>NW_016107345.1:2068516-2108811 GCF_001604975.1 Cebus imitator
CATAAGCGGGTGTTGAACAATGAGAACACGTGGACACAGGGAGGGGAGCACTACACACTGGAGTCAGTTGGGAGGAAATAGGGGAGGGACGGATGGGGTGGGGAACTGAGGAGAAATAGCAAGGGGAGAAATGCCAGATGTAGGTGATGGGGAGGAAGGTAGCAAATCACACTGCCACGTGTGTACCTATGCAACAATTTTGCATGTTCTTCACATGTACCCCAAAACCTAAAATGCAATAAAATAAATAAATGGGGGAAATGAAAAGACTGAGATAGCAGTTCTTTGACCATAAATCACTGATTTTCTGTGACAAACTTACATTGCCCCAAAAATATGTTCCAGAAATGACAATACACTGGCATCGTATTACTTCTTCCAATATGGCTTTATGTTCAGAAGTTCAAAAATTCTTGGTCAGAGCAGGTGTGGAGCATTATCTGTAGCTTTGGCCTCCCACCATCCCTTTGTCATTGTGCTGGTACCTTATCCCAGTCTTTCTCTTGGGAACCACCCCCTCTCATTTTCAATCCATGTAATCTGAATTAGTTAATGCCATTCAATGCCATACATGCCCAGCTGTAAGGGTAAACATGTAATTTGAGTCTAAACCAATTGGCACTCTGCATTTTTCTAGCCACAGTCATGGACTTAGATTGAGATACTATCTCATGCCAGTTAGAATGACAATCATTAAAAAATCTGGAGACAACAGATGCTGGAGAGGATGTGGAGAAATAGGAACACTTTTACACTGTTGGTGGGAGTGTAAATTAGTTCAACCATTGTGAAAGACAGTGTTGTGATTCCTCAGGGACCTAGAAATAGAAATTCCACTTGATCCAGCAATCCCATTACTGGGTATATATCCAAAGGATTATAAATCATTCTATTTTAAAGATACATGCACACATATGTTCACTGCAGCACTATTTACAACAGCAAATACCTGAACCCAAATACCCATTGATGACAGATTGGAAAAGGAAAATGTGGCACATATACACCATGGAATACTGTGCAGCCATAAAAAAACGATGAGTTTGTGTCCTTTGTAGGGACATGGATGAATCTGGAAACCATCATTCTCAGCAAACTGACACAAGAACAGAAAATCAAACACTGCATATTCTCATTCATAGGCAGGTGTCAGACAATGAGAACACATGGACACAGGGAGGGGAGCATCATACATTGGGGTCTGTTGGGGAGGAATAGGGGAGGGACAGTGGGGGATAGGGAGGTTGGGGAGGGATAACATGGGGAGAAATGCCAGATATAAGTGACAGGTGGATGGAGGCAACAAACCACATAGCCATGTATGTACCTATGCAACAATCCTGCATGATCTGCACATGTACCCCAGAACTTAAAAAAACCCTTTTTACCCCTGCTTAAGCAAGCCTTCATTAGGTATTCTTTTACTTCAAAACAAAAAACAAAACATAAAACCATGACTTCCCACCGTATACCCTTATTTGGGTTTGAAAATACACTCAGCAAAGACAAAAGTATAAACTGAATGATGTGAAAAAGAATCTCTGTTTTTATATTTCTTAAAATAGCTAACAGAGCCTAGGCACACTCCAGCTTTCCAAGATGGCATGTAGGTGTTTGATTGAATAAAATGAATACATATGGAAAGTAAAGAATAAGTCATGCCAAGTGTCAGGGAATCCCCGAGTTTCAAAGCAGTAATCATTAGAATTGGAATCCCTAGGGTGGATATGAAAATGTTGAATGAGCAGAGCTCACTAAATACTGAGCCACAGAATAAAATGCCTGTGAGCAAGATAGCATTCACTGACCAGGCTATTGGGAAGACCACCTGTCTCCCTGAAACAGGGAATACGCAAGGCTAAGGCAAAGTCCTTGCTTTCCAGCCCGAACTGCAAATGAACCCTGGGGGAGTGAACAATCAGATTCAAGGCCTCAGAGGGCCCCTACCACAAAGAGGTGTAAAGATGTAGGCTGAGAGAGCAGTGTGAATTCAGAAAAGTACAGTCATACAGAGCCCAATCCCATCGCAGCCTCTTCCTGACACTAGTAAGTTAAGCATGTCCACAACTCTGAAAATCTTTTTAGACAAGGACAGCCCAGAACTCCAAAGAAAAGGATCCCCACAAGAACTGGAAATAAAAGAGGAACGAGAACACAAGCAAGAGTGGCTTTAGAATAGTGTAAATGGTGAAAAAACTTATTCTCATCTACTGCAGCCTATGTCCCCTATTAGAACCTTCTTGCAGAGAGCCAGGTCTTCCATGACTTCAGTCATAAAGGAAATGGGTCGGAGACTCCTTGTACAAAGAATTTGGGAATTAGTGTGAGTAAAGGGACACCAAGAATAGAAATTCAAAGAAAAAGAGAGATGCTCAGAACAAGGTCAGCTTTCAATTCAGACTCACAACTTTCAGCTCAAGTGGTGTAACTTACCAGACATTTGACAAGGTAACTCTGAAATCTTCCTCTCTGAACAAAGAATGGAATTCCCTTGTGATAATTGTATTCTTTCCGCTTCTAACTTACATAATTAAAACACACATCTCTTTGGAGAGAAAGTAGTTTAGACTATTATCAGTCATTTTTGTTCCTCTGTATAAAAGCTTTGTCACTAATGAAGAGTGTGACAGCTAGAAATATAAACAGATAAAGAGGGTGAGGAAATGGAATGTGACCAAGAGAAAAAATCTATTTGGGCAAGTGACACACTAGAGAGAAGAACACAGACTTTAGGGTTAGAAAGACATAACCCTGGATTCAAGTCTTGACCACCTATTAACTCTTATACTGGTCTAAGTACATCACTTCTTTGAAACTCAACTACTTTCTCTGTGAAGAGCGAATATTAATACCAGTCTCCATGACTCTGATTATATTATCCTGTCTGTCTTTTATACCCACATATTCCCCATCATTTTCCTGGCTAACTCCTATTCAGGCCATATGTCACCTCATGTCACCTCCTCAGGAAGACTGGATTTGGAAAGTGCTCCTTGTCTGAGTCCCACAGCATCTAACTACACAAAGCAGAAGTTGTATCAATTGTAACTCTTATTTTTCTGCACTGTGACTTTATCCTCTGATTGTCTCTAATAAAGCGAGAGGACTTTAAGACTCAGTGTCTGTATTTATTTCATGAGTGCATCCCCAGTGCTTATAAAACTTGAAAAAATAAGAGGGATCTCAAGGGCTCACCTAGGAGAGACAGAAACACTGGTCTTAGGTGGGCCAGGAAGAAGCAGGAGAACCCTGCAGGAAGCTGTTCTTCCACTACAAGAGGAAATAATGCAGGCAGGGCTGAGAGAAAGATGGGCAGCTACATCACTTCTGTTTTCCCCAACCCAACTTTCTAACCTGGAGCAGAAATCTGAATGGAGATAAGACAGGATTTCTGACACTGTTATTAGACAAAGTTGAATTCAACATCAAAAGCATTGCATAGGGACAAAAGCAGTCATTTAACAATGATCAAGGCTGCAGTCCATGTAGATTATACTGTCATGAACCATTAGGAATCAAATAACAAAGCATCAACATTTGTAAAGGAAAATCATAGGAAAATAAAAGAAACTGACAAAAATATAAAAGTAATAAAATGGTTCAAGTGCACCTGTTTCAATCTTTGACAAAGTATATAAATATAAGGATATAAAATATGTGATTAAAATCATGTCTTTCTAGGTTGCTATAGTGCATTTATAAAAATTAACATCTTTCAGGAATAAATTCCAAGAAGGTATAATACAAACAACATTCTAAGATGGCAATACAATAAAACAAATAAGTAGCAAATGTAGAAACAGAAAAGCCAAACCCTTGAAAATCAGGAGAAAAACATCTAAATTAACTATTGGGTCAAAGTTAATAGATTTAACTGCAATTGTTAAATATCTTTTAAAAATAGAAAAAATTGAACTAAAAAAATTCAAAATGATTAAAACAATGAAAAATAATTTTTAAAAAGTTCAAGAAAAAAAGAAATTGTTGGCAAACAAATAGAATATTTTAAGAGCAGATTCTTCAGAGAAAAAAATTCAATATGGCTAATATAACATTTGTCAGCTTAATATATCATTATTAAGCTAATCAAGGAGACACCAGAGAAAAGTGAAATCCAACTTAAAGAAATTTTTTTTAAAAAGATACAGGATATGAGTCAAAAATAAAATGTAAAAAGTACAAAATTATAAAATTAGGAATGAAAAAAGGAGAAAACACAAATGCAAGGAAATCCAAAGATACACAAAAGAACACTTCATTCAACAATGAGTAACTTTGAAGATATGAATGAAATGTGTTTTCAAAATAAAATATAAATTACCCAAACCAAAAAAAAAAAAAAAAANCCTTTGTAGGGACATGGATGAATCTGGAAACCATCATTCTCAGCAAACTGACACAAGAACAGAAAATCAAACACTGCATATTCTCATTCATAGGCAGGTGTCAGACAATGAGAACACATGGACACAGGGAGGGGAGCATCATACATTGGGGTCTGTTGGGGAGGAATAGGGGAGGGACAGTGGGGGATAGGGAGGTTGGGGAGGGATAACATGGGGAGAAATGCCAGATATAAGTGACAGGTGGATGGAGGCAACAAACCACATAGCCATGTATGTACCTATGCAACAATCCTGCATGATCTGCACATGTACCCCAGAACTTAAAAAAACCCTTTTTACCCCTGCTTAAGCAAGCCTTCATTAGGTATTCTTTTACTTCAAAACAAAAAACAAAACATAAAACCATGACTTCCCACCGTATACCCTTATTTGGGTTTGAAAATACACTCAGCAAAGACAAAAGTATAAACTGAATGATGTGAAAAAGAATCTCTGTTTTTATATTTCTTAAAATAGCTAACAGAGCCTAGGCACACTCCAGCTTTCCAAGATGGCATGTAGGTGTTTGATTGAATAAAATGAATACATATGGAAAGTAAAGAATAAGTCATGCCAAGTGTCAGGGAATCCCCGAGTTTCAAAGCAGTAATCATTAGAATTGGAATCCCTAGGGTGGATATGAAAATGTTGAATGAGCAGAGCTCACTAAATACTGAGCCACAGAATAAAATGCCTGTGAGCAAGATAGCATTCACTGACCAGGCTATTGGGAAGACCACCTGTCTCCCTGAAACAGGGAATACGCAAGGCTAAGGCAAAGTCCTTGCTTTCCAGCCCGAACTGCAAATGAACCCTGGGGGAGTGAACAATCAGATTCAAGGCCTCAGAGGGCCCCTACCACAAAGAGGTGTAAAGATGTAGGCTGAGAGAGCAGTGTGAATTCAGAAAAGTACAGTCATACAGAGCCCAATCCCATCGCAGCCTCTTCCTGACACTAGTAAGTTAAGCATGTCCACAACTCTGAAAATCTTTTTAGACAAGGACAGCCCAGAACTCCAAAGAAAAGGATCCCCACAAGAACTGGAAATAAAAGAGGAACGAGAACACAAGCAAGAGTGGCTTTAGAATAGTGTAAATGGTGAAAAAACTTATTCTCATCTACTGCAGCCTATGTCCCCTATTAGAACCTTCTTGCAGAGAGCCAGGTCTTCCATGACTTCAGTCATAAAGGAAATGGGTCGGAGACTCCTTGTACAAAGAATTTGGGAATTAGTGTGAGTAAAGGGACACCAAGAATAGAAATTCAAAGAAAAAGAGAGATGCTCAGAACAAGGTCAGCTTTCAATTCAGACTCACAACTTTCAGCTCAAGTGGTGTAACTTACCAGACATTTCACAAGGTAACTCTGAAATCTTCCTCTCTGAACAAAGAATGGAATTCCCTTGTGATAATTGTATTCTTTCCGCTTCTAACTTACATAATTAAAACACACATCTCTTTGGAGAGAAAGTAGTTTAGACTATTATCAGTCATTTTTGTTCCTCTGTATAAAAGCTTTGTCACTAATGAAGAGTGTGACAGCTAGAAATATAAACAGATAAAGAGGGTGAGGAAATGGAATGTGACCAAGAGAAAAAATCTATTTGGGCAAGTGACACACTAGAGAGAAGAACACAGACTTTAGGGTTAGAAAGACATAACCCTGGATTCAAGTCTTGACCACCTATTAACTCTTATACTGGTCTAAGTACATCACTTCTTTGAAACTCAACTACTTTCTCTGTGAAGAGCGAATATTAATACCAGTCTCCATGACTCTGATTATATTATCCTGTCTGTCTTTTATACCCACATATTCCCCATCATTTTCCTGGCTAACTCCTATTGAGGCCATATGTCACCTCATGTCACCTCCTCAGGAAGACTGGATTTGGAAAGTGCTCCTTGTCTGAGTCCCACAGCATCTAACTACACAAAGCAGAAGTTGTATCAATTGTAACTCTTATTTTTCTGCACTGTGACTTTATCCTCTGATTGTCTCTAATAAAGCGAGAGGACTTTAAGACTCAGTGTCTGTATTTATTTCATGAGTGCATCCCCAGTGCTTATAAAACTTGAAAAAATAAGAGGGATCTCAAGGGCTCACCTAGGAGAGACAGAAACACTGGTCTTAGGTGGGCCAGGAAGAAGCAGGAGAACCCTGCAGGAAGCTGTTCTTCCACTACAAGAGGAAATAATGCAGGCAGGGCTGAGAGAAAGATGGGCAGCTACATCACTTCTGTTTTCCCCAACCCAACTTTCTAACCTGGAGCAGAAATCTGAATGGAGATAAGACAGGATTTCTGACACTGTTATTAGACAAAGTTGAATTCAACATCAAAAGCATTGCATAGGGACAAAAGCAGTCATTTAACAATGATCAAGGCTGCAGTCCATGTAGATTATACTGTCATGAACCATTAGGAATCAAATAACAAAGCATCAACATTTGTAAAGGAAAATCATAGGAAAATAAAAGAAACTGACAAAAATATAAAAGTAATAAAATGGTTCAAGTGCACCTGTTTCAATCTTTGACAGATAAAGTATATAAATATAAGGATATAAAATATGTGATTAAAATCATGTCTTTCTAGGTTGCTATAGTGCATTTATAAAAATTAACATCTTTCAGGAATAAATTCCAAGAAGGTATAATACAAACAACATTCTAAGATGGCAATACAATAAAACAAATAAGTAGCAAATGTAGAAACAGAAAAGCCAAACCCTTGAAAATCAGGAGAAAAACATCTAAATTAACTATTGGGTCAAAGTTAATAGATTTAACTGCAATTGTTAAATATCTTTTAAAAATAGAAAAAATTGAACTAAAAAAATTCAAAATGATTAAAACAATGAAAAATAATTTTTAAAAAGTTCAAGAAAAAAAGAAATTGTTGGCAAACAAATAGAATATTTTAAGAGCAGATTCTTCAGAGAAAAAAATTCAATATGGCTAATATAACATTTGTCAGCTTAATATATCATTATTAAGCTAATCAAGGAGACACCAGAGAAAAGTGAAATCCAACTTAAAGAAATTTTTTTTAAAAAGATACAGGATATGAGTCAAAAATAAAATGTAAAAAGTACAAAATTATAAAATTAGGAATGAAAAAAGGAGAAAACACAAATGCAAGGAAATCCAAAGATACACAAAAGAACACTTCATTCAACAATGAGTAACTTTGAAGATATGAATGAAATGTGTTTTCAAAATAAAATATAAATTACCCAAAAAAAAAAAAAAAAAAATAGGAGAGGGAAACCATGATATAAACTAAGTAATATGGCAAAGAAGACCTGGGGAAAATGGCAAACAGGAAGCAAGACTAACTGGGAGCTCTGACAGAGCAGAGACCCACATCATGAACTTTTGCTCCAAGACCTACCACAGGAACATACCACAGGAATGTATCTCAGAAAAGTTGAGATAATCCACAGACCCTTTGAAGGAGGTGGGTTGCCACTGAAGGTTCTGTGGGACAGCTGAGGAAATACAAAGGACATAATCTCTTGGGGGTTATATGGCCCTGCCCACCACCTGAAAAACCAAATACTTATCCCAAGGTAACCCTAGGACAAGCTTGTATCCTCCCTATACAACCACAGCTGAGGCCCTCTTGAAAGCACCACCTCCTGGCTGGAGTCCAACCAATAAAAAACCAGCACACTTAACAAAAATATAACCAAGGACCTTACACAGTCCACTTTACTCCCCTTGCTATCTCTGCCAGAGCAGGTGCTGGTATCCATGGCTGAGAGACCCAAAGATGGATCACATCACAGGACTCTTTGCAAACACTCACCTGTATCAACTCAGAGCCCTATAGCTTCACTGGGCAGCTAGAACCAGAAAAGAAATAACAGTCACTGTAGTTCAGTTCTCAGGAAGCCCCATTCCTAGGGGAAAGGAGAGAACACCACATCAAAGGAGCACCCAGTGGGACAAAAGAATCTCAACAGCAGCCCTCAAGTCCCAGATCTTCCTTCTGACATAGTCTACCCAAATGAGAAGGAACCAGAAAAACAACTCTAGTAATATAAAACAAGGTTTTTTAAAACCACCAAAAGATCACACTAGCCACTAGCAAGGGATCCACACCAAGATGAAATCTCTGAATTGCCAGAAAAAGAATTCAGAAGGTCAATTATTAAGATAATCAAGGAGGCACCAGAGAAAAGTGAAATCCAACTTAAAGAAATTTTTTAAAAAGATACAGGATATGAATGGAAAAATCCCAGGAAATATATAGCGTTAATAAAAAACAATCACAACTTCTGGAAATGAAGAACATACTTAGAGAAATGAAAATGCACTAGAAAGTTAATAGAATCAAACAAGTAGAAGAAAGAATGTCAGAACTCAAAGACAAGGCTTTCAAATTAACCCAACCTGACAAAGACTAAGAAAAAAAAAAAACTTTTTAAAAAAATCAACAAAGCTGCCAAAGAATTTGGGATTATGTTAAATAACCAAACCTATGACTAATTGGCTTTCCAAAGAAAAATACAAATCTAAGTTTGGAAAACATGTTTGAGGAAATAATTGAGAAAAAGCTACCCAGCCTTGCTAGAGAGCTAGATATCTAAATACAAGAAGCTCGAATAACACCTGGGAAATTTATCACAAAAAGATCATCAGTTAGGCACATAGTCATTAGGATATCTAAAGTCAAGATGAAGAAAAGAATCTTAAGAGCAGTGAGGAAAAAGCATCAGGTAATCTATGAAAAAAAAGCTATCAGATGAACACCAGATTTCTCAGCAGAAATCCTGCAAGCTAGAAGGGATTGGGACCTTATCTTTAGCTTCATAAACAAAATAATTATCAGCCAAGAATTTTGTATCCAGCAAAACTAAGCTTCATAAATGAAAGAAAAATACAGTCTGTTTTAGAAAAACAAATGCTGAAAGAACTTGCCACTACCAAGCCAGCACTACAAGAACTGCTAAAATAAGTTCTCAATCTTGAAACAAAGCACTAAAATATATCAAAATAGAACCTCCTTAAAGCATAAATCTCACAGAACAATAACACAATTTAAAAAAAGATATTCAGCCCCCAAATAGCATAATGAATAGAATACCTCATATCTCAATACTAACTTTGAATGTAAATGGCCTAAATGCTCTACTTAAAAGATACAGAATGGCAGAATGTATAAGAATTCACCAACCAAGTAACTGCTATCTTCAAGAGACACAGTTGGCACATAAGGACTCACATACTTAAGGCAAGGAAGTGGAAAAAATATATTTCCTGCTAATGGACACCAAAAATGAGCAGAAGCAGCTGTTCTTTTATCACACAAAACAAACTTTAAGGCAACAGCGGTTAAGAAAGACAGGAAGGGATGTTATATAATGATCAAAGGACTAGTTCAACAAGGAAACATCAAAATCCTAAATATATACACCTAACACTGGATCTCCCAAATTTATAAAACAACTACTATGAGACCTAAGAAAATGAGACAGACAGCAAACAATAATAGTGGGGGACTTCAATAGTCCACTGAAAGCACTAGACAGGTCATCAAGAAAGAAATTCAATAAAGAAAAAATGGCTTAAATTATACCCTAGAACAAATGAACTTAACAGATATTTACAGGACATTCTATCCAACAACTGCAGAATATACATTCTATTCATCAGCACATGGAACATTCTCCAAGATAGACCATATGATAGGCCACAAAACAAGTGTCAATAAATTTAACAAAATTGAAATCATATCAAGTACTCTCTCAGACCACAGTGGAACAAAGTTGGAAATTAACTGAAAAAGGAAGCCTCAAAACCACGGGAATACATGGAAATTAACCTGCTCCTGAATGATTATTGGTTAAACAATGAAATCAAGATGAAAATTTAAAGCTCCTTTGAACTGAACAATAGTGATATAACCTATCCAAACCTCTAGGATATGGCAAAAATCGTGCTAAGAGGAAAATTGATAGCATTTAAATGCCTACATCAGATGAACATATTAAGCCAAAGAAAGAAGAAAAAATGCAAAATAAAAATGATAACAATAAAACAGAAAATACGTAAGAGAGAAACCAAACCAAGAGTTGCTCTTTGAAAACATTAATAAATTGAAAATTCCCTAGTAAGACTGAAAAGGGGGGGAAAAAAAGAAATATAAATACCAATATTGAAAAATAAAGTAGAAATATTACAGATCTTGTAAACATTAAAAAACTAGAGAATATTAAGAATATCTATGTCAATATATTCAACAAGTTAGAAAAAATATACATTCCCTTAAAAGTGCACCCTACCAAAACTGATGAGATTTAATGTAAAATATGATTAACCCTATAACAAGTTGAAACATTGAATTTGTAATAAGTTTCCTGCGCTCAAGGACAAATGATTTCACTGGTGAATTAAGAAAATAAAGAATAAATATTTGATTGTTTCAATAGAAGCAGAAAATTATTTGACAAAATGTAACATTCATTCATAATTTTAAAATTACATACAGAGGAAACTTATAAAACTTTTACGAAAAGCAAGACAAGGATGTCTACTATCACTACCTCTATTAAATATTGTACTAGAAGTTCTAGGCAGTGCAATAAAGAATATACGTATTCATAATATTTGAAAAAGGAGTAAAATGTTTATGCATAGAAGACATAATTGTGTAGAGAATCCCAGGATTAATAAGTGAATTTAGCAAGAAGATGGCATACAAGTTCAATATGCGATCAAGTATACAAGCAAACAATTAGAAAATGAAACAAAAATTTTAATTGTAATGCAGTTAACAAACATACCTTAGGAATAAATTCAGCGTAAGATGTACAATACTATTACCATTTTTAATGTCTCCATTATTTTAATGAAAAGTAACATAATAGGATCCAGAAGTAGCAGAAACTGCACTGTAGAACATAATCACTGGAAACAAGGTTGGTGTAATTAATGTAGTTAGGGAACTGAGATGAAATGGCTATCACACTGTTTTGATTCTACGGAACTTTTTTTTTTTTTTTTTTTTTGAGACAGAGTTTTGTTCTCCTGGTCGCCCAGGCTGGAGTGCAATGGCATGATCTCAGCTCACTGCAACCTCTGCCTTCCAGGTTAAAGCAACGCTCCTACCTCAGCCTCCCAAGTAGCTGGGATTACAGGTGCCTACCAGTGCACCCAGCTAATTTTTGTATTTTTAGTAGAGACAGGGTTTCATCATGTTGGCCAAGCTGGCCTCAAACTTCTGACCACAGGTGATCCACCCCTCTCAGCCTCCCAAAGCGCTGGGATTATAGGGGTGAGCCACCATGCCTGGCCCAAATATGAAATATTTTTAATGAAGCATATCAACACAATCCTTGGCAACTGATTGGCAGTTATTACTCCGGTAATTCTCTCTCATCTGGGCCTTCAGAATTCATTTGCTTTTATGTTTGGGACAGCAATACACCTTCCTTCCCTCTCTTGCCTTAAGGCTATGTTAATTATCTTGCTTTCTGTCATAATTTGGCTACAGGGACTTAGTCCCTGTAGCTAGATTATGACATTCTACAAAACATTACACTAACGTATTACAAATGACATTCATGCTGATTAGACATGGTGAAAATATAAAACACCTACCAATACATGCACTAGCAGAGTATAGGAGATAAACTACATTAAAACTTAGAAACCAACCAACTTGGTGCATTTCCTGGAGGCCTAATGGTCTGAGAATTTGTTAGGACATTCCTTCCAAACTAAAAGTTATTTCTGCTCCCTGCATTGCCTACACTAAGAAAGAGATCCAATCCTTGATGAGCCTCTTGAATTTTAAAAGTAGTATATAATACATCTGAGTGTGCTACTCTGACCTATTTCCTGAGTAGCTCATGTAAGGCCGGTTGCCTTGCTGGGAGCTCGGACATGCCCACTCCTGTACTCAGCACCTAGCCCACCTTGGAAAAACCCCTCTGCACTCAACACTAAGCTCTGCACTCCACACCTAGCCCGCCGTTGGAAAATCACACCTACCTACCAATAGCAGCCTGCCCCGACCACGCCTTGTTTCCCCGCAACCAATCAAACACCTTCACTCCCTATAAAACCCCACGCCCAGAAGAGTTAGGTGTGACTTCCCCGACCTCTTTCCCCAGGGCCACGGAACCTCGCCCGGGAGCTTAATAAATTGACATTTAATCTTCTTGTGCTGGCCTCAGCTTCCTTGTTTTAAACTCAGCAATAACCCTTACAAGTGGTGCCGAAACCTGGGAGGAGTTCTAGGACCCCTCCTGGGGGAAACTGACTCCTCCGCCCGAAGCTGGACCAGGGAACTGCCCCGCCACAAGGTAAGACTTCTATTGCCCACAAGCCTTCCTGCTGCTTGCCTCGTGGACTCCCTGCTCATAATCGCGGTCACGTCAGGGACTCCTTTCCTTCCTGCCGTGGGCCCGGGGCCCCAGCCTCATCTTGAGGACCTGAGTATAGAGGAGACGTCCCTACACTGTTGTCTTCTCCCCGTGAGGGGTTTCCCAGGGTCAGGATTCTGAGGGAGATGTCCCCACCTTCCTGAACCCTCTCATATCCTCCGGTGTTCGGTGGTGTGGCCCAGGACGCTGAGCCGCTCTTCCGACCATCCCCGCAGCAGTGGCCAAGGTTTAGGAAATCAGAAGTCCCTGTTTGCAAACCTGGGCCCTGCCCCACAGCAGGACCAAACCCTTGGCTTTCGCCACTAAAACGTTTATCTCAAACTAGCACTTTGGCATACAAGCTCCCATCTAGGAAGTAACTGTACTTTCGGTTTCTCTTCCTAATCCCGAGCGAGTGAGTGAGTGAGTTTATGTGTAGTCCCATGGCCTGACGGCTATGGGGCTTGTGTGGACCTCAACCCATGGTTCCACAGGGACGTCATAAGGTATAACGGTGATTCACCTCAGGAAACTGAAGGTGACCAGGCCCGGGGGTTATACGGGTACACCTTAGCCAAGATGCCCTGAAACATCCCTTCAGGGATGTGGCCGGGAAGGCATCAGACTGATCTCCCTTCCAGGAGACACCCACACTTTGTCCGTTAATCCTACATGTGGTTCTGTCTTTACTGTAAATTCACTAGCTTTGTTAGGCTCCTACTAGCCGATATACAGTGGTCCTGGCCTGCTTCCCTCGAAATAGCAGATATTCTGCAGTGGGTATAACACCTTCCGGTGTCCCCACCTCATCCTTAGTTAACCGCAGAAATATGGGTAATCAGAAATCTCACCCAGACCCCAAGTCGCCACTAGGATGCCTAGCCAAAAATCTACCCAAACTGGGTCTTTCTATAAAAAAGAAAAAGCTACCCTTCCTCTCCACAGTGGCCTGGCCACAGTACCCTCTAGGCAACCAGCCTAAATGGCCTCCAGAGGGCACACTCGACTTTAATGTCCTGATAGACTTAGACAACTTCTGCCAAAAGAACAGTAAATGGTCTGTGGTCCACTACATGCAGGCTTTCTGGTACCTTCACTCCCGCCCTGCCCTCTGCTCCTCCTGCACCACTGCCCAGGTTCTACTGGCCAAGGAAACTTCCTCATTGCCCTCTGCTCCTCCACCCTCTTCTTCCACCCTTTTTGACCCCAACCCACACGAAGAACTCTCCTTCCCATTTGCCCGACCTGCCAATCCCCCGACTTATGCGAAACCTCAACCCCCTCCTGCTCCTCCTCTTCCTGATCCAAACTTAGCCTCTCCTGTTAGTGCTCACACCCACTCGTGCTGTACTCTCAACAGCGAGACTCCTCTCCTATGCCCCCTCCGCAAAGTAGCCAGAGCAGAAGGCATTGTCCAAGTGCACATCCCCTTCTCCCTCTCTGATCTATCACCCATTGAAAAGCGCCCAGGGTCATTCTCCACCAATCCTACTGCTTACACCAAAGAATTTCATTACCTCACCCAGGTGTACAACCTTACCTGGCATGACACCTATGTAATCCTGTCCTCCACCCTTACACCAGATGAGCGTGACCACATTCTTACAGCGGCCCAAACACACGCTGATCAGGTACATCTCACAAACAATCAAATGCTGGTAGGTGCGGCGGCAGTACCTGAGGCCGACCCTAATTGGGACTATCAAACTGATCAAGATGGCCGCCACCGCCAAGACCAAATGCTACAGTGCCTCCTAGGAGGCATGAAAAGCTCAGCTCAGAAGGTAGTTAATTATGACAAGTTAAGGGAAATAACTCAGGGTCCTGATGAAAACCCAGCCACCTTCCTTGACTGACTAACTAATGCTATGATCCTCCATACCCAGCTGGATCTGGCCTCCCTAGCAGGGGCTACAGTCCTAGCCACCCACTTCGTCTCCCAGTCAGCGGCTGATATAAGGAGGAAACTTAAAAAAGCTGAGGAGGGCCCCCAAACTCCCATACGAGACCTGATAAACCTGGCATTTAAAGTTTTTAATGGCTGAGAGGAAAAAGCTGAGGCCACCCATCAGGCCCGGCTGTAACAGAAAGTAAGCCACAAAACCCAGGCTCTTGTAGCAGCCTTGAGGCCGGCAGTCCACCGAGCATCCGGTGGAGGGGGTCCATCGAAACCCTTCCAAAATTCTTTTAGGGCCCCGCCCGGGCCCTGTTTTAAATGTGGCCAGGAGGGACACTGGGTGCAGCAGTGCCCTTGTCCTCGTCCTCCTCCCGGACCTTGCCCAAGTTGCAAACAAGCTGGACACTGGAAGGCTGACTGCCCGTCCCGGACTACAGGCTCACCCCCCGCACCTCTCAGGAAGCAGTCCCTTCGCTTGAACTTCTTGGCCTTGTGAATGACTGACAGAGCCTGGACTCAAAGACCCCCATCACCCTCGCCGAGCCCAGGGCAATGCTGCAGGTAGCAGTTAAGTCCATTTCCTCCTTAGTGGATACAGAGGCTACCTATTATGTATTGCCTTCCTACTCAAGACCTAGCATACCTTCCCAGGTTTCAGTCATGGGAATTAATAGAAAGCCTTCCTGTCCTAACCAAACTGATCCCTTAGACTGTGTTCTTGAGGGACATCCCTTCTCCCACTCCTTTCTAATCATACCCTCATGCCCAGTTCCCCTTTCAGGACGAGATATTCTCCAAACTGTGGGGGCCACTCTCCAACTCACTGACCCCCCACACTCAAGCCCATCACCAGCCCACCTCCTCTTGCCACTCTTAACTGATACCACACCCTGTCTTAACCCTTTGCCTGAACCCCCTATTCCTCCTGAGGCAGTCAATCCCTCGGTATAGGACACCTCCAAGCCCATAATGGCTAGTCATCACACTCCAGTTAAAATACTTCTAAAAAATCCTACCCACTTTCCCTCATGTCCTCAGTTTCTCATCTCAAAAACCCACCATCAGGGCCTAAAGCCTATCATTCCCGACTCCTAGCCCAAGGACTCCTGATCCCCACCAGTTCCCCCTGTAATACTCCTATCTTTCTGGTCCAGAAGCCGTCCAGCGACTATCGCCTAGTTCAGGGCCTACGCCTTATCAACGAGGCAGTGGTACCCCTCCACCTTGTGGTCCCCAACCCATCACCCTATTATCCAGCATTCCATCCACTACCTCCCATTTTACAGTTCTTGACCTCAAGGATGCTTTCTTTACCATTCCCCTACACCCTGAGCCTTACTTTCTCTTTGCCTTCACCTGGAATAATCCAGACACCAACCTGTCGCAACAGATCACCTGGATGGTCCTGCCCCAAGGATTCAGAGACAGCCCCCATATTTTCGGACAAGCCTTAGCAGCTGATCTTAGCTCCTGCCCCCTTCAACCCAGTCTCCTTCTTCAGTATGTGGACGACCTGTTACTCTGTAGCCCCTCCCTCTCCCTGTCTCAGCAACATACCACCACTCTCCTTAACTTTCTGGGATCTCAAGGGTACCGGGTATCTCCCTCCAAGGCACAGTTATCAGTCACCACGGTAGTCTACTTAGGCATTCGCCTCACCCCTACAACTAAGAGCCTAACAACAAATCGCCGAAAGGCACTCCTTTCGCTACAGCCTCCAGAGACGGCTGACCAAATTCTTTCCTTTTTAGGGTTTGTAGGATTCTTCCACCACTGGATACCTAATTTTGCCTGCCTAGCTAAACCTATGTATGCAGCTGCTAAAGACACACCACGGGACCCCTCTCCCATCCTGGGGTAGTGAAGCAGGCTTTTAAAACCCTACAAACTGCCTTATCCACAGCACCCCTACTCCAACAGCGAGATCTCAGCTGCCCCTTCCATTTGTTCACTGATGCAAAACAGGGGATTGCGGTTGGGGTCTTAACCCAACCCCTGGGCCCCGTATCATCCAGTAGCCTACTTATCAAAACAACTCGACTCCACAGTCAGGGAATGGCAGCCTTGCCTGCAAGCCCTGGGGGCGGCAACAGAACTCACCAAGGAATCCCTAAAATTTACCTTAGGCCAGCCCATCTCAGTGTTTTCTCCCCATCAGCAAACCGACCTTCTCTCTCACAAATCTCTCGCTCACCTAGGATCCTCTTGCCTACAGGAATTTCATCGACTCTTTACTGAAAATCCTACAGTCAGCCTTCATCCCACTTCTCCACTCAACCCGGCTACCCTGCTTTCCCTTCCATCCCAATCCCCCTCCCCAGCCCATTCCTGTCCTGAACAAATAGAGGCACTTACTAAACCTCGAGTGGGCTTGTCTGACCTCTCCCTACCTAACCCAGACCTTACCTTTTATGTAGATGGGAGTTCAATAGTGACAGCCGAGGGGCAGCAAAAAGCAGCCTATGCAGTAGTTACAGATTCAGCCACCCTCGAGGCACACTGCCTCCCCAACAGAACCACATCACAAAAAGCAAAGCTCATTGCCTTAACCCAAGCTCTCACATTAGCACAGGGAAAGCAAGCAAATATCTATACTAACTCAAAATATGCTTATTACCCACTGCCATTCTGCCCTCTGGAAAGAGCGGGGATTCCTTACAACGAAAGAGTCCCCCATAATTAATGCTACCCAAATCTCTAATCTCCTGCAGGCCCTATCACTGCCCAAAGAAGTCCCCATCATGCACTGCCGAGGGCACCAGGCCCAGCAGGATGCCGTTTCCCAGGGAAATGCAAGGGCAGATGTGGCAGCAAAATCCTTGACCAGTACCAGGCTAGCCCCCACTCCGGTCCTGTTCCTCACCACGGCCACGCTGCCAGTTTACTCGCCAACAGAAAAACAGGCCCTCATATTAAGGGGAGGAACTGAGTCTAATCAGGGCTGGATCTTCTTAAACAACAAAATTGCCCTTCCACAGGAACAAGCCCCTAAAATTATTGCTAAAATCCACCAGTCCTTACATATAGAGCCTAAAGCGTTACACTGCTTTGTGCAACTCCTTTTTCTCACCAAGTCTACAACAGACAATTAAGCAGGTACAAAGAGAGAGAGAAAGAGAGAGATAAAGAGGGAGAAAGAGAGAGAGAAGGAGAGAAAAAGAGAGTGAGGGAGAGAGAGAGAAGAGAGAGAGAAAAAGAGAGAGAGGGAGAAAGAGAAGAGAGAGAGAAAAAGAGAAAGAGAGAAAGAGAGGGAGGGAGGGAGAGAAGTGAGAGAGAGAGAGAGAAAGAGAGAGGAGCCTAATACCACCTTAACGGGTATCCCGCTGTTCAAGGTGCACTTTCAAAATCTCTTTCTCTGCTATGGAACAGCCAAGAGCTCCAGCTGCAACACTACAGCAAAAGCAAAATCCTCCCTTTACACACCTCCAGGAGGATACTTTTGGTGTAATGGGATGCTAACCAAAGTTATTAATACCTCCTTTCCCTTCCCTTGCGTGCCTGTCACTTTGGTCCCACAGTTAGAGGTATACGGGCAAGCTGAGCTTCTATCCCTCATCACACCTCCCCCTACTTGCTGAAACAAATAAGCTGTCTTCCTCCTGATAGTAGTCAGCCTCTCCTTAGCATCCTCTCTAGTGGCTGCTGGGATAGGAAGTGGAGCAATGGGCTACAGTGTCACTTCAGCTGCTCAGCTCGAAGACAAGCTCCGTGTAGCTATTGAAGCATCAGCCACCTCAGGCATCCCTCCAACGACAAATCACGTCGCTGGCTCAGGTAACTCTCCAAAACCAACGGGCCCTAGGCCTGTTAACGGCGGAAAAAGGAGGTACCTGTTTGTTTCTTCAGAAGCAGTGTTGCTATTCCATCAATGAAACAGGTCTAGTAGAAGAGAATGTCAGCACTCTCTATTGCCTCCAAGACCTCCAAAGAAAACAAAATGCACTGGGCTCCTCTCTTACCTGGTGGCATTCCCCCATGCTCACCTGGCTGGCTCCTATTATCATCCCCATTATCATTGTTTGTCTTTTGCTAATGCTAGCCCCTTTTGTCCTCAGGTTTCTACGAGCTCGTATAAAGGAAATCTCCAGGGTGGCCGTAAACCAGATGCTGCTTCACCCCTATGTCCAACTCCCAACTGAGGCACCAGCCAGCTGACCCTTCCCCCTCACTCCACCCCTATTCAGCAGGACGTAGCTAGAAAGAAGCAGCACCCTGTATCATCAAAAGGGTCGGAATGTAAGGCTGGTTGCCTCGCTGGGAGCTCGGACACACCCACTTCTGCACTTGGCACCTAGCCCGCCTTGGAAAACCCCTCTGCACTCAACACTAAGCTCTGCACTTGGCACCTAGCCCGCCATTGGAAAATCCCGCCTACCTACCAATAGCAGCCTGCCCCAACCACGCCCTGTTTCCCTGCAACCAATCAAACACCTTCACTCCCTATAAAACCCCAAGCCCAGAAGAGTCAGGCTTGACTTCCCTGACCTCTTTCCCTGGGACCATGGAACCTCGCCTGGGAGCTTAATAAATTGGCATTTAATCTTCTTGTGCTGGCCTCAGTTTCCTTGTTTTAAACTCGGCAATAACCCTTACAGCTCACATGACCCCCACTTTTGTGTGGTGGAATAAAGCAAATAAAGGCTTTTGGGCAGGTTCAGTAAAGTGCAAGCTGGTTTGCCTTTAGATCATGTGACCCAGGAAACACAATAGTACTTGAGATATCTAAAGCAAAAAAAATAGTATTTAAAGCCTCTGGAATTCTCCTAAAGAGGATAATAGCACGAGATCCTGAGGTTTTGAAGAAAGGCCATGACCACTTTATGTAGTTATGTTAACTGTTACACCTGTTGAGAGAGAATTTTTGGTTTATATCCTAGGAGAGACTGAACACCTGTCTGTGAAACATCAAGTGACCAGAAACGAGCTATTTCTTGTGCATGTGGTAAAGCCTTAAGAGTAGGTATGTATAGCAGCTCCATTACATAAAATGGTATATACAAGATCTACTTTGAACAGGTCCTTTGGGCACAAGTAAATTGCATGAGCAAGTAACTGAGACTCTTACATTACCTCTCCCTCATCTCAAACCTTTGGCATCATACAAAATTCTTACTACCATTTGACAAATAATAAAAACTTAGGTCTGATTTACAAATAGTACTGCACAATGTGCTGGTACAAACTCAAAGTGGGCAGCTGCAGAAGTTCAACCCAATCAGGAGTATCTCAAAAAATAGTAGTCAAGGGAGATCCTCCTAGACCATTGAGCAGCACATTGTGTCATCTACTTTGACTGGGCAAGATTATCAGGAACTCAGGTCTACAATGATTCACAGGCAGTGGCTAATGGTTTGGCTACAAGGTTTGTGTTTCAAAAGAAAAACATTGGTGATATCTTTTCCCAGAGAGGTCTGCAGGGAAAATATGTGGATGTACCCCTAAAAATTGGGATGAATTGTGTGCATTTGTGTCCTATGTGATTGCTCACTCATCCCACTCAGGAATACAGGCTATGTATGAACTCACAAACGCCTCTACTGATCAATCCTAATCTGCCTACCACCTCTGCTGAGTAGTAACTTGCCAGCAGCAGGGATCAATGCTGAGAGCCCAATGTGGTGCCACTCCCTAGAAAACCATCTAGTCACATGGTGGTGAGGGACTGTGTTAAGGAAAATTGCCTATGTTTCAAAGGCAGGAATTTCCCAGTGCCATACCTCCTTCCATCCCCCCACCCAGGAATGTAGAGCTCTTTTTCTAACTTTCCTGTGTAGGGGCTAGGTAGAAATTCCAGGTGAGCTGCTTTTGTTCAGAAAGCCCACCAAAAGTTCTGGGAAGAGGAGACACTAGTTGTGGACCTAGCAGCCCAAAGATCAATCACTCCAGCAGAAGTTTGAAAGAACTCCTCTCATTGAAGGAGAACATGAATGGGGCAGGAATAACTCCTGGGTTAAAATCCCACTGCTCCTTACTTGTGCAAGTTTCCCTCGCTAGGATCCCCTCGCACAACAGCATGGGAGCTGTCTCTCCCTCTCTCTCTCTCTCTGCCTAATAAATCACTCTCTGCTAAATTCTTTGGGTCCGATATTTATTTGAACTGTAAGCTCACCCCACCACCAGGGCCCTTTTCCCATTCCTGGGGCAAATGAGCCCAAGAACCGGGCACACCCGGTTACATCTTTGGCTAGCATGGGGAGAGAACTGAGTCTGCGTCCCGTCATCCACCACCTGGTGACAGTGGCACATTTAATTACAGTGGATCCTTTCCATCATAGAGGAGCAACAGTTCGTCTCCACTATTAAATAGGCCTTTCTACAGAGCACAAATCAGCCTACTCTGCCCTTTGCCATCTGTAGATATACGAAATGCTTAGTCACTGTCTTATTATCCCTCACAACATTGCTTCTGACCAAGTAACTCACTTTCACAGCAAAAGAAACATAACAGTGACTCATACTGACAGAATTCCAACTGGTCTTACCACATACCCCATCACCTAGAAGCAGCTAGACTTATAGAATCATGAAATAGCTTGCTGAAGACTCATTACAGAGCCAGTTGGGAAATAATACCTTGCAAGGTTGGGGTACTATTCTAAAAGACGTTGTTGAACCTATGTCCTACATATGGTACTGTTTCCCCCAAAACTAGTGCACACGGTCTAAGAATCAAAAGGTGGAAGTAGGAATAGCCCCTTTCATTATTATACCTAATAATTCACTTGAGTTGATGCTTCCTGTCCCTATGCTTTGGGGCTCCACTATTTTTAAAAGTCTTAGATTCCAAGAGAGAAATGTTGCCACTAGGTGACACAACAATGGTTTCATTGAGTTGGAAGCCAAGATTGAGACCTGGTCACGTTGGATTCTGCATGCTAGCTAGGGTTACAACAGGCAGAGCAGATTACTCTTCTGTCTGGGATGATTAATCCTAACTATGAAGGGGAGATTGGGTTGCTGCTGCAAGTGTCCATTTCTGTAACCCAACTAATGGAACCCCTTCTACCCAAAAAAGGCAAGTCATGCAGTACTAACAAGGACTCAGATTGTTCAAGTTAATCACTTTGACCCAAGCATTGTTAAGCAAACTCAGGAATGTCACAGAATAAGCATTATGAATAATATGGATGATGCTCCTTTTCACATAATTAGCACAAGAAAAACCTGAGAGTTTGCATATAGCTCAGAGCTAATACAAAGTAAATAGGTTGTTGACTTAATTGAATTAAGAAATTGCTTATTTTCCTTTGGAATTTAAAAATCTTTTATTGTAAATTAAACATGGAAATGTGTCATAGAAAAAAATGAGGCTCACCGTTTGGGAGTATAAATGTCCCCCAAAATTGGTCAATGAAAATCAACTTGAATGATTTCATAAAAAGAAAACAACACTTCAAAGAACCTGGGTCCCAATACTGGGATATAGTTCGCAGGTGACTCTGTTTCCTTGAGCTTTACCACATACTAACTCAACTGAAGAGCTTCCCAAAAGACAGAGATCTCCCAAGTGGGAAGTCAAACTTCCTCTGGCAGAAGGAAGAAACTCTCCATCACCAGAGTATAAGGAGAAGTTGGAAAGTATGGGTCAGAGATGTTGGGGGAAGGCTTCTGTGTCAACTTAGCTCATTTAATTCTCACAACCATCCAATGAGGTAGATATTACTATAATTCCCATTTTAGTGAGAGAAAACTGAGGCATAGTGCTGAAGAGCTTGCCCATAGAAAACCAGATCTAAGAGGCAGAGGCAGGATTTCCATCTAGATCTGGCCAATCCTGAGTGCTTTCTTTTACCTTTACCAGGTGGTTCCAATCTTCCTGTCCCCATAAGATCGACCAGGTTTGCTTACAGCGCAGTAATTCATGGATCACGGAATGAAACATTCCCCAAGAAAATTAGGTCACAGCCAATACTGACTATGGAAGAAACATAGCTGCAAACTGCAGTGCAATCCTGTGATTTTGGCAATTCTCTCAAGAGAAGATGCATTATGTTAGTTTATCATTTTAAATAAATCCTCAACAAGCTGTTTACCTGTCAGTCTGTATCTGTGGGGACTGTTTGTGTGTTTGTGTAACATCAGATAAATGAGCAATTAGAGAGTTTAAAAGGCTCTTAAATGTGGTGGAGCCTGTAAACCTGAACTCCCAGGGATGGTAAATGTCACATCAAAGGTCTTCAGTACATATTCCCTGTCTATCTTTTGTTTCAACAGCTGGATCATGACACTCCCTATTCTAGTCTAAGGATACCTGCCTTCCAGCAGCATATAATGAGAAAACTGGTGACCTGGGACACAAGTCATTTGGATTCTAGATTCAGCTGTTCTTGGGTGACCTTGACCAAGTCAACATTTCTGTTATTGTTAATAAATTGAGACGGTGAAATGAGCATTTTTTAAAGGGTTCTCCAAGCACTAACTTTTGATGCCTTTATGGATCTATGACTTTGTGTGTAGCTTAATTTTTTACAATTTTCTAGGCAGGATTCTAAATAAAAGCAGGTTTAGCCCTTAAATATTGGTGATCATCATCATTATTTGATAAAGTAGAAAAGTCTATATGTAGCAAAAACACCAGTAAAACTAGCAGAACCAGAATCTAAAATTTGACCATTAAAGAATCATTTATTTGGCTTTAGAAGGTTTAAAAATATCCCAGAAAGGAGGAATGCTTGAAGACAATGGATTTTTTTTTTTAAAGCAGAAACACTTTTTTTTTGAAAACCTAAAGCCCTATACAAACCACAGACATAAGAATTTCTGTATGAAGTGGGGATTGGGCAGAGACAGCTCAAGATCCCTCCACTTAGCCATTCTTTCATCGTCACTTGGGCACCATGGCACTGTCTCAAATAACTAGGATTCCTCACAGGACAATTTAAAATGTGCTGCTTTATGCCAACAACCATTCATACTCTTTAAGGATTAAAGAGCCAGCAAAGATTAACATGAGTGATTGGGAATGGAGAAGTATAGGGTCAGACAGACTCAGGAATATAAGGGAAAGAAAAGAAACTGACCTTTATGGGGGGGCCTTCTGTCCACCAGATATTTTGCTATATTCTTTAAATTTGCAGTAATGAGAAAGAATTGAAATCAAATGTATTTTCAGAGGTCTCGTACCATGCCATGGCCTTTTAAAGGTGATCTCTCTATTTGTGCAGCAAATCCCATCTCTACTACTCTACTCAAGACATTGCCCCAGAAATCCTCACCTCTTTCTCTCTTCTGTCTCAGTCATCTCTCGTCTGAATCACAGCCCTAACTTCCTAATGGCTTCTCCAGCCATGCACAATGTATTCTCAAACCACCAATGTGACCCTTCTCAAGACACAAACCATATCATACCGCTACTCTGTCTAATCTGCAAATAATTCCCCATTATGCTCAGAGTAAAAGCCAGAGTTCTTCACAGGTCTCCAAGTCCACATGATCTCAACCGGATCCCTGCCTTCCAGTCTTCCCTCACTTTCTCTCTGCTACAGCCATACTGGTTCCCTGCTGTTCCTGGAAAGTCCCAAGCTTGCTCCAGCTTGACGCCCCTGCATTAGCTATTCCCTCTGGCTGGCACAGGGCCCACTCCCTACTTCCTTCAAGCCTTTGTTCACTTCAGCGTTCCCTTCTCAATGAGGATCCCCTTGAATTCCCTGTTTAAGGCTGCAGCCCACCCACCTACCCACTTGAGCACTTCAATATCCTTTCCTTTTAGGTAAATTTATATGTTGAAGTCCTAACCCCTAGTACCTCAGAATGGGATCTTATTTGGGAATAGGGTAATTGCCAATGTAATTAGCAAAGATAAAGTCATAGTAGGGTGGTCCCTAATCCAATATGACTGGTGTCCTTATGAAAAGCGGAAATTTGGACACAGAGACGGACATGCACACAGGGAAAAAACCTAGAGAAGTTGACATTGCACTGCCACAAACCAAGAACTATCAGAAGCGAGGAGAGGCCTGGAACGGATCATTCCTAGCACCTTCAGAGGAGGCACAGCCCTTCCCACATTTTTATCTCAGATTTCTGGTCTCCAGAACTGTGAGAAAATAAATTTGTACAACATAGTAAGCATTAAATTAATATTTTCAAATGAATTAATGAAAAAATTCGCCTCCTCTTCTGTGTTCTCAAGAAATGATCATAAAATTCTACCGTACTTTTTTTATGCCCTAGCTCTCAGACTTTTCTCTGACTCTCCCCAAACCCACCCCACCCTTACCTATTTCCACTATCCATCTTCCTACCCCTGGAGACAATAATAACATGTTTGTTTGATCCTTATAGTCAGAGGAATGTGACTCAAGAAGGTATTAATACACTCATGTTGCACATAATTTTCATAGTATCCCTGTGAAGCAGATACTGTAACACCATTTTACAGATGGGGAAATTGAGGCTCATAAAATTAATAGAGCATTCTGTGCATAAATGTTGACCTTAGCACAGCAGCTTCTCAGAAGTAGGAGTAGCATCTTCACCTGCGTATTGGAGATCCCAGGCCAGGCAGGGCACTCAGTAGACGCTCCATGATCACTGCTAGCCTCTCCATTGTGACACTCCTGGCAAATGGCAAAGCTGTACTGAAACATAGCCTGACCTGACCATAGCTCACACTCTGGCCATACCCGGAGAACACAGCCAGCAGAACATGGGCCATACCACAGCTTCATGTTTTTAGTAAAGTTTTTCAGTAGCCTCACCACCCTACTATCTACCCAAAACAATTTTCCAACCCCAAGTTACCCATCTTAATAAGTCTCTGGGCACCCTTACATATACAAATGTGCAAATGTAGGGTTTTTGTCTTTATTTTTTAATAGGATCTCATACATACATAGGTGCATCTCGCTTTTCTCATTCAGCAATATTCCTAAAAACTCCTTCAGGTAAACTGGTTTGACTCTATTCTTTTTAATGACTACATAGTATGAATTCATCATCATTTATTCAACCTTATGCCCCTGTTGGGTGTTTATTTCCAGGGCTTATTGGTTGGTTTTCTGTTAGTGTTGCTACATAAAACATTTTTATGGAGGTGATATCTATAAATAGATTCCCTGGAGTGAGATTATTGTATTAAAAATTAAATGTATATATGCTTCTAGTTGTTATAATGAAAATTTCCAAACATGTAATGAACCCTATTGCTCAGTTTCAGCAGTTATCAACTTATGACCAATCTGGTTTCCTATAATCTTTTATCCATTTTCCTACAGTGCAGAATATTTTGGAAGGAAAAAACAGACTACTTTATTTACTTTATCTGTAAATATTTCTGTCAATATGTCTAAAAGTTGAGGACATTTTTTAATCTCATGAACTAAGACAGAGGATTCTTAAATAACATAATCAACACCATTATCTCACCTAAAAAAAACTAATAATAATTTCTTCCTAATAATTCTTAGGTTGCCCAGGTGTCTCTATCATTAGAATGCTTAGAGATGGCCAGGAGTCTCTCCCATTAGAATGCTTGGGGCTGGCCAGGGCCAGGAGTATCTCACATTAGAATGCCTGGGGTCCGGGAGGCGGAGGTTCTGGTGAGCCGAGATCGTGCCATTGCACTCCAGCCTAGGCAACAAAACCAAGACACTGTCTCAAACAAACAAAAAATGCCTGGGGTCGGCCAGGTGTCTCTATCCTTAGAATGCCTGAGGTTGCCCAGGTGTCTCTATCATTAGAATGCCTGGGGTCTTCAATGTTTAATTTTGCTCAACTGAATAATAAATTTACACATTGTTAAAATCAACATATGTATGTTTTATGCATTATAATTGGTTAATATGCCTCTTGTCTCTCAGGTCTCTCTTATCTATACATTCCCTTCTTCATGTATCCATGTCTCTGTCCTTCTGTTCCCTGCTCCTCTCTCCTTCCCTTCTCTCTCTCCAGCTCCCCATGTCAACAGCTTTGTTGTAGAAATGGAGCCATTTGTCCTGTAGAGATTTCCACAATCTGGAATTTGAAAATTGCATCACCACAATATTATTCGGTTTATTCCTCTATCCCCAACAATTGGTACTTGGGTCCAGAAGCTTGGTAACCAACAGGTTAGACTTTTTTGCAGGAATACTTATAGGTAGTATTGTGTACTTCCATTGAGGGGCACAGAATGTCTGATTGTCTCCCTTTGGTGCCATTAGCAGTCACTGATGATCTTGGCCTAGATTCATCTTTTCAGTAGAAGCTGCAAAAGGAAGACTCTTTAATTCTGCCCTTCATTTGTTAGCTGGCATACTTCTATCAAAAGGAAATTCCCTTTACCGATTTGTTCATTATCCTGAGGTGCAGTTCATACAGGAAGGTCTATAAAAATTATTCTTTTTCTTTATTTGCCATGTTTAAAAATAATGAGTTAGTTGGTCAAACAGTGTGGCTGACATCTGTAATCTTAGGAATTTGGGAGGTTAAGGCAAGAGAATCTCTTGAACCCAAGTTCAAGATGAGCCTAGGCAAGACCTATAGGGAGACCTCGTCTCGACAGAAAGTTTAAAAATTAGACAGGCATGTTGGCATATGCCTGTAGCTATTGGGGGGCTGAGGTGTAAGGATTGCTTCAGCCTGGCAGGCGGAGATTGCAGTGAGCAGAGATCAATCATGCCACTGGACTGCAGCCTGGGAAACAGAACAAGACCCTGTCTCAAATAATAATAGAATTAGTTTTCAAGTATTCTCTAAATGAGAATTGTTGGGATCTTTGTTTCACTCATCTTTAAGAACTCATGGGTTTTTAAATGCAAATAAAGGGTTAAGAAAACTCATACACTTTCTCTATGGAAAAATGACCTTGAGTTAACTTTCCATCTCTGTTTCCCTGGAAACCTAGTAAAGGTGGAATGTCAGCTATGTTACCAAGCAACATTACTTATGGTAAAAATGACTTCTAATTATTAAACTATACCTGCTCTGGAAGGACTGTCAATGAATTATAAATACCTGGTGGGAATCCACAGTTGGAACCTCTCTGAATGCAGTGCATTCTTGAAACTGGGATGCACCTTGCTAGGACCCCTGGAAGCTATTTCCAAGGGATGAAAAAAAGATATTACCTTATACAGAGAGTAAGGCTGTTAAGCCAAATGGCTCCCATACACATTCTCTTAGGCCAAGTTCTACAAGAAACAGACTGAGAGGGTGATTTGCACCCAGGTTTACTGGGGAGTGCTTTTGGGAAATCAAACAGGACTGGACAGATTACTGGGGAGTGCTGTTGGGGAATGTGCCAAACAGGACTGGCCAGAGGATAAAGCTAAACTGTATTGTAGTTGCAACTGCAAACTTCAGCCAACTCCTCAGGACCCCCTCGCTAGCGAGGACAGCCCTTAAAGTTGTCCCAATTTAGGCAGGGCTGCTTCCTGAATAGGGGAGTAACCCTGGGCAAGGCAGCTTCCCTTCTATGAAAGCAATTTCCAGAGAAAGATTCAGCTGTGAGCTGTGAGCACTAACACTCTAAACAACTAACACTCTAAGCCTCCGTCCTACCAAGGTACCTGTGCAGTACACCACAGCATCACTATATCCACTCATTTGGCTTCATTTCTTCACACCTGACCCTGCCCTGCTGGTGTGCAATTTTTCCTGTTCTACATCCTCTAAAAAGCTAAGTGAACTGTTGTGCCAGAGGGGACCCGTTGAGTGTTGTGAAATGTAGAACTAAATCCACATTTATTTCTTACATTTCTTGCCCAGATCTGGAATCACTCATTTCTCCAAAAAGCCCTACTTCCTTTTAGTGATATTCAGAGACTACTTTAGGGAAAAAAAAAAGACTCATTACTATTGGGTCAGCCATGGTCTCTGGGCCTTTTCTGTGGCTGGTGTTAGAAATACTTTTGGTTTTTTCAAATATATCATGAGTTGATATTGACATTTCAGACTCAAATTCAGGACTACAAAGTCTTCTGGACTTCCGGAGTTGCCCATTGGTCTATCCTTTCTCCCATGTGAAAAAATTCTGATTCATATTGACAACCTAATTCCTCATTTGTTTTATTGTATAATACATGCACAACACTTTCCAAATAACACTACCCCTAACAATATGATTACTGGAAGAATTTTTAAATTATCTTTGTTTTTAGGGATAAACCCCACTGGACATGTACAATAAAATTACTGTTTTAAACTAACTTGAAATAGTTCCCCATCAACTTAGTCTATACTTAGGCTCATTTGTTTCACCAGTTCTTTAAATTGAGATATACAGCCCCTTCCACACTGTTCCTGCCTTTGATCATAAATCCAAGTTTTTGGTTTATCTTTCCATATCATATGAAAATATAAAACAGAGACCAAATTCCTTTTCTGAGATGAATGGTAGCATATTGTACGTACATTTCTACATTTTGCTTTTTTCACTCAATAATGTATCTTTAAAATCAGTTTAGGATACTAGACAGAGGTTTTTCTCATTGTTATAATAGCTGCAGTAGACACCATTGTGTGGATAGACCTTAGTTTATGTAACCAAATCCTACTGATGCATATTCAGATTGTCTCTAGTTTTGTGCCATTAGTAATAGTGCTATAATTAATCATCCAATAAATGAATCTTTTTAAATTTTTGTTAGTGTATCTTTGGTAAAGATCCTCAGAAATAGTATTTAACAGGTAAATGTAATTTAGAGTTATGTCAAATTCCCCTCCATAGGGTTTGTGTCACCAGTAATATATGGGAACACCTGCTCCCCGAGTTTCGCTACAGAGTGTGTTCACAGTTTTTTGGAATTTTGGTAATCTGATGGGTGAAAAGTGTTATTGCAATATAGCTTTATTTTACATTTCTATTATGAGCAAAGGTAAGCAAATTTACATACGACTAAAGGTCATTTATGTTTTTTCTGTAAACTGTTCGTATGCTTAGCTCATTTTTCTATAGGAGTCTTATCTTTTTCATTTAAAATTTTAAGAAGATTTCTAGATGTTAAGGAAATCAAATACTTGCCTATGATATAGGCCATAAATTTTTTTCTAATTTTGTGTTAGTCTTTCTACTTTGTTAGTGGGGTTGGTGTTTTTGTGAGCGTTGTTTTTTTTGTTTGTTACTTTGTTTGTTTTTATGGGTCTGTCCTTTGAAAGATTTTCGTTGTAATTATCAGTTTTTTTCATTTGCAATCTTTTTCCCTTTATTGCTTTTGTATTTTGTGTCATAATTAGAATGTTTTTCCCCAATTCCAGGTTACAAAGCAATTAACACAAACTTTCTTCTATTATTCATAAGATTTACTTAAAACCATGTTTAAATCTCTGATCCTCTCAGAATTTACCCTGGTGGATGGTATGAGAAATTGATCCAAATTTGTTTTTATACATAAGGCTATCCAGTCCTTTTAACCCCATATATTAAATATTCCTTTTCCATTACTGATTTGAAAAGCTATATTTATTAGATATTGAATTTCCATTTGCAGTTTGGTATATTTGAATTTTTCTTTTCTCTTCTAGTGTCAGTCTATTATTCCACCAATACCAACATTGTTTTAAATAAAAAGTTATTGTGGTTTAATATATTGTTATGTTCAGTACAGCATTTATTGCACACGGGTTTCTCAAATCTTTAAAGATTTATCAGAATTCCCTGTCAAAAAATATGTGGGCCTGGCGTCCATTTGTGGGAGAGCTCATTTATTATTTTCTCTACTGATTCTATGATGGTTGTTCTGTTTAGACTTTCTATTACTACTGGGGTCAATGTGGCAAGTGGCATTTTTCTTAAAAAATGTCCATTTCATTTAGGTTTCACAATTAATTTGTTTGCATAGTTGTACACAATAGTCTAGTATAATCTTTTACAATTTGTCTTATTACGTTTTGTCATGTTTATTTTGTGTATTTACATTTTATTTTTTTCTGCTAGATATGTGGGTGTTTTGACAATGTGGTTAATTTACTTTTCAAAGAATAAACTTTTTGTCATTTATCTATCAACACAAGTTTTCTAATTCATTAATTTTTGCTTTTATCTTAATTTCTTCCTTCTGCTTTTTGTTTACCTTGTTGTTTTCCAAGCTCTTTGAATTGGGCCTTAACTCACTTCTACTTTTTATTTTTATTGAAAAGTAATGCTACAAAATTTTCTTTGAAAATTGCTTTAGTTATATATGATAGATTATAATATGTCATTCTTTTATAATTTTTATTCTTAATAAATTATGCAATTTTTGCTTGTTCTAAATGTTACTTAATATATTTAAGTTCCTGGGAGGAAGATCCTTTGGTTACTTCCTTCCCAGCAATAAATTCATTAATTTTTTCATCAAGACCAGAAAATATTATTCCTACTCCCTAGAATTCATGGAGGTTTTCTTTGATAGCTAAAATATGGCTAATTTTCATGAATGACACATGTACATTTGTTTTTATTTTTTAAGTTTTAGATTTGGGGTACATGTGAAGGTTTCAGACGAGATCAGGCACGTTCAGGGTGGTATGGCCGTAGACCATGTGAAGGTTTCATACACAGATAAACACGTCATGGGGTTTGTTGTACATATTATTTCATCAGCAGTTATTAAGCCCAGTACCCAATAGTTATCTTTTCTGATCCTTTCCTCCTCCCACACTCCCTGCTCAGGTAATTCCCAGTGTTTGTTGTTTCCTTCTTTGTGTTCTTAAGTTCTTATCATTTAGCTCCCACTTTTACGTGAGAACATGTGGTATTTGATTTTCTGTTCCTGTATTAGTTTGCTAAGGATAATAACCTCCAGCTTCATCCATGTTCCCACAAAAGACATGAGCTTATTCTTTTTTATGGTGGCATAGTATTACATGGTGTATATGTACCACATTTTCTTTATCCAATGTGTCACTGATGGACATTTAGGTTGACTGCATCTTTGTTGTTATAAATAGTGCTGCAATGAGCATTCATGTGCATGTGTTTTTATGGTAGAATGATTTATATTCCTCCAGGTATATGCCCAGTAATGAGATTGCTGAGTTAAAGGGTAGTTCTGCTTTTACCTTTTTGGGAAATCACCATACTGCTTTTCACAATGATTGAACTAATTTATACTTCCACCAACAGTGTGTAAGTATTCCCTTTCCCCTGCAACCTCACCAACATCTGTTATTGTTTGACTCTTTAATCATAGCTATTCTATGTGAGATGGTATCTCATTCCGGTTTTGATTTGCATTTCTCTGATGATCAGTGATATTGAGCTTTTTTCATATACTTTTTGGCTGCATGTATGTCTTCTTTTAAAAAGTATCTGTTCATGACCTTTACCCACTTTTTAATGGAGTTGGTTCTTCTTGTAAATTTGCTTAAGTTCCTTATAGATGCTGGATATTAAACCTTTGTCAGGTGTGTAGTTTCCAAATATTTTCTCCCATTCTGTAGGTTGTCTGTTTACTTTGTTGATAGTTTCTTTTGCTGTGCAGAAGCTCAACAGTGTAATTAGATCCCATTTGTCCACTTTTACTCTTGTTGCACTTACTTTCAGTGTCTTTGTCATAAAATTATTGCCCATTCCTGTGTCCAGGAAGATATTTGCTTCGGTTGTCTTACAGGGATTTTTTTTCTTTTTTTATAGTTTGGGGGTTTACATTTAAGTCTTTAACCTATCTTAACTTTTGTATAAGGAAGGGGTCCAGCTTCAACCTTATGCATATGCTTAGCCAGTTATTCCAGAACCACTTATTGAATAGGGAATCTTCTCCCCACTGCTTGTTTTTGTCAGCTTTGTCACAGATCAGATGGTCATAGATATGTGGCCTTATTTCTGGGCTCTCTCTTCTAGTTTATTGATCTATGTGCCTGGTTTTGTACCAGTACCATGCTGTTTTGGTCACTACAGCCTTGAAGTATAAAGTTGAGTAATGTCATGCCTCCAGCCTCGTTCTTTTTATTTAGGATTGCTGTGGCTATTGGGCTTTTTTGTTGTTGTTCCATATGAAATTCAAAATACATTTCTCTAGTTCTGTGAAAAATATCATCAATAGTTTGATAGGAATAGCATTGAATCTCTAAATTGCTTTGGACAGTGTAGCCATTTTAATGATATTGATTGTTCCTATCCATGAGTATGGAATATCTCTCCATTTGTGTCTTCTCTGATTTTTTTTTTGAGCAGTATTTTGTAATTCTCCTTGTAAAGGTTGTTCATCTCCCCAGTTAGCTGTATTCCTAGATATTTTATTCTTTTTGTAGCAGTTGTGAATGGGATTGCTTTTCTGACTTGGCACATGGTTTGGCTGTTTTTGGTATATGCTGCATCAACTAACAGGCAAAACAACCAGCTAGAATCGAAACGGCAGGATCAAATTCACACATAACAATATTAACCTTAAATGTAAATGGGCTAAATGCCCCCATTCAAAAGACACAGACTGGCAAATTGGATAAAGAGTCAAGGCCCATTGGTATACTGTATTCAGGAGACCCATCTCACGTGCAAAGACACACATAGTTTCAAAATAAAGGGATGAAGGAAGATATACCAAGCAAATGGAGAGGAAAAAAAAAGCAGGGGTTGTAATCATAGTCTCTGATAAAACAGACTTTAAACCAACAAAGATCAAAAGAGACAAAGAAGGGCATTACATAATGGTAAAGGGATCAATGCACAAGAAGAGCTAACTATTCTAAATACACACACACACACACACACACACACACGCACACACACACCCCAAATACATATCTAGGAACACCCAGATACATAAAGCAAGGTTTTAATGACATACAAAGAGACTCAGACTCCCACACAATGATAGTGGGAGGCTTTAACACTCCACTGTCAATATTAGACAGATCAACAAGACAGGAAATTAATAAAGATATCCAGGACTTGAACTCAGATCTGGACCAAGCAGACCTAGTAGACATCTAGAGAACTCTCCACCCCAAAGCCACAGAATATACATCGTTCTCAGCATCACATTGCACATATTCTAAAATTGACCACGTAATTGGAAATAAATCACTCCTCAGCAAATGCAAAAGAACGGAAATCCTAACACTCTCTCAGACCACAGTGCAGTCAAATTGCACTCAGGATTAAGAAATTCACTCAAAACTGCACAACTGCATGGAAACTGAACACTGCTCCTGAATGACCACTGAATAACTAATGAAATGAAGACAAAAATAAAGATGTTCTTTGAAATCAATAAGAATGAAGATACAACGTACTGGAATATCTGGGACACATTTTAAAGCAGTATCTAGAGAGAAATTTATAGCACTAAATGCCCACATGGGAAGCGAGGAAAGATCTTAAATCAACACGCTATTGTCACAATTAAAAGAATTAGAGGAGCAAGATCAAACAAATTCAAAAGCTAGCAGAAGCCAAGAAACAACTAACATCAGAGCAGAACTGAAGGAGATAGAGACACAAAAAACCCCAAAAAAAAAAAAAATCTAGGAGCTGGTTTTCTGAAAAGATCAACAAAACAGATAGACCACTAGCCAGACGAATAAAAAAAGAGAGAGAGAGAGAAGAATTGAATATATGCAATAAAAAAATGATACAGGGGACATCACCACAAATTCCACAGAAATACAAGCTACCAACAAAGATTACTACAAACATCTCTATGCACATAAATCAGTAAATCTAGAAGAAATTGATGAATCCCTGGACACACCAACCCAAGACTAAACCAGGAAGAAGTCAAATCCCTGAATAGACCAATAACAAGGTCTGAAGTTGACGCAGCAATTAATAGCCTACCAACCAAAAAATGTCCAGGACCAGACGGGTTCACAGCCGAATTCCACCATATGTTCAAAGAGGAACTGATACCATTCCTTCTGTAACTATTCCAAACAATACAAAAACAGGAAATCCTCCCTACCTCATCCTATGAGACCAACATCATCCTGATACCAAAACCTGGCAGAGACACAACTAAAGAAGAAAATTTCAGGCTAACATCCATGATGAACACTGATGCAAAAATCTTCAATAAAATACTGGCAAACCAAATCCAACAGCACATCAAAAACCTTATCCATCACGATCAAGTGAGCTTCATCCCGGGAATGCAAAGCTGGTTCAACATATGCAAAGACTTAAATGTAATCCATCACATAAACAGAACTAAAGACAAAAACCACATGATTATCCCAACAGATGCAGAGAAGGCCTTCAACAAAATTCAACATCCCTTCATGCTAAAAACTCTTAATAAACTAGGTATCAATGGAACATATCTCAAAATAATAAAAGCTATTTATGACAAACCTACAGCCAATATCATACCAAATGGGCAAAAACTGGAAGCATTCTCTTTCAAAACTGGCACTAGACAAGGTAGCCCTCTCTCACTACTGCTATTCAACATAGTATTGGAAGTTCAGCCAGAGAAATCAGGCAAGAAAAAGAAATAAAGCGTATTCAGTTAGGAAAAGAGGAAGTCAAATTTTCTCTATTTGCAAATGACATGACTGTGTATTTAGAAGACCCCATAGTCTCAGCCCAAAATCTCCTTAAGCTGATAAGCAACTTCAGAAAAGTCTCAGGATACAAAATCAATGTGCAAAAATCACAAGCATTCCTATACACCAATAAAAGACAAACAGAGAGCCAAATCATGAGCAAACTCTCATTGACAATTGCTACAAAGAGAATAAAATGCCTAGGAATACAACTAACAAAGGAAGTAAAGGATCTCTTCAAGGAGAACTACAAACTACTGCTCAAGGAAATAAGAGACGACATAAAGAGATTGAAAAATATTCCATGCTCATGGTTAGAAAGAGAGAATATCGTGAAAATGGCCATACTACCCAAAGTAATTTATAGATTCAATGCTTTCCTTATCAACCTACCAATGACCTTCACAGAACTGGAAAAAAACATCTTAAGCTTCATATGGAACCAAAAAAGAGCCTGCATAGCCAAGACTATCCTAAGCAATAAAAACAAAGCTGGAGGCATCATACTACCTGACTTCAAACTATACTACAAGGTTACAATAATCACAATAGCATGGTTTGGTACCAAAACAGAGACATAGACCAATGGAACAGAACAGAGCCTCAGAAATAATGCCACATACCTACAAGCATCTGATCTTTGACGAATCAGACAAAAGCAAACAATAGGGAAAGGATTCCCTGTTTAATAAATGGTGTTGGGAAAACTGGCTAGCCATGTGCAGAAAGCTGAAACTGGACCCCTTCCTTACACCTTATACAAAAATTAACTCCAGATGGATTAAAGATTTAAATATAAGGACTAACACCATAAAAATCCTAGAAGAAAACCTAGGCAATATCATTCAGGACATAGGTATAGGCAAGGACTTCATGACTAAAACACCAAAGGCATTGGCAACAAAAGCCAAAATAGACAAATGAGACCTAATTAAACTCCAGAGCTTCTGCACAGCAAAAGAAACAATTAGAGTGAACCAGCAACCAACAGAATGGAAAAAAAAATTTTGCAAGCTACCCATCTGACAAAGGGCTAATATCCAGAATCTACAAAGAACTTAAACAAACTTAGAAGAAAAAAAACAAACAACCCCATCAAAAAGTAGGCAAAGGATATGAACAGACACTTCTCAAAAGACATTTATGCAGCCCACAAACATATAAAAAAAGCTCATCATCACTGGTCATTAGAGAAATGCAAATCAAAACCACATTGAGATACCATCTCATGCCAGTTAGAATGGTGATCATTAAAAAATCAAGAGACAACAGATGCTGGAGAGGATGTGGGAAAAAAGGAACGCTTTTACACTGTTAGTGGGATTGTAAATTAGTTCAACCATTGTGAAAGACAGTGTGGCTATTCCTCAAAGATCTAGAAATAGAAACACCATTTGACCCAGCAATCCCATTAATGGGTATATACCCAAAGGATTATAAAATATTCTATTATAAAGACACATACACAGGTACGTTCATTGTGGCACTGTTTACAATAGCAAAGACTTGGAACCAACCCAAATGCCTATCAATCATAGACTGGATAAAGAAAATTTGGCACATATATATTGTGGAATACTGTGCAGCCATAAAAAAGGATGAGTTAATGTCCTTTACAGGGACAAGGATGAAGCTGGAAAACATCATTCTCAGCAAACTGACACAAGAACAGAAAACCAAACACTGCGTGTTCTCACTCATAAGTGGGTGTTGAACAATGAGAACACATGGACACATGGAGGGGAATATCACACACAGGGGCCTTTAGGGGTTGGGGGGGCTAAGGAAGGGATTGCAGGGGGTGGGGGAATTAGGGAGGGATAACATTAGGAGAAATACCTCATGTAGATGAGGGGGGGGATGGATGCAGCAAACCGCCATGGCATGTATATACCTATGTAACAATCCTGCACAATCTGTATATGTACCCCAGAACTTAAAGTATAATTTAAAAACAAGAAAAAAAAAGAAATGCTAGTGATTTTTGTACATTTATTTTGTATCTGCAACTTTGCTGAACTTGTATATCAGCTGGAAGAGCTTTTGAGCCAAGACTATGGGATTTTCTAGTTATAGAATCATATCATCTGCACATAGAGATAGTTTGACTTTCTCTTTTCATATTTGGATGCCTTTTCTTTCTTTCTGTTGCCTGATTGTTCTGGCTGGGACTTCCAATACTAGGTTGACTAGAAGTGCTAAGAGAGGGCATTCTTGTCCTGTGCTAGTTTTCAAGGAGGTATTTCCAGCTTTTGCCCATTCAGTACAATGTTGGCTGTGGGTTTGTCATACATGGCTGTTAATATTTTGAGGTATGTTTCTTCAATACCTAGTTTGAGAGCTTTTAATATTAATGAATGTTGAATTTTATGAAAAGCCTTTTCTGCATCTATTGAGATAATCATGTGTTTTTTGTCTTTTTATGTGATGAATCACATTTTTTTATTCGGGTATGTTGTACCAACCTTGCATCCTGGGGATGAAGCCAATTTGATCATGGTAGATTAGTTTTTTGATGTGTTGTTGGATTCATTTTGCAAGTATTTTGTTAAGAATTTTTGCTTCAATGTTCATTAAGAATATTGGCCTCAAGTTTTTATTGTTGTTGTTGTTTGGTTTTTGGTTTTGTTTTCTTTTTGTAGTGTCTCTGCCAGCTTTTGGTACCAAGGTGATGATGATCTCATAGAATTAGTTGGGGAGAAGTTCTTCCTCCTCATTTTTTGGGAAATAGCTTCTGTAGGAATGGTACCAGCTCTTCTTTGTACATCTGGTAGAATTCATCTGTGAATATATTAGGTCCCAGGCTTTTTTTGGTTGACAGACTATTTGGTAGTCATTCAGTTTTGGGACTTGTTATTGGTCTGTTCAGGGAATCAATTTCTTCCTGGCTCAGTCTTGGATGTATATGTGTGTCCAGGAATTTATCCATCTCTTTTCTAGATTGTGTGTGTAGAGGTATTTGTAGAAGCTTCTAATGATGGTTTCTATTTCTGTGGGGTCAGTAGTAACATTTCCTTCATCATTTCTAATTGTTTATTTGGATCTTTTTTACTTCTCTATTAGTCTAGCTAGTGGCCTATTTTTTGTTATTTTCAAAAAATCAACCCTTGAATTCATTGATTTTTTGAATGTTTTTTTGTGTCTCAATTTCCTTAAGAAATAACAAAAATCAGAGCTGAACTTATCTTCTGCTAGCTTTGTGGTTTAATTGTTCTTGCTTCTCTAATTCTCTCTTTGGAAAGTTGTTAATTTTATATCTTTCTAACTTTTTGATGTGGACATTTATTGCTATGAAATTTTCTAGTAACACTGCCTTAGCTGTGTCCTAGAAATTCTGGTATGTTGTATTTTTGTTCTCATTATGTGCAAAGAATTTAATTTCTGCCTTAATTTCATTATTTACCCAAACATCATTCAGGAGCATGTTTAATTTCCATTTAATTGCATGTTTTAAGCAATTTTCACAGTCTTAACTTCTATTTTTTGTATGCTGTGGTCCAAGAGTATGTTTGGTATTATTTTCATTCTTTTACATTTGTTGAGATTGTTTTATGTCCAATTATGTGGTCAATTTTAGAGTATGTGCCATGTGAGGATAAGAAGAATGTATATTCTATTGCTTGGGGGTGGAGAGTTCTGTAGATATCTATCAGATCCATTTAATACAATGTTAAGTTTAGGTCCTGAATATCTTTAATTTTCTGTCTCAATCATCTGTTCAATCATCTGTCAGGGGAGTGTCAAAGTCTTCCACTATTATTGTGTTAGACTGTACGTCTCTTTGCAGGTCTCTAAGAAATTGCTATATGAATATGGGTGCACAGGAATTTGTGTTAGGTACATCTATATTATAGTTAGGTATTATTTAATTGAACCATCTATTATCTAATCTCCTTTTTTCTTTGCTGGTTTGAAATCTGTTTTGTCTGAAATTAGGATTGCAATCCCTGCTTTTTTCTGTTTTCCATTTCCTTGGTAGATTTTACTCCATCCCTTCATTTTTAAACTATGAATGTCATTACATGTGAGATGGGTCTCTTGAAGACAGCATACAATTGTTTCTTACTTTTTTATCCAGCTTGCCACTCTGTGCCTTTTAAGTGGGGTTTTTAGCCAGTTTACATTCAAGGTTAGTATTGGTATGTGTGGATTTGATCCTGTCATTGTGCTGTTAGCTGGTTATGTTTGCTTGTTTGAGTGGTTGCTTTACAGTGACACTTAGTGTCTGTGTGTTAAAGCATGTTTTGTATTAGCTGGTATTTAGTGCTCCTTTCAAGATCTCTTGCAAGGCAGGTCTGGTGGTATTTAGTTCCCTCAACATTTGCCTATCTGAAAAGGATCTTATTTTTCCTTCACTTAGGAAGCTTAGTTTGGCTGAATATGTAATTCTTGGTTCATTTTTTTTTTAAAGAATGTTGGATATAGGCCCCCAATCTATTCTGGCTTGTAGGGTTTCAGATGAGAGGTAAGAAGTTATCCTGATGGAGTTCCCTTTGTAGATGACCAGCCCTTTCTCTCCAGTTGCCTTTAATTTTTTTTTTTCATTTTGATCTTGGAAAATCTGATAATTATATGTCTTGGCTATGAGCTTGTGTAGAGTCTTGCAGGAGTTCTCTGTATTTCCTGAATTGGACTGTTGGCTTCTCTAGCAAGGCTGGGGGAAGTTTTCATGGATGGTATCCTGAAATATGTTTTCCAAGTTGTTTGCTTTCTCCTCCTCCCTTTCCAGAGATGCCAGTGATTGATAGATTTGGCCTCTTTACATAAACCCATACTTCTTGAAGGTTTTGCTTACTCTTTTTTATTATTTTTTATTTTTGTCTCGCTGTCTTATTTCAGAGTACCAACCTTCAAGTTCTGAGGTTTTTAGTTTATTCTACTGTTAATACTTGTGAATGCATTGTGAAATTCTTGTGTTGTTTATTCAGCTGTCAGACCCCCTTAGGTTCTTTTTTTATACTACTTCATTCCTCAGTTCTTGTATTGCTTTATTGTAATTCTTATTTTCCTTGAACTGGGTTTCTCTATCCTCCTGAATCCTGATGATCTTCGTTCTTATTTATATTTTGAATTCTATTTCTGTCATTCTAGCCAGTTCAGCATGGTTAAAAAATCCTGTTGGAGAATTGGGTGCAGTTTTTTTTGTTTGTTTCTTTTTTTGAGAACATATGATACTCTGGTCATTTTAGACCAGAGTTCTTGCATTTGTTCTTTCTCATCTCTGCATGTGGGTGTTTTTTTGTTTTTTT
>NW_016107345.1:2108874-2131779 GCF_001604975.1 Cebus imitator
TGTAGACTGAGTACAGTCAATAGACTTATTTTTCTAGATGTTTCCACTGGGTCAAGACTTTGTGAAAGGTCTTTATTTGAAGCTGACTTCTATCTCTGGTTTCAGAAGTGTGTATATTAGTGAGATTTTTTTGGTGTTGAAGGTTTACAGTGTGATTCAGCAGGTGGTGCTTACGCATACTGGTGAGTTGGCAGACTCTTGGTCATGTGGCTCCCCTATGTTCTGTTACAGTTGCAACCACGTTCCCTGTCAAAGCTTTCAAAATGTGGGTTCCTCTCTCCCTTGAGTGATGACTGTAGATCATAACTTGGCATTCCTGGGCTACCCACTGCAGCTCTGAGGTGATCTCAGTGTTTATGTTCCTTCCCCAACTTGGAGGCAGCAGAGAGAGGGATCTTAGTGGTGATTTTGGCCAAAGGTCATTTGCTTGTCTCCTGGGGGCTCTACCCCAGAGAGATGCAGGTCAGCAATCACTCAGTGCAATCAGCCCAGGATGGAGGGTCTATTCTGTGGGCCCAAGCCAGGGGTTTCCTGTCTCATGATTAGCAGTGGGGGTTAGGTGGAACCTTTGGGAGAGAGATAGGACACTTCTCCTTTGGTTGCCTGCAGCTTGTTGGAGGTGTGGATAAGGCAGTTAGGGTCTTTAGTTCTTTGTTAGTCAGAAGGTGGCAAGGGCAGTTCCACTGCCAAGGCAATGGCAGAGAGGCTTTCAGTTGCCCCTGGAGGCTCTGTTGTGGGAGTTGCCGAGTTGCTACTGGCCCAATAACTCTGGTGAGGGGTGGCTGGAGGCCCAGGCCTATAGGACCTGCCTTGTGAAGACATATGGGAATGAGCACCTATGTAACAGTCTGGCCACTTTTCCACAGAGCTGCTGTAGTATGCTTGGGGCCCATTCCATTCTCTGTCACCACAGAGGCAAGTTAATGCTTTCTTTGTAATTAGACTGTATCTGGTATCTGTATAATGTCTTTAGTTTTTCTTTAGGTCTTACTCTGTTCTAAAACATGGCATCTCAGGTAGCTCCAGCAGCACTCAACACGGGAAACTCCCGAGTCCCTGGCTCTAGCTCTCCTCAACCCTTTCTCTCATGCACATTTGAAGAAATGGTCTATTGTCTGTTACTAGGATTCAAAAGTATTCATTATATCATTTAGATCTACAATCTTACAAATGTTTGTACAACTGATCTGTCTTTGATTGAAGAGCTGTATTAATTTTAAAGTCTTTCATTTTTTTATAGACGAGTTAAGCCTATTTACCTTGTTTGATTTGAGCAGTATGGTTGACTTTACTTCTATCATAGTTTTATGCTGTACTTTTATTTTTACTATATATACAAAGACCGTATTTAAGCTATATGCTCTATGTTCTCTATTTTTGATATTATTCCATTTAAAAATTATTTATTTAATGATTACTATACCACATTAAAGATAGTGAAAAAATTTCTACTCTTATATTGAGAAATAAAGTCTATGAAGTCGAATTCTTCCCCTTAAATCTTGTCTGGCTTTAGTAACTGCTTGATCAATAGAATGCAGCAGAAATGGTGTTGTAAGACATCAATATTAGGTCATAAGATGCCTAGTAGCTGTCACACAGATCCCTTAAACTATATTCCCTGAGAGCCTGAGCTGCCATGTAAGAAGTTTGATTACTTGAGGCCACAAAACTACAGAGACCATGGCAGTCTTAGCTGAACCCAGTCTTTGAATGAACCCTGCTGAAGTGCCAGACATGTGAGCAAAGCCAACTTGAATGTTTCAGAGTAGAAGACTTCTTAGTTCCAAGTCATTAAAAATATCTATGTCCAATCATTAGCTGACCATTAAGTTAACAGAATAGAGATTTCAGTGACCACACATAAGAATACAGACCTTATAGAATTTGTTCAGAAAGTTACTTAGCAAACCACAACTATAAGCAGCAACAACACCCAACCCTGGGGAAGGCAGAGGGTCTGAATTCCAGAATTCAGATTATAGTCTTTAAAATGTCTGGTGTATTGGTTCATCCTTGCATTACTATAAATAAATACCTGAGACTGGATAATTTATAAAGAAAAGGGAAAATTCGCTCATGGTTCTACAGGCTGTACAAGAAGCATAGTGGCTTCTGCTTCTGGGGAGGTCTCAGGAAGCTTATCACCATGGTGTAAGGTGAAGGGGCAGCCAGCATTTCACATGGCCAGAGCAGGAGGAAGAGAGAGTAGGCGTAGGTGCTAAATACTTTTAAATAATCAGATTTCATGAGAACTCACTCATTGTCACAAAAACAGCCCCAAAAGGGATGATGTTAAAACCATTCATGAGAAACTGCCCCCATCATCCAATCACATCCCACCAGGCCCCACCTCCAACATTGGGGATTACAGTTCAACATGAGATTTGGGTTGGGACACAGAACCAAACCATATCATCTGGTTATCAATGAAAAAATTACAAGATATACAAAAAAGAAGAAAGAAAATACGGCCCATTAATGGAAAAAAAACAAGCAGTCAATACAAAATATCCCTGAAGTGCAGACATGGGTTTTCTAGAAAAGGACTTAAAATTAGCCATTTTAAAAAAGTTGAAGAGCTAAAGGAATTTATGTCTGCAGAACTAAAGAAAAGTCTAAGAACAATGTCTTATCAAATAGAAAATATGAGTAAAAAGAAACATTAAAAAAACAGAAATTCAGGAGTCCTAACTGTAAGACATCATCAAGCATACCAGTATAACTACCAGGTATAAATGGTAGTTATAGAAGTGCAGGAGAGAGAGAATGAGGAAGAAAGAAAATTGAAGAAATAATGTCTAAAAATTTCCCAAAGCTAATGAAAAACACTAAGCTACGTATCAAAAATCTCCACAAATTCAAAAAATAATAAACTCAAAGAGATTCATCCTGGACACATCAAAATCAAACTGTTCAAACAGAAACCTGAAAGAACAAGAGAAAAGCAACTAATTTACTTATCTCACATGAGAAATGATTCACACAACAAACAATCTTCACTAAGATTAACAGTAGATTTCACCTCAAAAATAATGGAAGTCAAGATTACAGGGAAACAGAGCAAGATGGCCAAATAGAAATCTCCATTAATCATCCCCTGCACGGGAACACCAAACTGAAATACACACACACACACACACACACACACACACACACACACACCCTTTCATAAGAAGCAAAAATCAGGTAAGCAATCAAGGAAAGAGGCACTGAAGGGGGCAGGACACAGTCTTGAATCACCTGCAGCATATCTCTCTCGCATTCTCTGGCAGCGGCTGTGTGGAACAGAGAGAGAATGTATGTGCTTGAGGGAGGGAGAGCAAAGTGATTGTGCAACTTTGCATTAGAACTCAGTGCTGCCCCATCACAGCAGAAAGCAACACAAGGCAGAACTCAGTGGCACGCATGGAGGGATCATGTAGACAAGCCATAGCCAGAGGCAGATTGTCTATCCCACCAGTTGAAACCTGAGTACTGACTGGCAAGCCCCTCTACTGTGGGATAAGTTTCTCTGGGGTCCTAACTAAAGTTGAAAGGCAATCTAGGCCACAAGGACTACAATTCCTGGGAAAGTCCTCTGGGATTAAAGCCATTGGATTTGGGGTATACATGACCTAGTGAGACACCAGGTGGGGTGACCCAGGGCTTGCGTCACCCCTCCCCAAACCCAGACAACTCAGCTCACAGTTCTGGGTGAAACTCCTTTCTTCTGCTTGAGGAGAAGAGAAAAGAGAGTAAAGAGGACTTTGCCTTGCAGCGTGAATACCAGCTCAACTATAGTAAAGCAGGGCACCAGTCAGAATTGGGAGACCACCATTCCAGGCCCTAGCTGTCAGAAGACATTTCCAGACATACTTTGGGTCAGAAGGGACCTACCGTCTTAAAGTAAAGAACCCAGTCCTGGAAGGATTTATCACCTGCTAAATAAAGTACCCTTGGACCCTGAATAATCAACAGTGGTAGAGAGGCAGTACTTACCTTGACGAGTAGTGGGTCTCACCTTTGGTGAGAGTAGCGCCATGCTGGCTTAAGTTGTGACCCAGCATGTTCCCAGCTGTGGCATTTAGGGTGAAAGGCTTCTTCCTCTTGAGGAAAGCAGAGAAAAGACAGAAGGGGACTTTGCCTTGCAACATAATATCAGCTGAGCCACAGTGGAGTAGAGCACCAAGTGGGATCCTGCAATCCTCAATTCCAGGCCTTGGCTGCTGGACAGCATTTCCGGAACCTCCCCCAGGCCACAGGGGAGCCCAGTTCCCTGAAGGGAGAGCAGGCCTGGCAGCATTCATCACAAGCCAACTAAAGAGCCTCTGGGCTGTGAGTGAACATCAGCAGTAGCCAGGCAGTGCTCACTGTGGGCCTGTGGTGGTGGTGGCGGCCATGCAGAGAGACTTCTCTGTTTGAGGAAAGGGAAGGAAAGAATGGGAAGGACTTTGTCTTGCAGCTTGATTGCCAGCTCAGTCATTCTACTAGATAGATTCCTAAGTTTCCCGACTCCAGTTTCAGCTCCTGGACAGCTTCTGTGGATCTACATTTGGCCAGGAAAACTTATGTCTTGAAGGGAGACACAAGCTGTGTAGATTATCCACCTGCTCATGTAGAGCCCATGGGCATTAAATGAACATAAGTGGCAGCCATGCAGAGGTCACTGTAGGTTTCAGATGAGGTCCAGTGCTGTGCTGACTTTCAGTCTAACCCAGCACAGTCCTGGTAGTGGTGGCCACAGGAGTGTTTGTATCACCCTACCACCAAGTTCACAAAGCTCATCATGAAAAGAGAGACTCTGTTTGGGAGGAAGTCAGGGAAGAGAACAAGAGTTTCCACCTAGTAATTGAGGGATTTCTACTGGATCTTACCCAAGACTACTAAGGTGGTACCTGTATGAATCTGCAAGAGCACTAGTGTTACTGAGCTTGGGGTATCCCTTAATGCAGATATGGCCATAGTAACCAAAGACTTAGATCACAACACCCAAATACTTTTGAATACTTAGAAAGTTTTCTCAAGAAGGATGGGTACAAACAAGCCCAGACTACAAAGACTGTAATAAATACCTAACTCTTCAATGCCCAGACACCAATGAACATCCACAAACATCAAAACCATCTGAGAAATCATGACCTTACCAAATAAACTAGATAAAGCACTAGTGAACAATTTCAAAGAAACAAATATATGTGACCTCGGAGAATTCAGAATAGCCATTTTGAGGAAACTTAATGAAACTGAAGATAACAGAGAAAGAATTCAGTAACCTATCAGATAAATTTAACAAAGAGATTGAAATTTGAAAGAATCAAGCAGAAATTCTGGAGCTGAAAAATGCAATTGACATATATAAGAATGCATCAGAATCTCTTAACATCAGAATTGATCAAGAAAACGAAATGATTTGTGAGCTTGAAGACAGGCTATTTGAAAATACACAATTGGAGGAGACAAAAAAAATTTTTAAAATGAAAGATGCCTACAAGATTCAGAAAATGGTCTCAAAAGAGCAAATCTAAAAATTATTGGCCATAGAAAGAAGGTAGAGGGAGAAATCAGAGTAGAAAGGTTATTCAAAAGAATAAAAGAGAACTTCCCAAGCCTAAAGAAAGATATCAATATTTAAGTACAAGAAAATTATAGAACATCAAGCAGACATAACCCAAATAGGACTACCCAAAGACATTGAATAATCAAATTCCCAAAGGTCAAAGGTAAAGAAATGATCCTAAAAGCAGCAAGAGAAATGAAACTAATGACATAGAAGGGAGGTCCAATATGTCTAGTTGCAGATTCCTCAGTGGAAACCTTACAGGCTAGTAGAGAGTGGTATGACATATTTCAAGTGCTGAAGGAAAAATATTTTATCCTAGAATAGTATATCTCGCAAAAAAAAGAAAAATCCCTCAAACATGAAAGAGAAATAAAAAGAAAAAGCTGAGAGATTTCATTAACACCAGATCCATCCTTTAAAACAAAAATGCTAAAGGGAGTTCTTCAGTCTGAAAGAAAAGGAAATCAATGAGCAATAAGAAATCATCTGAAGATACAGAACACACTAAGCATACAGAAAAATAGAATATTGTAACACCGTAACTGTGGTGCATAAAATACTCATATCTTGAGTAGTGGAACTAAAAGATGAACCAGTCAAAAATAGTAACTATGACAACTTTAAGACGTAAACAGTACAATAAAATATAAACAATAGTGGAATGAAATTAAAGAGTTTTATTCGTTTTCTGTTTGGCTTTTTATGCTATCATTAATTTGTCATCAATTTAAAATGTGGGAGTAGAGGGAACAAGATGATCGATTAAAAGTAGCTGCAGTCTGTGGCACTCCCAGAAAAAAATGAAAACACAGGTGAATTCAGCATCTTCAACTGAAATATCTAGGTTCTCACATTAGGACTGACTAGGCAAACAACTAGTCAGATTATCTTTGTTTCTTTGCAGATGACATAATCTTATATTGAGAAAATTCCATTGTCTCAGCCCTTAAACTGCTCCTTAAACTGATAAACAACTTCAGCAAAGTCTCAGGATACAAAATCAATGTGCAAAAATTACTAGCACTCCTGTACACCAACAACATGCAGAGAGCCAAATCATGAATGAACTCCCATTCACAACTGCCACAAAAAGAATAAAATACCTAGGAATACAGCTAACAAGAGATGTGAAGAACCTCTTTATAGAGAACTACAAACCACTGCTCAAAAAAATCAGAGAACACAAACAAATGAACAGACATTCCATGCTCATGGATAGGAAAAAAATCAACATCATGAAAATGGTGATACTGTCTAAAGTAATTTATAGAGTCAATGCTATTCCCACTCAACTACCATTGACATTCTTCACAGAATTAGAAAAAACTATTTTAAATTTCATAAGGAACGAAAAAAGAGCCCAAATAGCCAAGGCGGTTCTAAACAAAAAGAACAAAGCTAGAAGTATCATGCTACCTGACATCAAACTTTACTACAAGGGTATGGTAACCAAAACAGCATGGTGATGGAACAAGAACAGACATATAGACCAATGGAACAGAAGAGAGGACTCAGAGATAAGATGACACACCTACAACCATCTGACAAACCTGACAAAAACAAACAATGAGGAAAGGAGTCCCTATTCAATAAATGGTGCTAAGAGAACTGGCTAACTATATGCAGAAAACTGAAACTGGACCCCTTTCTTACATCATATACAAAAATTACCTCAACTATATATAACCCAAAATATATAAATCTAAAACTATAAAATTCCAAACTATAAAAACTCCAGAAGAAAATCTAGGCAATGCCATTTAGGACACAGACATGGGCAAAGATTTCATGAGGAAAATGCCAAAATCAATTGCAACAAAAGCAAATTGACAAATGGAATCTAAAGAGCTTTTGCATAGCAAAAGAAACTATCAGCAGAGTGAACAGACAACCTACCAAATGGGAGAAAATATTTGTAATCTATCCATTTTACAAAGGTCCAATATCCAGAGTCTACAAGGAGCTTAAATTTACAAGAAAAAACAATTCCATTAAAAAGTGGGCAATGGACATGAACAAACACCTCTTAAAAGAAGACATACATGTGGCCAATAAACATTAAAAATAGCTCAAAATTATTGATCATTAGAGAAATGCAAATAAAAACCACAATGAGATACCATCTCATGCAAGTCAGAAAGGCTATTAAAAAGTCAAAATACAACAGATGCTGGTGAGATTGCAGAGAAAAAGGAATACTTTTGCACTTTTGGTGTGAGTGGAAATGAGTTCACATTGTGGAAGAGTGTGGCAATTTCCCAAGGACCTAGAAGCAGAAATATCTTTTGACCCAGCAATTTTATTACTGGGTATATACTCAAAGGAATATAAATTATTCTGTTATAAAGATACATGCATCCATATGTTTTTTGCAGTACTATTCACAATAGCAAAGACATGGAATTAACCTAGATGCCCATCAATGACAGAGTGGATATAGAAAATGTGATACATATACACCATGGAATATTATGAGGCCATAAAAAGAATGAGATCATGTCCTCAGCAGGGACATGGATGGAGTTGGAAGACATTGTCTTCAGCAAACTCAAGAACCAAAAATCAAATACTGCATGTTCTCATTTATAAATGGGAATTGAATGATGAAAGCACATGGACACAAGGATAATAACACAAACTAGGGCCTGCTGGGGGTGGGTGGAGGATGGAGACCCTGAGGAAGAATAGCTAGTGGATGCTGGGCTTAATACCTAGCTGACGGGATGATCTGTGTGACAAACCATCATGGCACATGTTTACCTATGTAACAAACCTGCACATCCTGCAAAGGTATCCCTGAAATTACAAGTTGAAAGGGAAAAAATGGTTTATAAGATTATTTGCAAGCATTATAGTAACTTCAAGTCAAAAGACATACAACAGATACACAGAAAAGGAAAAGCAAGAAATTAAAACAGGCTATCAGAGAAAATCACCTTCACTAAAAGGAAGATGGGAAGAAAGGAAAGAAGGAAGATAAGACCTCAAAACATTTAGAAAACAAATAAAGTGGCAGAAGTAGTTTCTACTTACCAATAATAACATTGAAGATAAAACTAAACTCTTCTATCAAAAGACAGAGTGCCTGAATGGATTTTTTTTTTTAAAGCAAGACCTAACAATCTGTTGCCTACAAGGAACGCACTTTATCTATAAAGACACACACTGACCAAAAATAAAGGATGAAGAAAGATATTTCATGCCAATCGAAACTGAAACAGGAATAGCTATAGTTATATCAGAGAAAACAGATTTCAGGACAAAAACTATAAAAAGTGACAAAGAAGGTTATTATATACAATAAAGGGGTCAATTTAGCAAGATTTTTTAACAATTGTAACTATATATGCATCCAACACTAAAGCACCCATATGTACAAAGCAAATATTATTCAAGCTAAACAAAGAGACCCCAATACAACAGTAGCTGGAGACTTCAACATCCTACTTTCAGCATTGGACAGATAATCAAGACAGAAAACCAACAAAGAAACATCAGACTTAACTTGCATTGCATTATAGACCAAATAGACCTAACAGATATTTACAGAACATTTCATCCATTACGGAATATACATACTTTTCCTCAGCACATGAGTTATTCTCAATGATAAACCATATGTTAAGCCCCAAAACATGTCTTTAAAAAAAATAAAAAAAATAAAAAAGTTATATCAAATAGCTTCTTTGACCACAATGGAACGAAAATAGAAATCAATAACAAGGAATTTTGGAAGCTATATACTGCATGGAAATTAAACAATATGCTCCTGGATGGCCAATGATCAATGAAGAAATTGAACATAAAATTTAATAATTTCTTGAAACAAATGAAAATGGAAGAATATACCAAAACCTTTGAGATACAGTGAAAGCAGTACTAAGAGGACAGTTTATAGCAGTAAGTGGCTTATCAAAAAAAAAAAAAAATTCAAACAACTATACATCATCAAGAGCTAAAAAGTATGCAGACCTAACCTAAAATTAGAAGAAGATAAATATCAGAGCAGAAATAAATGAACTTGAAATTTGTTAATACAAAATATCAAAGAAACAAAAAATACATTTTCTAAAAAGATAAAATTGACAAACCTTTAGCCAGGCTAATTAAAAAGAAAGACTCACTCAAAATCAGAGATGAAAAAGGAGACATTACAACCAGCTCTGGAAAAATTAAAAGGATCATTAGATTACTGTAAGCAACCTCTAATGCTCATAATATATTTCAATTATAGTCAATATATTAGAAAACCTAGAATAAATGGATAAATTCCTAGACACATAAAATCTACCAAGATTGAACAAGGAAGAAATTCAAAATCTGAACAGATCAATAACAAGTCATGAGCTCAAAGGCATAAAAAAAATGTCCCCCAGCAAAGAAAAGCTTAGAAACTGATGGCTTCACTGCTGAATTTTGCTAAAGTTTAAAGAAGAACTAATACCAATCATACTCAAATGATTCCAAAAAACAGGAGAGAATACTTCCAAATTCTTTCTACAAGACCCATATTATCCTGATACCAAAACCAAACTAAGACACATCAAAAGGAGAAAACTACAGGCCAATGTCCTTGATGAACAATGATGCAAAAATCTACAACAAAATACCAGCCAATCAAAAGACAACACACTGAAAAATTAATACAACATGACCAACTAGAATTTATCCCAGGGATGCAAGTACTGTTCAATATAGAAAAGTCAATCAATGTGATACATCACATCAACAGAATAAAGCACAAAAACCATGAGCATGTGATAAAATTCAACATCCTCCTCTCATAAAAACCCTTTAAAAAACAACTGGATATAGAAGGAACATACCTCAACACGATAAAAGCCATATACAACAGACCTATATAGCTAGTATCATACTGAATGAGGAAAAAACTGAAAGACTTTATTCTGAGATCTAGAGCAAGACAAAGATGCCTGCCTTCACCTCTGTCATTCAACACAGCACTAGAAGTCCTAGCTGGAGCAGTGAGTCAAGAGAAAGAAGGGTATCCAAATTCAAAAGGAAGTAGTAAATTTATTCTTGTTTGTAGTTGATATACTATATATGAAAAAACCTAAAGACTCTACAAGAAAACTCTTCGAACTTATAAACAAATTCAGGAAAATTTCTGGATACAAAATCAATATATAAAAATCTGTAGCATTTCTATATGCCAACAGTGAACAATCCGAAAAAGAAATCAAGAAAGTAATCACATTTACAATAGCTATAACAACATTCTTCATGGAAATAGAAAAAGAATCATCCAAAAATTTATATGAAACAACAAAAGCTCCCTAGTAGCCAAAGCTGTCCTGAGCAAAACGAAAAAAACTAGAAGAATCACACTGCCTGATTTCAAATTATACTACAGAGCTATAGTGACAAAAACAGCATGGCTCTGACATAAAACAGACACATAGACCAATGAAACAGAAAATAATCCAAATACAGTGAACTCACTTTCAACAATGATGTGAGGAATGTCACTGGAGAAAAGAGTCTTTTCAATAAATGGTACTGAGAAAACTGGTCATCTCTATGCAGAAGAATGAATCTAGAACCCTATCTCTCACCATATACAAAAATCAAATTAAAATGAATAGAGACTTAAATCTAAGACATCAAACTATGGAAATACTACAAGAAAACATTGGGGAAGCTCTCAAGTACATTTGTCTCAGAAAAAATTTCTTAAGGAATACCCCACAAGCACAGGAAACCAAAGCAAAAAGAGATCATATCAAGTTAAAAAGCTTCTGCACACCAAAGGAAACAATAAAGAAAGTGAATAGATAACCCACAGAATTAGAGAAAATATTTGCAAACTATCTCATAAGGGATTAATAACCAGAATATATAAGAGCTCGAACAACATCTATAGGAAAACATCTAATAATCCAATTTTAAAATGGGCAATAGGGAATCATGGCGGATAGTAGGCAAAACTAGATTGCAGCTCCACTCAGATGAACAGAGCAGCATGTAGAGTCTCACACTGTGAACTCTTGCTCCAGAACTACTACAGGAATAAATCAGGAAAACCAAGAGAATCCACATACCCACTGAAGCAAGCAGATTGCTCCTGCAGGACCCATGAGACACCCCAAATGCTGTGCTGGTATCGATGGCTGAGAGACCCACAGATGGTTCACATCACAGGACTCTGTGCAGACAACCCCCAGTACCAACCCAGAACCTGGTAGTCATGCTGGGTGTCTGATTTAGAAGAGAGATAACAATCACTACAGCTTGGTTCTCAGGAAGCCACATCCCTAGGGAAAGGGGGAAAGTACTACATCAAGAGAACATCCCATGGGACAAAAAAATTTGAACAGCCTTGAGCCCTAGACCTTCACCCTGACAAAGTCCACCCAAATGAGAAGGAACCAGAAAACCAACTCTGATAATATGACAAAACAAAGCTCATTAACATCCCCCAAAAATCACACTAGCTCATCAGCATCTGAACCCAAACCACGAAAAAAATCCCTGATTAACCTGAAAAAGAATTCAGAAGGGCAGTTATTAAACTAATCCAGGAGGCACCAGAGAAAGATGAAGCCTAATTTAAGAAAGTTGAAGAAATGATACCAGAAATGAAAGGAGAAATCTTCAATGAAGTAGCACAAATAAAAAACAATTAAAACTTCAGGAAAAAATGGATGCACTTTTAGCAATGCAAAATGCCCTGGAAAGTCTCAGCAATAGGATCAAACAAGCGGAAGAACGAACATCAGAGCTCAAAAACAAGGTTTTCAAATTAACCCAATCTAACAAAGACAAAGAAAAAAAAATACCAACAAAGCCTCCAAGAAGTCTGAGATTATGTTAAACAACCAAACCTAAGAATAATCATTGTTCCTGAGGAAGAAGAGAAATCTAAAAGTTTGGAAAACACATTTGGGGAAATAATCAAGTAAAACTTCCCTGGCCTTGCTAGAGATCTAGACATCCAACTACAAGAAGCTTCAAGAACACTTGGAAAATTCATTGCAAAAAGATCATTGTCTGGGTACATTATCATCAGGTTATCTAAAGTTAAGAATCTAAAGGAAATAATCTTAACAGCTGTGAGGCAAAAGCACTGGATAAACTGTAAAGGAAAACCTATCAGATTAACAGCAGATTTCTCAGCAGAAACCCTACAAGCCAGAATGAGACGCTATCATCAGGCTCCTTAAACAATTATCAGCCAAGAATTTTGTATCCACTGACACTAAGCTTCATAAAGAAAAGATACAGTCTTTTTCAGACAAATGCTGAAAGAATTCACCACTACTAAGCGAGCACTGCAAGAACTGCTTAAAGAAGCTCTAAATCTTGAAACACGTCAAAACAGAGCCCCTTTAAAGCATAAATCTCACAGAACCTATAAAAAATACAATTTAAAAAAAAAGGTATACAGGCAACAAATAGCATGATGAATGGAATAGTACCTTACATTTCAATACTAACATTGAATGTAAATGACCTAAATGCTCCACTAAAAAATCACTGAATTGCAGAATGGATGAGAACTCACCAAATAAGTAACTGCTGTCTTCAAGAGGCTCACCTAACACATAAAGACTCATAACATAAATTTAAGGGGTGGAAAAAGATATTCCATGCAAATGGACATCAAAAGTAGCTATTTTTATATCAGACAAAACAAACTTTAAAGCAACAGCAGTTAAAAAAGACAGGGAGACATTATATAACGGCAAAAGGCCTTGTCCAAAAGGAAACTATCACAATCCTAAATATGTATGCACCTAACACTGGAGCTCCAAAATATTATAAAACAATTACTACTAGACCTAAGAAATAACATAGACAGGAACATAATAGTTGTAGGGAACTTCAATACTCCACTGACAGCACTAGACAGGCCATCAAGACACAAAGTCAAAAAAGAAACAGTGGAATTAAACCATATTCTACAATGAATGGACTTAACAGACATTTACACAACATTCTAACAACCATAAAATATACTTTCCATTCATCAGCACATGGCACTTTCTCTAAAATAGACCATATGACAGGCCATAAAATGAGCCTCAATAAATCAGCTTCAATAAATTTAAGAAAATTGAAATTATATCCAGCACTTTCTCAGACCACAGTGGGAACAAAACTGCAAATCAACTCCAAAAGGAACCTACAAAACCATCAAATACATTTAAATTAAATAACATGTTCCTGAATGATCACTGGTCAAAATGAAATCAAGATGGAAATTTAAAAATTCTTCAAACTGACTGAATGACAATAATGACACAACCTATCAAAACCTCTGGGATATCCCAAAGCGGTGCTAAGAGGAAAGTTCATAGCCCTAAATGTCTACATGAAAAAGTCTGGAAGAGGACAAAAACAATCTAAGATCACACCTCAACGAACTAGGGAAACAAGAACAAATCAAACCCAAACCCAGCAGAAGAAAGAAAATAACAGATCAGAGTAGAACTAAATGAAATTGAAACCAAAAATATACAAAAGATAAATAAAACAAAAAGCTGGTGCTTGGAAAAGGTAAATAGAATTGATAAACCATTAGCAAGATTGACCAAGAAAAAAGAGAAACTCCAAGTAAGTTCAAAGCAAAATGAAACAGGAGATACTACAACTGACACTACTGAAGTACAAAAGATCACCCTAGGCTACTATAAACACCTTTACACACATAAACTAGAAACCCTAGAGGAGATAGATAAATTCCAGGAAAGATACAACCCTACTAGCTTAAATCAGTAAGAATTAGATACTCTGAACAAACCAGTAACAATTGGGGAGATTTAAATGGTAATTTTAAAGTTACCAACAAAAAAGGGCCCAGGACCAGACTCACAGCTGAATTCTATCAGACATTCAAAGAAGAATTGGTACCAATCCTACCAATACTACTCCATGAGATAAAGAGGGATTCTTCCCTAAATCATTCTATGAAGCCAGTATTACCCTAATACCAAAACCAGGAAAGGATATAATCAAAAAAGAAAATTACAGGCCAATATCCCTGATGAGCATAGATGCAAATGTCCTTAACAAAATACTAGCTAACCCAATCCAACAACACACCAAAAAGATAATCCACCATGATCAAATGGGTATTATACCAGGGATGCAAAGATGATTTGACATATCCAAGTTAATAAATGTGATATACCACATAAGCAGAATTAAAACAAAAATCACACAATCATCGCAACAAATGCAGAAAAAGCGTTCAACAAAATCGACAACCTGTTTATTAAAACTCAGCAAAATAAGCATAAAAGGGACATACGTTAATGTAATAAATGTCATCTATGACAAACCCACAGCCAACATTGTACCAAAAGGGGAAAAGTTGAAAGCATTCACTCTGAGAACTGGAATAGGACAAGGCTGTCCACTTTCACCACTTCTATTCAACATAGTACTAGAAGTCCTAGCCAGGGAAGCCAGAAAAGAGAAAGAAATACAGGGCATCAAAATCGGTAAAGAGGAAATCAAATTGTCACTATTTGCTGATGATATGATTGTAAACCTAGAAACCCTAAAGACTCCTCTAAAAAGCTCCTAGAGCTGATAAAAAATAATTCAGCAAAGTTTTGGGATACAAAATTAATGTACACAAATTAGTAGCTCTCCTATAAACAAACAGCAACCAAATGGAAAATCAAATCAAGAACTCAATCCCTTTTATCATAGCTGCAAAAAAATAAATTAAATACCTAGGAATATAGTTCACCAAGAAGGTGAAAAACCTCTACAAGGAAAACTACAAAACACTGATGAAAGAAATCATAGATGACACAAACAAATGCAAACACATCCCATGCTCATGGATGGGTAGAATCGATATTGTGAAAATAACCATACTGCCAAAAGCAATCCACAAATTCAATGCCATTTCCACCAAAGTACCACCACCATTCTTCACAGAACTAGAAAAAATAATCCTGAAATTCATATGGAACAAAAAAAGAGCATGTATTACCAAAGCAAGACTAAGCAAAAAGAACACATCTGGAAGCATCATATTACCTGACTTCAAACTATACTAAAAGGCCATAATCACCAAAATAGCATGGTACTAGTATAAAAACAGGCACATAGACCAAGGGAACAGAATGGAGAATGCAGAAATAAAAATAAATACATACAGCCAACTGGTCTTTGACAAGGCAAACAAAACAAAGTGGAGAAAGAACACCTTATTCAACAAATGGTACTGAAATAATTGGCAAGCCACATGTAGGAGAATGAAACTGTATCCTCATCTCTCACCTTATGCGAAAATCAACTCAAGATGGATCACAGACTTAAATCTAAAACATAAAATTTCAAAACTCTAGAAGATAACACCAGAAAAACCCTTCTAGGCATTGGCTTAGGCAGGGATTTCATGACCAAGATCCCAAAAACAAATGCAATAAAAACAAAGATAAATAGCTGGGGACTTAATTAAAGAGCTTTTGCATGACAAAAGGAACAGTCAGAAGAGTAAATAGACAACTCACAGAAGGGGAGAAAATCTTCACAATCTATACATCCAACAAAGGACTAATACCCAGAATCTACAATGAACTCAAATAAATCAGCAGGAAAAAAAAACAGTCTCATCAAAAACTGGGCTAAGGACATGAATAGACAATTCTCAAAAAAAAGATAGCCAACCAACATACATATGAAAAAATGCTCAATATCATTTATGATCAGAGAAATGCAAATCAAAACCTCAATGCAATACCGCCTTACTCTAGCAAGAATGGCCATAATAAAAAAATGAAAGATGTTGGTTTGGATGCAGTGAACAGAGTATGCTTCTACAATGCTGGTGGGAATGTAAACCACGACAATCACTATGGAAAACAGTGTGGAGGTTCCTTAGAGAACTAAAAATAGAACTACCATTTGATCCAGCAATCCCACTACTGGGATTTACCCAGAGGAAAATAAGTTATTATACAAAAACGATACTTGCATATGCATGTTTACAGCAGCACAATTCACAACTCCAAAAATATGGAACAACCCAAATGCCTATCAATGAGTGGATAAAAAACTGTGGTAGATATGTATATGATATATATATGATATATTCATATGTATATGATATATATGATATATTCATATGTATATGATATATATATACATCTTATATATATATCATATATATCCATATATTTATTCATATATATATTCATATATATATATATTCATATATATATATATATATATATATGATAAAATACTACTCAGTCATAAAAAGGAATTAATGGCATTCATAGCAACCTGGATGAGACTGGAGAATATTATTCTAAGTAAAGTGGCTCAGAAATGGAAAACCAAACATCATATGTTCTCACTGATAAGTGGGAGCTAAGCCATGAGGATGCAAAGGCTTAATAATGACACAATGGACTTTGGGGACTCAGGGAAAAGGGTGAGAAGGGGAAGAGGAATAGAAGATTACAAATTGTGTGCAGTGTATTCTTTACAGGTGATGGGTGCACAAAATCTCACAAATCACCATTAAAGAAACTTATTCATGTAACAAAAAACTACATGTTCCCAAATAACCTATGAAAATTTTTTAAAAATTAAAACAAAATTAACAAAATATAAAAAATAAATAAAATGGGCAAAAGATCTGACTGGACATTTCTCAAAAGACATACAAATGGCAAACAGGTATATGAAAAGGTGCTCAACATCACTGATCAGAGAAATGCAAATCAAAACTACAATGAGATATCATCTCACCTCAGTTAAAAATGCTTTTATCCAAAAGACAGGCAATAGCAAAATGCTTGTGAAGATGTGGAGAAAAGGGAACCCTGCTACATTGTTGGAGAAAATGTAAATGAGTACAACCACTATAAATAACAGTTTGGAGATTCCCCAAAAAACTAAAAATAGAGCTACTATATTATCCAGCAATCCCACTGCTAGGTATATACCCCAGAGAAAGGAAATAAGTATATTTAAGAAATATCTCTCTCTCATGTTTATTGCAGCACTACTCACAATAGCCAAGATTTAGAAGCAAACTCAGTGTCTACCAACAAATGAAGGGATATAGAAAATGCAGTACATATACACAATGGAGTACTATTCAGCCATAAAAATGAGATCTTGTCTTTTGCAGCAATATGGATGGTACTAGAAGCCAATATGTTAAGTGAAAATCGCCAAGCACAGAAAAACAAACTTCATATTTTTCTCACTGATTCAAAGGAGCTAAAAATTAAAAACAACTGACTCATGGAAATAGAGAGTAGAAAGATGGTTACCAGGGTCTGGGAATAGTGAGTGGGGAGATATGGGGATGATTAATGGACATGAAAATATAGGTAGGTAGAATGAATAAAATCTACTCTTTGATAGCACAATAGGGTGACCACAGTCAATAATAATTTATTGTACATTTAAAAATAGCTTTAAAAGTATGATTGGATTTCTTGTTTGTAACACAAAGAAAGGATAAATGTTTAAGGTGATGAATACTCCACTTAACCTGATATGATTATTATGCATTGCATGTTTGTATCAAAATATCTCATGTACCCCATGAACATATACATTATATACTACAAAAATTAAAGACAAAAAAGAAATAAAAAGAAATAATGGAAGCCAGAGGGCAATGGAATGACATATGCAGAGTGCTGGAAACAAAAACAACAACTGTCAACCAAGAATTTCATGTCCATCAAAACTTTCCTTCAAAAATGAGGGAAAAATTAAGACATGCCAAAATAAGCAAAATTTGAATTTATTGTAAGTAGATCAGCCATACAAAAAATAATAAAGGGAATTCTTCAGGCTTATATAAAAGGATACTAAACAGTAACTTAAATCCAAATATTTGAGGAAAAATTAACACCAATCCTTCACAAACCCTTCAAAAAATTAAAGGAACACAAACACTTGGTAACTCATATGAGGTCAGCATTATCTTGATACCAAACCAAAAACATCATCAAAAAAACTGCAGACAAATAACCTTTATGAATACAAATTTTATATTTCTCAACAGACTCAGCCCAAAAAATTCCTTAAGCTGATAAACAACTTCAGCAAAGTCTCAGGATACAAAATCAATGTGCAAAAATCAGAAGCATTTTTATACAGCAATAACAGACAAGCAGAGAGCCAAATCATGAGTGAACTCCCATTTACAATTGCTACAAAGAAAATAAAATACCCAGGAATACAAATTACAAAAGACATAAAGGACCTATTCAAGGAGAACTACAAACCACTACTCAAGGAAATGAGAGAGGACAAAAACAAATAGGAAAATTTCCATGCTCATGGATAGGAAGAATCAATATTGTAAAAATGGCCATACCACCCAAAATAATTTATAGATTTAATGATATCCCAATCAAGCTACCATTGTCTTTCTTCACAGAACTAGAAAAAAACTACTTTAAATTTCATTTGGAACCAAAAAAGTCCATATAGCAAAGACAATCCTAAGCAAAAAACAAAAAACAAACAAAACACACATGAAACTGGAAGCATCATGCTACTTGACTTCAAATTATACTACAAGTCTACAGGAACCAAAACATGGTACTGGTACCAAAACGGAGATATAGACCAATGGAACAGAACAGAGTCCTAAGAAGTAACAACACATATCTACAACCATTTAATCTTTGACAAACCTAACAAAAACAAGCAACGGAGACAGGATTCCTTATTTAATAAATGGTGTTGGGAAAACTGGCTAGCCATATGCAGAAAACTGAAACAGGACTCCTTCCTTACACCTTATACAAAAATTAACTCAAGATGGTTTAAAGACTTAAATGTAAGACCTAAAACCATAAAAACCCTAGAAGAAAACCTAGGCAATACCATTCAGGACATAGGCATGAGCAAAGATTTCATGACTAAAACACCCAAAGCAATGGAACAAAAGCCAAAATTGACAAATGGGATCTAATTAAATTTAAGAGCTTCCGCACAGCAAAAGAAACTATCATCAGAGTGAACAGTCAACCTACAGAATGGAAGAAAATTTTTACAATCTATCCATCTGACAAAGAGCTAATATCCAGAATCTACAAAGAACTTAAATTTACAAGAAAAAAACCACCCCACCAAAAAGTAGGCAAAGGATATGAACAGGAACTTCTCAAAAGAAGCCATTTATGTGGCCAGCAAACATCTGAAAAAAAAGCTCATCATCACTGGTCATTAGAGAAATGCAAATCAGAACCACGTTGAGATACTATTTCACACCAGTTAGAATGGCAATCATTAAAAAGTCAGGAAACAACAGATACTGGAGAGGATGTAGGTGGGAGTGTAAATTAGTGCAGTTATTGTGGAAAACAGTGTGGCAATTCCTCAAGGATCTAGAACCAGAAATACCATTTGACCCAGCAATCCCATTACTGGGTATATACCCAAAGGATTATAAATCATTCTACCAGAAAGACATATGCACACACGTATTTACTGCAGCACTGTTCACAATAGCAAAGTCTTGGAACCAACCCAAATGCTCATCAATGATAGGCTTGGTAAAGAAAATGTGGCACATATACACCATGGAATACTACGTGGCCATAAAAAATAATGAGTTTGTGTCATTTGCAGGGACATGGATGAAGCTGGAAAACATCATTCTTAGCAAACTAACACAGGAACGGAAAACTAAACACCACATGTTCTCACTCATAAGTGGCAGTTTAACAATGAGAACACATGGACATAGGGAGGGGAACATCATACACTGGGGCCAGTCAAGGGGTAGGGGGCTGGGGAAGAAATAGCATTAGGAGAAATATCCAACGTAGATAATGGGTTGATGGGTGCAGAAAACCACCATGGCACATGTATACCTCTGTAACAAACCTGCATGTTCTGCACATGTATCCCAGAACATATACTTAAAAAAAAGAATGAGTTCATGTCCTTTGCAGGGACATCGATGAAGGTAGAAACGATGATCCTCAGCAAACTAACAAAGGCACAGAAAACCATACACTGCATGTTCTCACTCCTAAGTGGGAGTTGAACAATGAGAACACATCAACACAGAGAACATCACCTGAGCCTGTTGGGGGTTGGGGGGATGGGGAGGGAGAACATTAGGACAAATATCTAATGTATGTGGGGCTTAAAATCTAGATGACAAGTTAATAGGTGCAGCAAACCATCATGGCATATGTATGCCTATGTAACAAGCCTGCACATTCAGCACATGTATCCCAGAACTTAAAGTAAAATTAAAAAGAAAGAAAATAATTTTTCTACAGATTAATTTGAATGCCATTTTGTTCCTACTAGGAACTTGATGGGAATCAGAGGATCCTGGATATTTATAAACCATCTATTTACTTTAGAATAATAAACCATATTGTATTAGTCCGTTAAAAAATTTCTCAACAATACTAGCAAACCAAATCCAACAAAATATAAAATTACATTATTGCCAAATGAGATTTATGTCAGGAACAGAAAATTGAATCAACATATAAAAATCAAATAATGCAATACACCTAAATCCAATAAAGGACATCTGTGAATAACCCACAGCTAATGTCATACTTAATATTGAAAAACTAAAACTTTTTTCCCCTAAGATTAGGAACAACCCAAGAATGTCCACTCTTGTCACTTCTATTCAACACTGTACTTGAAGATCTAATCAGAGAAACTAGGCAAAGGGAAAAAAGGCCATTTAAATTACAAAAACTAAAACTATCTTTATTCTTAGATAACAAAGTTTCATATATGTGTATATATATATTCTTTAAAATAAAATAAAAATAGAGCTAATAGTTATTTCAGCAAGGTTGCAAGATATACATAGAAAAGTCAATAGAAATGTCCATATTAAAAATCAATTGTATTTCTACACACTAACAATGAACAATCCAAATATAAAGAAAATCAATTTTATTTACTGTAGCATCAAAAGAATACTTAGGAATAAATTTAACCATATACAAGCAAGATCTGTACACTGAAAACTACAAAATGTTGTTGAAAGAAATTAAAGACGACCTAAATAAATAGAAAAATATTCTATGTTCTTGGATCGGAAAAGTTAATATGGCAATTCTCCCCAAATTTATTCACAAACTTAATGCGATAGCTATCAAAATTCTAGTGGACTTTTGCACGAAAAAACATTAGTGCTGATCCTAAAATCTATATGAAAATACAAGACAATTTTAAAAGAGAAAAGTCAAGGACTCACACTTTCCAATTTCAAAACATACTACACAGCTGCAGTAAATCAAGGCGGTGTGGCTAGCATAAGGATAGACATATAGATCAAAGGAATAGAATTGAGAATCTATTAATAAATCATGTATCTATGGTAGATTGATTTTCAACAGGGGTTTCTAGACTATTCAATGGGAAACAATAGCTTTTCCCACAAATGTTACTAGGGCAATTGGATAGTCAGATGCAAAAGAATTAAATTGGACCCCTAACTCCCACCAAATAAAAAAAAAAAAATATATATATATATATATATATATCAAAATAAATCAAATACCTCAGTTTAAGAGCTCATACTATAAAGCTACTAAAGGATTACATAGTTGTGAATCTTCATGCCCTTGGATTAGGCAGTGGTTTCTTAAATGACACCAAATGGGCAAGCTACAAAATATAGAGAGATAAACTTAACTTCATCAAAATTAAAACCCTTTGTGCTTCAAAGGACACCATTTAAAAATGTAAAAACAACCCACAGAATGGAGAAAATAGATGCAAATCACATATCTGGTTAGGGTCTAATATTTAGCTAATACAAAGAGCTCTGAAAACTCAACAACAAAACGACAAATAACTTCATTTAAAAACGGGCAAAAGATTTAAATAGACATTTCTCTAAAGACACACAAATGGCCTACAAGGTCATAAAAAGATTCTCAATATCATTAGCCATCAGGAAAATCCAAATGTAAATCACAATGAGATCCCACTTTATACCTACTATAATGGCTATAATCAGAAGAAAAAAAAAAGACAGAAGTTTGGGAAAAGATGTGGAGAAAAAGTAATCCTCACACATCGCTGGTGGGAATGTAAAATTGTGCAGTCACTTTGAAAAACGCTTTGGCGTTTCCTCAAAAATTAAACATAGGGTTACCATATAATCCAGTAATTCCACACCTAGGTACCTACCCAAAAGAAATGCAAGCATATGTTTCTACAAAAACCTGTACACAGGCCGGGCGCGGTGGCTCAAGCCTGTAATCCCAGCACTTTGGGAGGCCGAGGCGGGTGGATCACGAGGTCAAGAGATTGAGACTATCCTGGTCAACATGGTGAAACCCCGTCTCTACTAAAAATACAAAAAATTAGCTGGGCATGGTGGCACGTGCCTGTAATCCCAGCTACTCAGG
>NW_016107345.1:2131918-2137357 GCF_001604975.1 Cebus imitator
AACATTTAAACATTTAACAGCTACAAGGTGAAAACAATTTAAACGTCCATTAACTGATCATGTATAAAATGTAGTATATTCATGTGAAATTATTCAGCCATAAAAAATACTGATACATGCTATAACATGGATATACCTTGAAAACATTATGCTAAATTAAAGCCAGACACAAAAGCCATGTATTACATGATAGCATTTATATGAAATCTCCAGAACAAACAAATCCATAAATACAGAAAAGTAAAGTATTTGCTAAGGGCTAAGGGAGGGAAGGAACAGAGACTGCTTATGAGTGTATTTTGGGGGTAAAGAAAATATTTTGGAACTAGATAATTGTGATAGTTGCCCAATTTTATGAATATACTGAAAACCATTTACTTTAAAATGGTGAATTTAATGGTAAGTGAATTACATATTAGTAAGTTTTTAACAAGACCTTACAGAAACCAATAGTAAAAATGCATCATAAATCTGGGAGTGAAACGCCAACTTATGTGCCTGGAGGATGGAGAGAGATATTAATAAAACAGTTTTGGCAAACATGGGGGGAAAAGGTGTTTCACTTTTTTGAATGTCTTATATTTTGAATGTCTTATATTCCTTGCTGGTATTAACTGGCACATTTATTTGAGTAAGAAATTTGGCAGTCTGTATCAAAAAAAGATAAAGCACAGATCCTATGATCCAGGATTTTCACTGTTAGAAATCTAATATCAATGTGTGGCTGGCATAGTTGGCACTCAGTGATGTTCTTTCCTATTATAGAGGTGATAACCATAAGGAGAGATAATAAATTATGCAGTTAATTCCTGCAGCCAAATTCAGCTCTTCTGCTTTTTACAAAAATAAGAAAATGTTCACACTATAATGTACTATGACCATGAAATTTCTGTTCCTTTAATCTTCGCAAGCTGCATAAATTGGAAAGTGAAATTTTTCTGTAAGATACAGGGTCTTGTTTCTAAAGATCCTGAGCATATATTAGCAGAACAGTGAGCAATTTCATGTGGAGTTCCAGTCTTTTTTTAAAAGGCATGTACTAGGGAGGGAGTAGGGTGGGGGAAAAGCAAATAAGCTTGAGCCTCACCCAAACACCATGAAGCTACAGAAAAGCCAAGAAATATTCAGAGTGGCTTATGTATAAAGCTTCATGAAAATGAGCAGTGACTATGCATTGACGGATAAAATCAATTACTACTGAAAGAAGTCCCTAAAGTGAAACTATATGTTTTTTAACTTTCTCTGAATGGTGATATCTCCTTAAATATTGCATTGCTATTATTTGTAAACACTGTCCTTTGTTCAAATAGAAGTCTATCACTTCCTCTAACATGAAGAAACCCGTGTTAATCTACTTTTCTAATTAATTATAGCCAAGCCTTTCAGTCTATGAAGACATAATCTGAAGTCAACTTGCCCAAATTGCAGGCAGAACACCAGACAAGGAGAAACAGCTTCTGAAATCTCCATTTTCCAAAAGGTGACAAATGACAACTGAACTTCCAGAATGCTCATTGCACCACCACTCCTCGACAGCTGGTTCCATGGAAGCATGGAGAGCCCATCAACATACCTGCTACACCCACAAGGCCGCATCCTCCTACCTACCCAGCATGGTAGAGAGACAGGGATTGTGACATAAGCAAATACCCTCAGGCTGATATATGTAAATGCCAGCCCATGAGCTTCCTGGTAGGGACACCAACTGTGAATGCCTTGTAACAGCCAACTTCTTGCAACTCCCAAGCTGACGGCCTCACAAGGGGGAGGAGGGACTCCTCCATTGGAGAACTGATAGCAGTATTCTGGTAGAAGAGGCATCAAGAATCCTGGCGGGGCAGTGGTAATCATGTAGGCACCATGGAAACTGCTATGTGTGTTTGCTGTCCATGTTGTACATGGCAGCGATGTTGTCCTCAGTTATGCTCCTGTCTATGCTGCAAGTTCATCTTTACCTCAGAGCGGAACTGCACCTGCTTCCCCTGTCCTTACAAAGATGAGCGGAACTGCCAGTTCTGCCACTGCACCTGCGCTGAGAACCCCAACTGCCATTGGTGTTGCTGTTCTTGGGCCAATGATCCCCACTGTAAGTGCTGCTGCACAGCCAGCAGCAACGTCAAGTGCTACTACTATGAGAGCCGCTGCTGCCGTAATGCCACCATCACTTTCCGCAAGGGCCGCCTCAAGAGCATCCGTACCTCGTAAGTGCCAGGCACCACATGTGCAGCCACATTGGCTCAGGAAAACTAGGGACCCCTTGCCAGCTGTGAAGTCCACAGGGCAGGCCAGTGCCCTTCTGAGTCTATTTATCTAAAAAAAGGAGCCAAGAATTTTGTAGCGATTAACTCTATCATATATGGTCACTATGTATATAGACCATGAGCTCCAATCTAAGCATCATTGACTATGTAAATGGGCACTTCACTCTTCTGAACCCTCTGTCATCTGTACAAAATAGTAATAGCTAACACTTAGTGTTTAAGCAACTTTCCAGGCATTTTATGCATGACCCAAAGTCCACTGTTCTCATGAGGAAACTGAGCCTTTGAGAAGTTGCCCCAGGATCACACAGCTCGAAAGATGCAGAGTCAGGATTGGAACTTAAATGTGTGATCTTTAGAATGCTGTATTGCAAAATGGAGACAAGGCCCCCCACGATACTGTAGATATAAGGATTAATGTATGTGCTTTGTAATCTGCATGTTATATAAAAATGTAAATTGCTCATTTTCTTCCTTTTAACTCTAAATACCTGCAACATTTATTGGAAAATTAAGACCTTCTATGGGGCCCTTTTGACCCTGAGGGCCATATAAGTCCCTGGCCATCCATGAACTCCAACTGCCTTCTATTTTTCTCAGCCAGAAATCATGGTGCTTAGGGTCTCAATTACTCATTTGGAGTACTAATCCTCCATATCAGGTCTTACATTATCCTCACCTGCTCTGCCAAACCAGCCTTTTTATGTCACACACGAGGGGAGTCTGAAGTACTAAGAGCACACTCCTTAGAAAAGATGACAGCACTATGAGATGACAGGATTAGAAGAGGCAGAAAAATGGAAGGTCAGTTTGAAAGCTTTCAAGCCTGGAAAAGCAATTCTGCAAGCAGAGGTTTGGTGAATTCAGGGGAAAGATATTATCCATCTTGCCATTAAGCCTTGAGTAGCTCCTTAACAGCCATAACTCTCCACCCATGACCCTCTCATAGTATCTGCATAAATAGGAAATCCAGGGATTCTCAGTGCAAGTCTAGAAATCCTAAAGTGTGGAAAATAGTGTCCACACTCCTCTCTCAACTACCTCATTCTCTGTGCAACAGCAACTGAGCCTCTGAGCCCATTTCAACGGAAAAAGATAAAATTGGTCTTTAGGAAAATGCCTCAGGCATCAGTTGCTCCCTAACGTTATTGTGCATTGAAGTCACCTGGGGATATTTTAAAATTACTGATGCCCGATCCCCACTCCAGAAACATTCTGATTGTATTGGTCTGGGGTACCACTTGAGCATCTGAATTAATGAGCATCACCGCCTTCAGGTGATTCTAACGTGCAGAATGGCCTGCAGGAGGCAAAGGAGGGAAGCCAGGAGACTTTACAGGTGATACAGTAAGAATCCAGGTGCAAGAACAGGCCTGATTTGGGGAGAGGGGAGGCTGTGCAGAGGAGCAGAGGCAGGATATCTCAGCAAGAAGATAAAGCACTGGTCTTGATGACTGCTTTGGAATGGAACTATGGCCACTGAATGCCCTGACCAAGCCTGAGGTTTGTGGAGGATGGGCAGGGATGCTATCGCATGTGTCAGGAGGTTGGCTCTGGGTGCTTGTCTTCAATCTGGCCTCTCTTCTGGCTTCTGACTCTTGGCCTTCCCTGCTTCTCATCACCACTTTCCGCTCAGCACCTTGCTTGTTCTGCCTCACTCTGGTCTCATTCATCCCTCTCTACCTTACTCTTTTTCTCACTTCCTTTTTCACCTCTACCACAGCTTCCTAGGCCATTAATACCTGTCTCTTAGCCCCTGGGCCCTCTTTCTCGTCCTCCAGCATCTCCCTCCTACTTCTTATTTACGAAAATGCTAGCTTATGAGCTTCCTAGTAGGAGTACCACCTGTGAAGGCCTCGCAACAGCCTCTTCATATTATACCTTGATTCTCAAGGCCTTTCTTAGCAAACTAAAGACGTCCATCCAGGCACTACATAGACAATTGACCTGTACTTCCAGGTGATCCCTTTGGGACACAAGCAGGAGTCTGGGAAAACAGAGAGGAAACAGAACTGAGAACATTGAGGCCAGCGTGCCTAGAGCTCCCAGATCCCTAGGGGACAAATTTTTCAGGTGCCTTAGTCTACACAGGGAGCATTCTCTGTCACCACATGGCCACTCCATTCCAATATGCTTGGGAAGTATCCGACTATGGACTCAGACATAGGTCCCTGGCCAAGGGAGTGGGGAAGAAGAGAGGGACACATAAGGAAAGCAAGAAGACAGAAGCAGAAAGGAACACAGCCACAATGGCAAGATTACTACCCAAATATTATTACCCAAACAGAGGAGATAGCAACCGTGGCAAATTGTGTGCCTATTTATACCTCCATCTCCACGAATAATTCGTTCTTATACACTGCATTTGCCAATTGTAAGTTCTTAGAACACGCACTTCAATTTTACAAGTATACTTTTACTCCATCCATACTTCTTGCAATACATGAAATCATCCTCAGGCATTAGACAAATGGAGAGCCTTAACACACACAAATAAAACAGGAGACACACATACTTTTCACAGACTTGGCCACTGTTTTCCTTTACTGTGATTTCTCCCTACTGCAGACATTAGCTGGCTAGTAGCAAAGGGGAGTAACTACAGTGGCCACATTTACTGAAGGCGTACTATGTACTAGCAGTTAAGCACTTATCATGGATTATCTCATTTAGACTTCATAAAAACCTCACAAAGCAAGTAGTACTGTAAGCTTTGATTTATAGTTGAGAAAACTGAACATGAGAGAGGTTTAAGAAAACATCTCAAAGGTCCAACTGTAAAGTGGTGCATTCTGGCTCATGCATTCTGCCTCGAAAGCCCAGATCCAATACCATTACCTATTGGTCTGGTTGACAGGTCACACAGGCTCTAGGCTTGGCTCTGGTACAGACTTGCTCTGTGTTCCATCTATGTATGTAAATGTCAATGTCCTCCAGGAAAAAACCACTAAAAACACACCTGTAGTTAGACAAGATTGGATTTACTGACTTATTGCAACAAGTGAGAACAAAAAGCATGAGTCAGTGTAAGGTACCTGGAAAAGTTATTACAGGATTTGTGCTCATGTTAGGTAAGGACACGGGGGTAAATCTACTGAATATCTTAATAAATCTTAACCAGGTGGGAAGAACAGAGTGACTCGAAAGCTGTTTTAAAAAAAAGTCAACCAGGATTTTT
>NW_016107345.1:2137382-2144596 GCF_001604975.1 Cebus imitator
GGGGGACATTGGGTCGTTTTTATGATTTAGACAATGTTCTTGTCTGAGTCCAAACATTTTGAAGTGGTCTTGTTTCTGCTTTGATCCATCAAAATCGCACAGTGGCCTTGTCGGATATTGTGGTTTTTGATATTACCTATGTCCAGGCGAACACCAAGGCCTATCTGACAGCGTCAGGCCAGTCTCTGCTGCTTTTCCCTGGCTTTATATCAACAAGCAGTTGCAGAGCACTGGTTTCGTGCTTCGGACTGCTTAGTCCGTACAGGTATTAAACTCAATTTTAATCCACTCAAGAAACTCTATGACGTAGTTTTATAACAAAGAAACAAGCCGAAAGGTTAACTGACTTACCTGAGCTGAAAAATGGTGGAAACCGGTTGAGAACGCAGGCACCTTGGCACTCAGCTCAGGCTCCTCGCCACCACACTAGACTGCCCCTCGGGAACCAAGGGTTCTTTCAGAGGTGGAGAAGCAGAGCAAGCTCTTGAGCCCGCATCCTGAAGCCCTGCGTTTGCTTCCCCTTTCAGCTCCAAGACTGCCCTGCGCATTGGGAGCAGCGATACGCAGGTGGATGAACTGAAGTCAGTACCAGCCAGCAGCCACCTGGTGAGCCACCTCACCTGCCCCATGTGCAGCCGGCTGCGGCTGCACTCATTCATGCTGCCCTGCAACCACAGCCTCTGCGAGAAGTGCCTGCGCAAGCTGCAGAAGCACGCCGAGGTCACCGAGAACTTCTTCATCCTCATCTGCCCGGTGTGCGACCGTTCGCACTGCATGCCCTACAGCAACAAGATGCAGCTGCCCGAGAACTACCTGCGAGGGCGCCTCACCAAGCGCTACATGCAGCAGCACGGCTACCTCAAGTGGCGCTTTGACCGCTCCTCCGGGCCCATCCTCTGCCAGGTCTGCCGCAGCAGGCGCATCGCTTACAAGCGCTGCATCACCTGCCGCCTCAACCTCTGCAACGACTGCCTCAAGGCCTTCCACTCGGATGTGGCCATGCAAGACCACGTCTTTGTGGACACCAGCGTCGAGGACCAGGACGAGAAGATCTGCATCCACCACCCGTCCAGCCGCATCATCGAGTACTGCTGCAATGACAACGAATTGCTCTGCACCTTCTGCAAGGTCTCTTTCCACAACGGCCACGACACCGTCAGCCTCATCGACGCCTGCTCCGAGAGGGCCGCCGCACTCTTCAGCGCCATCGCCAAGTACAAAGCAGGTCCTCCCCTTAGCCTCTCCTTCAGCCTAATTCTAGCTCAGGAACACCCGGGGAGGATGGCGTGGGCCAATCTGTTCACTGAGTGCCTTAACAGACTCCACCTAGTGGAGCAATCAAGGCAGCAGGAAACACTGTGCTACCCTGAAAGTCACTATCCTGGTGTCCCCTCCTGACAACCACCTCCAGCCACTTAACTGTCCTGTCCCTTGCTTTCCTCACCTATGGAATAGGAGAACAGTAGTGACCCCCTTCACTGGGTTGGTGTGAGGATTGAGTTACTCCATGTAAAGCATGCAAAATGCCATATGACAAGTGCATAAAGATTCTATAATCTTGACGATAACCTTCATGTCCTCAGGTGTCATTGTCTCCTTTGAAAAATGAACAGTTTGATCCTATAGTATACTGACGTTCTGTGACCCTTTCTAAGGTGTTTTGTCACCGTTGCATTTCTTTGGTTTTCCTAAACGTGCAGGGAAAAGAATTAAGTCAGTGCTGAGAATTATCGCAATGTTAAATTTCCCTCCAAGAATTTTTTCCAAAGCTTGCAGGTGACAAAGTAAATGAACTGGCAGCAAACACATAATAACAGGGAAAAACTCATAACTAGGCAATAGCATTCTGGTCAACAGCTTATTTTTCCTTTGCATGCTTGTTCATGGTGATTTGGTTATTTTGTATTGGTTACATATAATATCATTTCTATAAGGGAAATAATATTTCAGTGATGCAACCAAGTATAACAATATTTCATAGGATTCAGCAAAGAGCCCCATAATTTCTGAATATGTCTCTACCTGGTTAGACATGAAAATCCAAGAGATCCCTTTAGTGCCCTTTACCTCCAGGAATAGTTTCTTATATAAAGGCCAACTTTACTCAGGCCTCTGGAGCACATTTTGTCTAGTCTCAGTAATGCTACAGTATAGGCATTAAAATGTCCTCCATGGATAAGACAACTCTGGTTCAAAAAATAATTAGGACAAGCAGCTAATAAGTGGCAGATGCAGTCTATTTGACTCCAGTGGCCATCATTAATTCCACAACATTCACTTGACAACCTACTCTGTGCTAAGAAGTGACCAGAATCTGAAGATGAAGAGATGATTGAAGGGGAGGGAGCGGGAACCACCACTACTATCCATGGTCTCTTTCCTTAAGGAGTGGCCTACAGTCAGCTATCAAAGTGCACCAGATCAACCCAGGCCTTTTCCTTTGTCAGATCTATTAGTCTCCATTATTCAGACAGGCCTACACATTTGGGAGGGAGACAGCTTTTCCTTGAGCTGCACAGAAAGGTCCCATTGGATGTAAAGATGGGTCAGAAACAGACTTTGCTAATGATCACATCACCCAGGACCTCTCAGCAGTTTCAAGAATACCTTGATTTTTCTCAATTGCCACATACCTGGAAACCTTGCTTGTCAATTGACATTTATTTAATTTTGGAAGCACCACCAGGGAAGACTTTATATTACAGGAACTCTACAAGAGCCACATTACAAAGAAAGTGGTAAGACTGTTGGTTCCAAAAGGGTTTTCTGAAGTTAAGACTCACTGCGTTCCTAGGCCAGGGCTTGGCTGGATTCTTCAGGGCCTCAGCATGGCGAAGGTGCTGCTGCCTACAGCCTACTGTGCCTTCCATCCCTCTGTAGGGAACTTTGTCCTAAATACATGAGAGACCTAGGATAGTTTTTTGAGTCCAGAGTACCTAAAAGTCAGACAACAAAGCTCAATTGGGAAAATGCCAAGCTCAATTCAAGGTGGGAGGAAAATGCTCAATTAAAGTCTGAATTCCAGAGAACCCAGCAGTTGGAAAGGGAAAAGGGAATTATAGGTAAATTAGATATTACCTCTAAGTAAAGAATTCAACCTTTCATCCTTGATGATAAAAGAAAAGAACACATAAAAATTTTTTAACCAGGGTTCAAACTTGTTCGTGAGCACTTGATTCACTTTTCTGGGAGGTACCATAAATTGGCATTCTAAACAGATCTCCAGGTTATTCAAAAGCAAGTGATCTGGGGATACACACTCAGAAACTCAAGGATCTAGAGAGAAGATCCATTTTAGAAGCTTTACTAAAAACCAGTGCCCCTGTCCCACCTGCGCAGAGGTGCAGGCTCAGCAAGACGGGCTTCTAAAAAGCTCTTCATGTGATTCGGAAGTGCAGCCAAGGTTTAGAACCACTGGGATAAAGGGAGCTCAGAAGTTCAGTTCCTTGCCACTCAGAGCATGGTTCAAGGATCAGCAGTGTTGGCATCCCTGAGAGCTTGTTAGAAATGAAGACTCTCAGGACCCACCCCAGGCCTAGTGCATCAGAATCTGCTTCTTTAACATGATCCCATGGGATTCTCTGGGTTAGATTCTAAACCTTGCTGAAAACTTCCTCACCTGGCTTCCTGAGCCCCAACACAAGCTCATTGATTCAGAATCTTAGCAGGTGGGTCCAAGAGAAGTGTTTTTTTCACCCTCTCTCTGGTTATTCTGGTATTCAGAGGGCTGAGAGTCACAGCTGAGAAGCAATTAAGAACCTAGAGTTCGGAGCTAGACAAACAGGATTAGAGACAGAGCCTAGTTTCTCCCATTTACCCGTTGTGTAACACTGTGCAGTCATTTAACTTCCCTGGGCCTCAGGCTTCTTCATCTATAAATGGAAATAATATCTTCCTCATGAGAAGATATGTGTGATATATAATAATATATAAATCTGGTCCATAAAAATAGCAACTAGTTTTAAGTGTATTGCCTACAGGAGACCTTGATTTGACTTCGCTTTAAAATCACCTCTTGCAAAGCTTTCGTATTTGTAGAGGTGTGGGGTGGGACATTTCTGGCCTCCTTTTTTTTCTCCTCCTGGAGATGCCTTTTTTCTCCTCATCTAAGAAATTTTTATCTTGCCTCTCAGGACTTTGCTCTATACAAGCCTAATTAATCCTGAATAATGCAAGAAATTTCCTATCCAAGTATCTTTAACAGTAGGTAACTATTGAATAGTCAAGAGAATAATGCACAAAGTAGAATTTTGGCTGCCATAGTCACAGTGCATTGGAGGGCAAGAGGCGCTTCTCAGCACTGAAATCACACCTGGTAGTTTCCCTTTCAGTCTCACCTGCATCACTGCATCTTTTCTGAGCCAGTGTGAGAAAGGAGGTGGGCAGAAAACACTGGGGCTTCAGGGAGTTGGCCAGAGAGTGACAATGCTGAAATTCACCAATGAGATGTTAGAAAACAGGAAAGAATGGCTTTTATCCAACAAATATATTTGCTCACCTCTGTACACCATAGTCATAGTGGCAACCAAGGCAGCTGCGGTCCCTGTTCTCATGATCTGACAGAACTCAAGGGTTTCCCACACTCAAATGCACACCCCTGTTACAATGACCACCACTCACAGGAGTCCAGCTTCCTATGAACCCAGGATAATGATATGAACCAAGTGCAAAAACATCTAGTCATCCCCACTCCTGAGTAAAGTTCAGTGAGGACTATTGCCCATAAATTTACTGAAGAGTTTGCCTTTCATGAGAAGGACCTTACCTGTAGCATAGGCCACAGAACGTTGACATTCTTCAAACTGCTGCTTAATGCCACAAATCCTTTAAAGCTAGCTAACCAAGGTATTCATTTCACCTTTCACAAAAAGCTCATTTCACAGATAGAGATGTGCCACATGCTCACCCTGCCATAGCATCCTTCAACTGCAGTATCTTTGGATTTATTCATACCTTGAGCACAGATGCCCTCTCATAATCATATCTGTATCCTTAGTGCCTAAAAGATACATGGCATGTAACAGGAGTCTGAAAATGTTTGTTGAATGACTTAGTGAACTTAAAATCCAAATACCATATGCAAGGATGCGGGATAATTGGTTTTCCTTGAAGTGTGACAGCAGACTCTTTTTTGAAAGGAATGGAGGAAAGGCAAAGAGAATGACATAGCCGAACCTCATGAGAGACAAAGGGGAAAGAGGGGCATGTAAGAGAGCCACCACAATGAAGGAAAGCTTTGCTGACATCCCATTGTTGTACAGGGCCAGAGGCTTAGCAAATGATGCAAGACAACTTTTAGAAGCAGTCATCAGGAATTTAGCTCTTTCTTTTACCACTGAAAAAGCTTAGGTTTCCTACATGGAAAAGCAGGCCCCAGTCACTTTACCTCTTCTCAGGTTCAACTTGCAGACAATTGAAATCTGCTAAAATCAATATCAAGGGTGTCCTTGAACTTCCAGTCTCAGACCCAAGGCCACAGGGATTACTGTTACAAGACAGAGATGTGCCAGGGAAGGATCAGAGAGGAAAGAAGAAGAAGGGTGTAGTAAGGGCCAAATTCATTTTATAAACCTATTCTAGCCTGAATCAGCCTAACTACGAGTGCCTTCCCTCCTCTTCACTCACCTCCTTAGAGCCCAGGGTAATCTACTCTAGTTTGCTACTGGCTTTGACACCTGGGGAAATGAAAATTTTAAAAGTAAGTAACTTGGTATTTTTGCAGTCCGATATGAAATTGATAATGACCTCATGGAATTCAACATCTTAAAAAACAGCTTTAAAGCTGACAAGGAGGCAAAGCGAAGAGAGATCAGAAATGGCTTTCTCAAGTTGCGCAGCATTCTTCAGGAGAAAGAGAAGATCATCATGGAGCAGATAGAGAATCTAGAAGTGTCCAGGCAGAAGGAAATTGAAAAATATGTGTATGTTACAACCATGAAAGTAAATGAGATGGATGGTCTGATCGCCTACTCCAAGGAAGCCCTGAAGGAGACTGGCCAGGTGGCATTCCTGCAGTCGGCCAAGATCCTAGTGGACCAGATCGAGGATGGCATCCACAGCACCTACAGGCCTGACCCGCAGCTCCGGATACACTCAATAAACTCCATGCCCTTGGACTTTGTTGAGCTTTCCAGTGCCATCCATGAGCTCTTCCCCATAGGACCCAAGAAGGTATGCTCCTCAGGGGACTCACTGCCTTCCCCCTACCCCATGCACTCAGAAATGATGATTGCCAGGAAGGTCACTTTCAGCACCCACAGCTTCGGCAACCAGCAGATACACCAGCGAAGCTCCTCCTTGCTGTCCTTCAGCAACACTGACGAGAAGGCCAAGGTGGGTCTGGAGGCCTCTGGGAGAGCCCAGTCATCCAGCCCCGCTAAACCCACAGATGGCCTCTACACCTACTGGAGTGCTGCGCCAGACAGTCAGTCTGTACAAAACAGCAGCAGCTTCCACAACTGGTACTCATTCAATGGTGGCTCTGTGAAGACCCCGGGCCCAATTGTTATCTACCAGACTCTGGTGTACCCAAGAGCTGTCAAGGTAAGAAAGGTTCTGGGCCCAGTGGGGAAGGTGGGAGGGTGTGGGGCACAGAGTGGAAGTGAGTAGTCAGGAAAGGTTGCGTTTACCTACCTGCCTCTAGGGTCTGGTTACTCAGATCTGCTCCTCTGGACTCTTTGTGGTTAGTCCATTCAAAAGGGATAAGTTCCTGAAATCTTAAGTAACCCAAGATTTGCTTAAACCAGTCAATACATTTAACTCATGGTTGGAAATATATCTGAAAGCCCTGCCTCCACTGTAAAGGCAGTTTCTCAACTGAAAGAGAACCCAATCTGGGAACCAAAGTAATCTGAAGAGACTACTTGGCAGTGTAATGTTTCCCAAAGGAAAGCCTGTAATAGAGACGGCAAAGAAATTGGAGTTAGAAATACAGATTCCATTACTTATCAGCTGTTTCCTCTAAATTGCTACCTTTCCTAAAGAAAATGTCGGGCCGGGCGCGGTGGCTCACGCCTGTAATCCCAGCACTTTGGGAGGCCGAGGCGGGTGGATCACGAGGTCAAGAGATCGAGACCATCCTGGTCAACATGGTGTAACCCCGTCTCTACTAAAGCTACAAAAAATTAGCTGGGCATGGTGGCGCGTGCCTGTAATCCCAGCTGCTCAGGAGGCTGAGGCAGGAGAATTGCCTGAACCCAGGAGGCGGAGGTTGC
>NW_016107345.1:2144676-2182433 GCF_001604975.1 Cebus imitator
AAAAAAAAAAAAAAAAAAAAAGAAAATGTCCAGACTCTCTATGATTTGGAAAAATAGGATCATCCCCAATGAAATTTCAGCTTTTCTAAGATTCAACCACCCTTGGAGGGAGAGAGTGAAGAGTGGGGTCTCTCACAGACCTCTCTAAGTTCCATTGCCTGGCCTAAGGGACGTGACTTCCCTTTGACCCTCTTGACCTTACATGGACAAACGGTCTTTTCTTTGACATACCTCTCAAATCTAGCTGAACCCACATTGAATTGTTTATAGAACACTTTATTGAAGTTTATGGAGAAAAAAAAAATAACATGCCACTAAATATTCTATTAGAGTGCCTCCTGCCTCCTCCTGGATTTTTTCCTAGAATCAGCCCATGGCCTGCTCCCATGTGGCAGGGTCCATCTTTTGTCTCCCATAATCTAAGAACACTCCCAAAGACTTTTATATCCTTGAGTTCTAAACTAGCAGTTCTCAAACACAGATGTGCACCTGGGGATCTTGTTAAAATGCAGATTCTATTTTAATAGGTTTCAATGGCGCCTGAGATTCTGTTTCTCGCAAACTTCCAGGTGTCACCAATGCTGCCATCTACAGACCACACGTTAGTGTCAAAGATCTAAAAAATGAAAGCCAGACACAGACCAAGCTTTACTTTTCCATTCTCCTGAGACATCATAATCCATGTTTTGTTGTCTATAATTGACACAAAGAACCACCCATGCTTTGCAAGGTAGAATGTTCCATGGGTTATCAGGACATGATGAAGTATTTCTTCCCTTCACATAAGCAATGCCCATAACTGAGCAGCTGAACTGCATTTCCAAATGATACTAGATCAGCAAGGCCTGTAGTGTATGCTTATTGCCTCAGGGATAGCACTAGGTCTCATCTCCTTGACAACTCAGACCTCTTGAGAAGTTGGCAGATCTTGCTCTAGAGCCAGAGGATTGGTGGTGTCTGCCCTACACTTGGGCATGGAAAATAGCCACCCCATACCACCTATTAGTCATCTCTGATGAGCTCAAGAAAGGGACATACACAAAACAACTCAGTCAAGTCATTTGTGGTCAAAAGAGGACACCTAAACCTACTGCCAGATGGTGGTATTTGATTTTAAAATATCATTGAACCATATTTTAGAATAACGGAATGGACTTCATACAGGAATCATAGTGCTCAGCAATGCAGAAGATTAAGTCTATGTTAACATCACTCTCAAATCTTTAGGACGTTAGCATAGAATATATTCTAAAACTTAGTCTTGTAAGTTGTCAATATGTATTGTTAAAATCCTAGAGATTTTTTAAAACTCAATTTTAGTTCTAGAAATCACTTCCAAGAAAATGATTGAAAATTCAAACAAATATTCATGCCTAACAGTGTTTATTGCAACATTTATTTATTAGAGTATAAAATTAGAAACAACCCAAATGTTCAACTATAGAAGGATTAAATTATTTGGGGAGAAATTTTAAAGATGGTAGTTAACTGAATTTTTAATGATTTAGGAAAACATACAACATAAGTAAAAGAAAATAGAAATCAAAGCAACAAAATCCGAGTTTTATATATATGTTTTTGTGTCTTTATGTATGTTCTGAAATTGCAAAGAAATAATAATGGATTAACTGAATTGTGAGTTTATGAGTGATGTTTATTTTCTTCCCCTATATTTTTCAAGCAGGAGGACAATTGTCACCTCCATGCTGACAGACAGAACATAAATCTTCTGCTTGTGAAACTCATTATAAGCATTATGCCAGGACTCATCACACAGCCTTCCAAGACTTACGCATGGTCTAATTAAAAGTCCTCAGCAGCTACAGGGGATGGGGTCAGCTTAAACTCACCCCACAGATAGTCAACACCACAAATCTTTAAGGGAATGAAAGCTGAATGGTGTATACTAGTACCACACCAGTATGTTCATTTCTTTCATAGGTTTACTGGACATGTCCAACAGAAGATGTGGACTCTTTTGAGATGGAATTCTATGAAGTCATTACTTCCCCTCCTAACAATGTACGAATGGAGCTCTGTGGACAAATTCGGGACATAATGCAGCAGAATCTGGAGCTGCACAACCTGACCCCCAACACGGAATATGTGTTTAAAGTTAGAGCCATCAATGATAATGGTCCTGGGCAATGGAGTGATATCTGCAAGGTACTGTGTACATTATTTCTCACACATTTTTTTTTCTATGATAGGTTCTGGATGAGGCCCTGTTAAGATCATCCTGATATTACAGAACTCACCATGGAATTCTTCCTCTAAGCACAGAACATTTGTTAGCTTGAGGCCAAAGGGAGGGCTGCTGGCCTCAACCAGACTTTGCAGATGAGGCCTGAGAATTGTTCTATTTGATTCAAAAACATTTTTTCTAGGCATTGTGTAGAAATGTAGAGAGTCAGAGGAAAATAAACATAATCCCTGCCTTCAAGGTACTCGGGGTCTAGTAAACAAATAATCGTTGTGTGAGAAGGACATGAAATAATTGTGGTATGAGAAAGATAAAAATGAGGTGCTATTCCCAGTCAAGGATGGGGTGCCAAATTTAACAAATAAAAATACAGCAGGCCCAGTTAGATTTGAATTTCTGGCACACAATAATTTTTTATATAAATATATTCAGTACAGTATTTAGGACCTATTTATACATAAAAAAAAAAAAGTTGTTCATCTGAAAGTCAAGAGACAGCTACTAAGCAGGTCATTGTGGTTTCCAAAAAAGAAAGGAAAAAATTATCACTATCCTTTTTGTGATGCAAGACTGATTCTTCTTTACATCTCCAGGGGACATACACTCATGAGTATAATTTTATTGATATTAAAAGAAGAAAGAGAATTAAAATACCAAGAGTGCCCAGAGCTGCTATCTTATTGTACAACCAGAGGGGTGTGTACTTTGGAATCAGGGTCGATTATGTCTTAATCAGGGATTCTTTAGAAGCAAAAAAAAAAAAAAAAAATCTATTCATTTCAGCTTTTGAAAAGATAAATTTTTGACATAGAGGAAGTGTCATGAGGCCACTTCTAGGATATGCACCTGATCTAATACCCAAGGGAACCGGAGCGTCATCAGTTTCTCTCTGGATCTGTACCATTTTTGGCTAGCCCTTAGTTTCCACTCCCTTAAATTCCGCTTATGTCTGGTTTTGAATTGTCATGGCCCAACCTCTGTGTGACCTTACAGGTCCAGCGTCCAACAGCATCTGACCCACTGTACTCTGCTTCCTTAGCCAAATGTTCGAGGAAAAGAATCTGAGTGGTTGCTACCTCTAGTAATAAAGGCAAAGCAGGAGTAAGGGTGGTCAGTATACCTATAGCAAGTCTCCTAGCACGAGACTACTCATCCTGGCTGCCAGCCTCAGGGGTCATGCTCTGCCTCGTAGAGTCCAGCACCCAGGGCCCCCCACACACCACACACAGAAGTCAAACCTGAGATGAGAAGGATGTGGGACGGGGAAGCCTGCTAGCCACTCCTCTTGCCAGCCTCCAGCCAATTACACTGCTGCTCAGTTTCCCCAAAGCCCCTCCCCTTCTTGATACCTTACTCTTCAGAGCATGGAATGCCTATGGCTGCTCCACATCCGCACATCCTCTTGACTATGGATTTTTCCTTCCATCTAATCCCATCTGCCTTCTCTGTTTTTAGGAATTCCTCAAAAGTGTCTTGCCCATGAAGGGCACTCAGTGCTGTTGCTAATTTTACATATATTAAAATTTTCTATTATTTTCAGTTCCAGAAAAGGGATGGGTGGAGATACCATACTGTGTCATCAGTCTGTCATCTCAGTCCCTCTTGGTTTTTCTTAAGTGGAGGTTTTTGTTGTAGTTCTGAAACTATGGACTCCTTGAGAACAAAATTCACATCTAATTCATGGTTCTTTCTCCCACAGTGCTTACCACAGCACTTTGCATATAGCAGGTTCTTAATGGTTATTGAATGAGTATATGAGTGAAAATGTGACCAAATAAATGAACATATAAAGAATGTCTAAAGAGTGAAGAAATAAATTGATAAATAAAATTAATAATTACAAAGTACCATAAGATGCCTGAAAGCTGTTAAGTGTTTTATACAATCAGTCAAGAAATAGCATTCCCCTTGAAACTGTGTTTATGTGATTAATTTGCCCTCCCTGTAAGAGAAGGAAATGCATTCCAGTCTTTTTCTTTTTTACACAATATCTAAATGAGCAGAGCCCTAATTAATGAGGTTTTCTGAAAGCTTCATTTTTATCTGACTTGAGGAGCTGCAGTATAGATTTTTCCTTCAGAAGTAATTCTTCCTCCCTTCTTTGTGGTTATATTAGCATTCCAGAGGAAACACTGGGTTTCCTTAACATTTGTCTTGATTTGCATAAGTAAAACCTTCAATAGCAAATGAAAATAAGATGGTGTGTTTGAATGACATTTATAAAGCTTCATAAAAGTAATGACTTCATTTCTTTCCTATAAAATCAATTTTTTTTCCTTGGTATCAGTTCTATGCAGGTATTCCTAAAAGGTTTCACTTAAAATGTTGCAATGAAGAAGCAGAATCATTTCTTATCCAAAATGCAATATTTCTATCACACGTATTTTTGTTTTAAAAAGTGAAAAAACACCTTTTATATTTTATTTGCATAGTCTAAGACTTGATTTTTTAAAGAGATTTGTATGGAGTATAATACATCCAGCAAGAAAATTTACTTTAATGCTTTTGAAAGATTCCATTTGAAGGTCATCTTTGTGTCAGATGGGGTATATTCATTATCACTGATCATCCCAGCCACTGGGAAAGGTGGGGGTGATCGCTTCTATTTTACAGATAAGAAAAATGAGGCTGAAAGAAGCAAAGTGTCTGGCCTCATGGAAGGATGAGGTGAGTGGAAACCTAGGTCTGCATCAAAGCCCACAGCTCTTTGTTCCCCTGCACCACAACCAAATGGAACTAAGTCTGGAAGAGGGTAGGCTCAGCCCTGGGGACACAGTACTTTAATCTGGGAGAATGATGTCAAAGCCAACAGCAGGGAAAGCTGAACTTTTATTTTTTGAGAGTCAAGATTATGCATTGAAAGAGCATTGGTTTTGGTCTTGTGTACTTGAATTCAACTCTCAACTCCACTAGGCTGCAAGTCCATGAGGATGGGTGTTAAGTCTTACACACTCTTCTGTGCCCATGGTCCCTAACTGAGAGCGTCTAACATCAAAGAGCCTAACTGATATTTTTGAAGGGTAGAGAAATGTGTTTTTGGATAATTCATATACCTGTAGGCCTCAGTTTCTTCTCCTGTTCTTCCTCTGGTTCTCAATATATCTGTTGACCATCATTCCCATTTCTGAAAGTAGTCTCCTTACTTTGACTCACTGTCAACCTCTGACCTTTGCACCTCGGCTGACTTCTGTGAAAGCTTCCCATGACAAATCTAACTGCCCATCTGCATATAAGTTTTCTATTGTTGCTGAAACAAATTAGTAGTTTAAATAACACAAATTATTTATTTCCTTACAATTCCAAAGAAATCCAAATGGGTCTTACTGGGTAAAATCAGAGTCAGCCATATAGTGTTCCTTCTGGAGGGCCTGAGGGAGAATCCGTTTCCTTGTTTTTTCCAACTTCTAGAAGCCACATGTATTCCTTGGCTCATGCCCCTTCCTGAGTCTTCAAAGCCAGCAATATTGGGCTGAGTCCTCACACTACCATCTCTCTGGTTCTCTTCTGCCTCTGTCTTCCACCTTGAAGGTCCCTTGTGATTGCATTGAGCCCATCTGATGATTCAGGATAGTCTTCCTACCCGAAGACAAGCTGGGACGGGTGCAGTGGCTCACACCTATAATCCCAGCACTTTGGGAGGCCAAGGCAGGAGGATCTCTTGAAGCCAGGAGTTTAAGACTAGATTGGGCAACATGGCAAAATCCCATCTCTACTAAAAATACAAAATTTAGCAGGATATGGTGGTACATGCCTGTAATCACAGCTACTCAGGAGGCTGGGACATGAGAATCACTTAAGCCTGGGAGGCAGAGGTTGCAGTAGGCCAAGAATACGCCACTACACTCCAGCCTGGGTGACAGAGTGAGACTTCATCTCAAAAAAATATTTAAAAAGACCAGATGACTAGCAATCTTACTTCCTCTTTGCTATGTATGAAACGTAACATATCCAAAGTTTCTGAGATTGACACATGGACATCTCTGGGGTCCATTATTGTTTCTACCACACGGTAAAGTTGATGTCCTAGGTTACATCAGACTTGGAGGTAAAAATTCAGGCCCAACAATAGTCACAGACTGGTAATTTTCTGGCTCTTTCCCTGTAGCTCTTCAAGAAAAGCAGTAACCTCTGTCCCCAACCATCCTCTCAGAGCTCTTCTCAGTCTGCACTGAGAGTCACCCTCGGTGCCTGACATGGCTCAGGAAGTAGTCCTGTCAGCTGCCCTGAGTCTGCCGTGATGCTGCCTTCCTACTCAGCCTGTGCTGCTGCTGAAACCCCAGCCACACAGTAGGACTGCCTGGCCATCACAAAATTTCCTTCCTGATTTTTCCTCTTTCTGCTGCAGATTCTCACACTGAGCCACACACGTTCAAAGATTAGGGTTGAAGGACAACGTGAATGACCACCACTGTTTCACACTCAAAATAACTACCCCAAGCCTACCCCCGCAGCCACCCACACACTCATAGTGACTCCATGCCCTAAAATGAAACGAAGATGGTTTTCATTCTTTATCTCATTAGGATTTATTCTTTTCCAAAGATCTCCTGACCTTTCATGTAAGCCGAACCCTGTTAGTCCATCTTTTACCTGCCCTGTAGATAGACTTGAGTCCTAGAGCAAGTATAATTTAGGATCATGCTGGACCTGATTTCTTTTTAATCTCATGTACAGAAGTCTGAATTATTCACATACTTCAGTTCATGATCCATTATTAGCATTGATCTCTACACAGCTCTATTCTTATTTATATGGTCCCTTTTGTGATATCCATTTTAATGTTTTATGTATATTTTTTTGTTTTTATGTGTTCTTCCATGATTTGTATTATTGTTTTCAATGTATTGTTAATTTAAACAATTAGCATCGTGTTACACATCTTGGTTTGCTACTTACTTTGTTTTCTTAAACGCCTTGTTTTTATGATCCATCCATGCTGTTATGGGCATTTCATCTTTTACTCCTGATACCACCTGATCTTTTAGAATGTGCATTTGTTCACTGCATGTTTCCTGTCTATTTCAGACAGGATGGACACCCAGGTGACCTCCAATAATGCTACAGTGAACAGCCTTATTCATTACACCTTATGGACACGATAGGGGTGTAAGTGCTCTCTGGGTTATTGATTAGTTTGCTAAGGCTGCCATAAGAATATGCCACAGACTGGATGGGTTAAACAACAGAAATTAATTTTCGCACAGTTCTCGAGGCTGGAAGTCCGAGACCAAAATGTTGGCAGGGTTGGTTTCTCCTGAGACCTCTCTCCTTGGTTTACAGATGGTCACCTTCTCACTGTGTCCTCATATAGTCCTTGCTTTGTGCACATGCATTGTAATATCTCTCTGTGTTTAAATTTCCTTTTCTTATAACGATACCAGTTAGCTTGCACTAGGGTCCACTTGAATGTCCTCATTTTAATTAAATCACCTCTTGAAAGGCCCTTTCTCCAAATATAGTCATACTCTAAGGTACTGGGGTTTAGGGCTTCAACACATAAATTTGGTGGCAGGTGTAATTTACCCCATATTAGATACATATTATGAGTGAAATTTCTAGGTCATTGACAGGGGGGTATTTAATTTGACCACATCCATGTACACTTCCATAAGGAATAGATTAGAGCCACTATACCCTAAGCCCCAGCTACATTTTGCAAGATCCAGCTTTTTATTATTTTCCGAGCCCAGTAGGTATAAAATGATATGTCCTTATTGTTTTACATTTCATTGTATAATTTTGTTAGATATCAGGATTTCCTCTTCTGTAAAGAGCCTGTTGATATCCTTCACCCATTTTCTATTGCATTTTTCTTTTCCTAGGTGATTTGCAGGATGTCCTCATATATTCTAGGTGATGGTTTTAGACACTGCCATTATCTTCTCTTCTGACATTTGCCTATCAGCTTTGTTCACAGCATACTTCATAAAATAGCAGAAATATTTGATTTTGATATAATCAAAATCATCAATTATTTTTTCTTTATGGCTTAACCTTTTGAAGTTTTATTTTAAAAAATCCTTTCCTAGGATTAGCTCACAAAGATAACCTTCTATATATTCTTTTATTAATTTTACAGTTTTACCTTTCAAATTTAGGTCTTTAATCAATCCAGACTCTGCTTTTATATGTAGTGCTAGGAAGGAATATAGTGAAGCATTTTTTCCAATACCATCAACCAAGCAATGTCTCTTCTTCATATTTATACAATGAAAATGCCACTTTTATATTAGGTTTCCATATATTTAGAGATATGTCTCTGAGCACTCCATTATATCCCATTGGTCTATATTTCTGCTCTTACATCAATACCATACTTGTTTTATTATTTTTTAACCTCAGCTTTTTGCCATGTCTTTATGAACTGCTAAGGTAAGTATCCCCATTACCCTTCTTTCTTTTTTAGAAATCATTTAACTAATCATCGAAATTTATTTCTTCATATACATTTTGAAGTAACTTGAATTCTTAGAAAACATTCAGATAAAATTTATTCAGAAGGCATTGTATTTCTAAGTTCATTTGAAAACATGATATTTTTGTAATATATTTGAACATTTACTCAAATCATAGTCCATGTTCTTTACTGGGGTGTTTAAGTTTTCCTACATTGGTATACGTATTCCTGGTAACACTAGATAGTTGAGAGATCTAATGTACAGCATGAGGACTATAGTTAATAATCGTGTGTTGTATAGATTTTAGGTGCTCTTACCACACACACACAAAAGGTAACTATGTGAGATGCTGGGTATGCTAAAATGCTTGCCTGTAGTAATTATTTTACTGTGTATACATATGTCAAAACATCATGTTGCATACCATAAATAAACCAAGTAGTTTACAGACTGTTGATATTATAAATGTTATTTTATTACATTTTCTACTAGATTACTGGTTTAGAATAAAGACTATTTCTGTTTGTAGGGTAATCTTGATTCCAGTCATCTCAGAAACTCTCTTATTATTCTGAGACCCATTCTGCTATTTCTGCTTGTTTTTCCAGGCATATGATCCTATCTTTTCTAAAGAAAAAGGATGGTTTTATCTGTTTCCTTACAAGTCTCGAAACTTTTTTTTTTCCTGATGGCTTTGACCAGAACCTTGAGTCGTACATAAAATTGTAGCAGTAATAGTAGATATCCTTGTCTTATTCCTGACATTAAAGTTTCTCCATTATTATGTTTAACTTTTTATAGTATATAATCCTTACTAAGTTAAGGAGATGTACTTCTACTCCTAGGTTTCTGAGAAATAAGTACTTACTAAATTTTTTGCATTATTTGAGGTGATTATATGATTTTTCTCCTTCAGTCCATTATTAATGAAGTGAATTACATTGATTTATTTTTCTGATGCTAAATTCCACCTGTATTCATGGAATAAATCCTGTGTGATCATAACGCATTACTTTTTAATACAATTGATTTCAGTTAGCTCATATTTTACTTTGGATTATTGTATCTATTATTGTAAGGAAATTGGACTCCATTTTTTGCTTATATTGCTTTCACCTGGTTTTGGAATCAATATTTCACAAGCTTCATAAAAAGGGCTGGGAAACTTTTGCTCTTCTATTTTCTAGAACAACCCTTTCTTAAGAGTTTGGTACAATTCATCTGGAAAGCAATATGAGCCTGGGGCATTTGGGGCAGGGAAGAGATGTCAACTATCATTTCCATTTCTTTTATATTCCAAGTTTTGTTCTTCTATTTCTTCTGTCTTCCTTTCTATCTGATTCCCTTGTTCATAGACACACCTCAGTTCTCACCGCTCCATTCACATACCACAGACAGTCTTTATCTTTGAAGATTCTGACTGTACTTTAAAGCAAAAACTCAATCTTCTATTTATGAGTTAATTCCTAGCGCCTCATAGCGCTGTTCTGTCTTCTTTATTGCCCTCTGATAACTCTGTGTGTATCTTAGACATTATTTATACTCCTTTTATCAGGGTTATCTCTATGCATTATTTCCATTTCTTCTCAGCAATGGATATCATGTATATAATATCATGTATGTAATATGACCTTTGCCTTGCATGCAGCCCTGTTTTCTTTAAAACCAAAAATTTTGTAAAAGTAGAGAGCATCATGCTAATAACGGTCTGGCTTTTTGGTTTTTGTTTTTGCCCTTTCCCTTTATATACAAATATAGAAGGTTAAAAGCTTTGTACATAAAGACTTTGTGCCCTGTATAAACATTCCTCTTCACCATCCAAACCCCACCCCCATTCTATCTCAAGTCCTCATTCACCTCAGCAGAGCCCATTGACCCAGCGGACTGTCTTTCATCCCTGGTTCCCAACCTCATTCCCTACATGTTTTTGAGGAAGGAATGGGAATGCTGCCAGACCAGAGTAGTGGAGAAGCCCACTATCTTCAAGGTAAGACATGGAGGGCAACATCTAAGCCAGGTTTCTAGGAGGGTTCTTCTTACCCCTCGTGCCCAGTACTGTCTTTCTTTTTCAGGTGGCACTGACCACTCATTGTGATTAAAGATAGGATAAAGTGTTTCTGCCAGCATCAAAGGAAAACAATTGGCAGATTTACAAATTATAGTTCTATTCACTGTTCATCTACTTCTCTAAGAATCTTCTCTTTTGCATAACTAGTGTTGGGACCATGGAGATGAAAGACTGTCATTTCCCCTACACCCCAATCAAGGTGCTCATGGTCTGGTTAGAAAGTCAAACACATATCCTGAAACTTAACAACTAATAAGAGCTGTGACAGAAGCAGGTTCTAATGGCCAAAGAAGGATACAGGGATCCTCTATGGTAAAGCTCACCTGGGGTCCAGCCCCCTCACTGTCATACGCACTCAGACACATGAGCTACCCTAAAAGGAAGTAAGACCTGGCCTGTGGAATCACAATCCCAGCACACTTTAGCTGTGGGGCTTTGGGAAAGCTGCCTGGTCCTTCTGAGCCTCAGCTTCTTCATCTATAAAGTGGCACCAGCATCACTGGCCTCATGTGGTTGTCGTGAGGAGTTAATGAAAGGATGTGCGTAGTGTCTGGCATGCAGAAGGGCCTGGCTACTGGGAGCTGCCGTCTATTGGATGCCATGACTCTTTGCTTCTGATTGCAGGTGGTAACACCAGATGGACATGGGAAGAACCGAGCTAAGTGGGGCCTGCTGAAGAATATCCAGTCTGCCCTCCAGAAGCGCTTCTGAACCCCTTCAGAGCAGGAAGCAACCTCAGAGACTCATCACAAAGTAGACATATATACACACACATATGTATGTATATTTTTCTCACCACATCCTTCAAGGAGGTTGTAGACAAATGTTTCCATGACCACTCAGCTTTCTAACAGGAATTGTGTAAGAGCTAATAAAAGGAAATACCTGACATGGCTTGCCGTTTGCTCAATGACAGCTATTTGTTATGATGGCAATAATAAGCAAGGCAGTCAGCAAGTCTGTACGTTTCCATCTGCTCAGATCTAGTCCTAGGCTCAGAATTCTGTGGTGTTTTGTAGGAAGCAATGCCCAGCTTCTGGGTGGTAAAAAGACCATTGTATTTTGCAGCCAGGACCCCCTGGGTGTACATTCTAGTGCTGGCCTAACTAGCTTCGAGTGGGCAAGCCACTGATTGCTGTGGAACTCATTACCTCACCATGTAGTCGATTTTAAGCAGCCAACATTAAAATGTTTTTCCTAATTGCTGTGTTTTCACAATGTTCAGCCCATGGTCTGAGGTCTACCTCTAAGCCACAAATAATGAGAGCCCTCCCTCTTCTCCCTCACTCCTTCTGGACATAGCAAAGGATGAACAGTAAAATGCCAGGTTATAGGATCCTCTGTGGTCATCTGAAGCAAGGCATGGAAGAATGACAAAATCATGCATCAGCTCCAACTTCACTGAACTTAACCTGGCCCTTCAGATAATATAAAGTCCCCAGAATTTCTTGTCTTTCAAGGACCTATCTGCTAGAAATGACCCTCTGTTGAAGCCCACCCCATTTCTTCCCAGAAAGCACCACCTGTCTTTCAAGACTCAGCCCAACCCCTTTCCCCAGTGATTCTCCAAGTGGAGATAAAACCTTTTTCTTCCCTGGGTCCCCACTAAGCACAGGGTCCTCCTGTCCCACCCTATTCCCCATAGAGACACCCATTCTAGCCCTGTGATACTTAGGAGCCCTCATTTGTCCTGAGTATTAGAGCAGAGATGGCGTCTCATTCATCTTCTATCCTCAGTGCTTGGCACAGTGAGGCACACATTACGTGTTAGTGCCAGGAGGGACACACTACAGCTGAAAGGCAGACATATAGAATGACTCTCCTCTGAACATCCCCAGGTGCCAGTTTGCACACAGAACTAGGAGTGCACATGAAAAGGACCAGACAGTCACTGGTCTCTATTTCCTCTAATCTCATCCTTTTCATGAGCTGTGCAACTGTTAGGTACGGCCAGCCCTCTAGCTTCACCAGTAGGACTTCAGCTCTACAACCCTTTATTTCCCATGACTGCCAGAAAAGGCCCATTCCACAAAGAGATCCAGTGAGGATCTTCTGATAATATGAGAAAATGAAGCCAAGCACGTTCCTGCTCCACCCCCCAGCAGTATTAAAAGATGGTATACCCCAGGGAGCTTCATTAAGATCCTATTACTGTAAATGATGGCTGGAATCCACCATCAGATTTGGTATTACCATATAATCATTTCTGTAAAAGGCTTCGAAATCATTATTAGCACAGAGAATGAATTAAATGACACGCCAGCAGGGATTTTACTACTAACGAACTAAAACGAAATTAAACTAAAAAAAATAGAACTCTATGAATATTACATTGCAATGATCACACCTACTCATGGTGCCATCAAGGACTAGGCTAGAATTAAATAAACCACAGCACCCTGATCTTGTGTCTCTAGAAAACATCTAAACTTGCATTCAGTGACCAAGACAGCTAGCTAGGTTCTCTGAGAAGCTGACCCACTCTACCAAATGCAATGTGGGTTTCTTAATGGCACAGAAACCCCTGCACGTTGTTTGGTTCCTGAGGTTATGATTCACATAGTATTCCTCCTCCCAGGCCCATGTCTGAGGTGCAAGAGTGAGTGTGTGTGTGTGTGTGTGTGTGTGTGTGTGTGTGTGTGTGTGTGAAATATAATCGAGAGGTTTGTAAGTATATGTTTATTAAAAATTCCATTATGTAGAGTCATAATCTCTCTGTATACAGCTACACATAACAGCCTTCCTTTAGATAAGTGTCTATGGCCCTAATTAGAGATAATTAGTGGCAGTGTCTACTTGAGAACATCTTGCAGCATGTTAGAACAGTTGCTAGCTAAATTTATGGTAGTTTTTCTTTTTTTGATAACGATTCTAGATTCATTCTGTTAGCACATCTGTAATGAGACCGGGGACTGTGGGGACACAGTAGTAAATTAGAGAGACACAGTCCCTACGCCATAGATGTTGCAGTCTAATGAGTGAGAAAGATAAAGTAAATGAAGATATAAGCATGTAGATGACTGGAAATAATGAGAAGTGCTGGGAAGGAAAGAGGCATGGAGGTAAGAGGTACGAGCTCTAAAGAGGAAGCCAGTAAAAGGCTCCTCAAAGAGGTGAATCACAAGCTGCTTTCTCAAGAATGTGCAGGAGCCAGCCATGTATGAGTGGGGAAGAAAAGCATTCTAAACAGAGGGGCAGTAGATGCCAAGGCCCTGGGGCAGGAAAAGGCTTGGCATGAACACTGGAGTTCAGGGAACAAGGAGGGGAGAAAAGTAGGTAAATGGCCCTGGCAGGACTTGTGGGCCATCACAGAGAGTAAGTGTCTCAGGAAGCCGGTGAAGGATGTGAAGCAAAATAATATCATGCTTGTACTTACAGCATAGTGTTCCTTTCAGTTCCATGTGAAAATAAGTTGCAGAGGGCCAAGGGAAAAGGCAGGAAGACTGTTAACAAATCCATGGCACCTGGGCTGGGGGGTGGGCTCCAGAGGGAGTCAGCAGCCCTCTCTGACCAATGGGGTGCATGTGAGTGAGTGGGAGAGAGCAATGCCTATGAAGGATGATGCCTGTGATTCTGGATTAAGCACTGGGTGATGGTGGATACAGACAGGGGAGAATGACAAGTTTCTAGAAAATATCCGAGTTCTGCCTTGGGTGAGTGAAGTGTGAGCTGCTTGAGAAACAGCCAAGCAGAACCAAATAGCAGCAGCTGGGTATTTTAACTGTTCAACTGAGTCAGGAAAACAGAGACCACATCAGTTATTTTAAACAGAGAGAACTGAAGAAGGGGACTTGGTTAAACAGGTATTGTAGGTCCTTGAATAGAAAAGGGACACTGGGATAACACAGAGATGGCAACTGCAGAGAGCTGCGGTCACCCCTTGGGCTGGTGGAATAAAAGAAACAGCCTCTCAGCTGGGATCCACATCTCTGAGGAGGGGTCACTGCCTGGCTGTTGCAAGTGTATCTGAGGGGCTTTTGTGAGGCTGGCTCTAGGAGGGTGAGATAAAGTTAGAAACTGACAGTAACTGCTATTCTGCCACTGCCCAAAAGAAAGCAATGCAGTGATGGTGTCCAGAATGGTGAACAGACAGAAAGAAGCTCTTTCCTTCTCCCCCTTCCAGGCTTGCTGTCTTTCTGTCTTCCTCTGGTGTCCCCTCATTGCAGAGTCTAGTGGAGCTAGCTGGCCAAGGAAAAATGTCATCTGCAAGAGCCGTAGCCCCAGCATTGTAGACTGAATCCAAAAACACAGTTCCAGGGTTAAAAGGAAACAGCTTCATAATTGGCACAATTATGCCAAGGCTAGAGCCCAAAGGATAAGCCTGGGATGGGGACGCAAACTCAGAAATTATCAGTGGATGTACTCTGATTTTCTAGAGTACTCATGACATTGAGCGCCCTGACCTCAGCCAGGCTCTGCAGGGTAAACCAAAAAGGCATAAAGCTAGTTCCTGTCTTCAGGTTGCTCTCTGTGTTAATCCAGTTTGCCTTGCTATAAAGAAGTATGTGGGGCTGGATAATATGTAAAGAAAAGAAATTTATTTGGCTCACAGTTCTGTAGGTTGAACACAAAGCAGAGTGCTGGCATTTGCATGGGTGAGGGCCTCAGGAATTTTCTAATCATGGCAGAAGACCATGGCAAGAGAAGGAGAGAGAGAGAGAGAGAGAGAGAGAGAGAGAGAGAGAGGTGCCAGGCTTTTAAACAACTGGATCTCACGAACTTGTTACTGCAGTGGGGGCACCAAGCCATTCATGAGGGATCCAACCCCATAACTCAAACATCTTCTACCAGGCCCCACTTTCAACATTGGTGATTACATTTCAACATGAGATTTGGAGGGGACAAACATTCAAACTACATATCATTCTGCCTGTTGCCCCCTCCCCACTGCAAATCTCATTTCCTTCTCACATAACAAAATACAATCATCCCTTCAAAACAGTCCCTCAAAGTCTTAACTCATCCGAGCATTAACTCAAAAGTCCAAAGTCTCATTTGAGACTTTAGGTAAGCTCCTTCTACCAATGAGACTGTAAAATCAAAAACAAGTTATTTACTTCCAAGAGAAAATGGTGGTATAGGCATTTGGTAAATATTCCTGTTCCAAAAGAAAAGAAAGAGAGAGAGAGAGAGAGAAAGGAAGGAAGGAAGGAAGGAAGGAAGGGAGGGAGGGAGGGAGGGAGGGAGGAAGGGAGAGAGGGAGGGAGGGAAAGAGAAAGAGAGAGGAAGAGAGAGAGAGGGAGGGAGGGAGGAGAGAGGAGGGGAGGGGAGGGGAGCCAAAAGGAAGGGGCGACAGGCTCCATACAAGCCCCAAACCCAGTAAGGCAGACACTAAACCTTAAAGTTCCAGTATAATCCCCTTGGACACCATGTTCCACATCCAGGGCACAGTGGTGCAAGGAGTGGGTTTCCAAGGCCTGAGGCATCCCTGCCCTTGTGGCTTTGCAGGGTGCAAACCCCATGGCTGCTGTCACAGGTTATAGCTGAGTGCCTGTGACTTTTTCAAGCTCAGGGCATAAGCTGCCAGTGGCTTTACCATTCTCAGGTCTCAGGGGTGGTGGTCCCATTTACACAGCTCCACTAGGCAATGCCCCAGTAGGGATTCTGTGTGAGGACTCCAACCCCACATTTCCCATTTGCATTGACCTAGGAGAGTCTGTCCGTGAGGGCTCCACCCTGTGGCAGGCTTCTGTCACAGCTTTCTTTCAAAACATCCTCTGAAATCTAGGTGAAAGCTGCCAAGCTTCCTTCACTCTTGCATTCTGCATGCCTGCAGACTTAGTAGCATGTGGAAGCCACCAAGGCCTACAGGCTTACAGCATGCACTTTCCAAAGCAGCAGTGTGAATTGTACCTAGGGCCTTTTGAGCCACAGTTGGAGCTAGAGCAGCCAGAATGTGGGGAGCAGCATCCTGAGTCTGACTAGGCCAGCAACTCCCTCTTCCTGGCCCCTGCAACCATTCTTTCCTCCTAGGCCCCTGGGCCTGTGATGGGAGGGGAGGCCTGGAAGATTTCTGAAATGCCTTTGAGGCCTTTTGTCCATTATCTTGGATATTAGCACTTGGCTCCCTTTTATTTATGCTAATTGAGCTAGCAAGTGGTTGTTCCACAGCCTGCTTATATTCCCCTCCTGAAAACACTCTTTCCTTCTCTATCACATGGCCAGGCTGCAAAGTTTCCAGACTGTTACACTCTGCTTCCTTTTTATTATAAGCCTCAATTTTAAATCATTCCTTTGCCCCCTTATCTGATCATAGGTTGATAGAGGCAGCCATGAGAACTCCAACTCTTGAATGCTTTGCTGCTTAGAAATTTCTTCCATGACATATCCTAGGTCATCACTCTTATGTTCAAACTTCCACAAATCCCTAGGGCATGGTCACAATGCAGCCAAGTTCTTTGCTAAGGCACAACAAGAGTGGCCTTTGCTCTACTTCCCAATAAATTCTTCATTTCCTTCTGAAACCTCATCAGACTGTGCATGCTTCTATCAGCATTTTGGTCACAACCACTTAACAAGTCTCTAAGAAATTCCAAACTTTGTCTTGTCCCCCTGCCTTCTTCTGAGCCCTCTAAACTCTTCCAACCTCTGTCCATTACCCAGATCCAAAGCCACTTTCACACCTTCAGGTATCTTTGTAGCAATGCCTCACTCCTCAGTACTAATTTTCTATATTAGTCTATTTTGCATTGCTATAAAGAAGTACCTGAAGCTGGATAATTTATTTAAAAAGAAGTTTATTTGGCTCATGGCTCTGCAGGTTGTACATGAAGCTTAGTGCTGGTATCTGCACTGACGAGGACCTCGGGAATTTTCCAATCATGGCAGAAGGTAAAGAGCAGCCAGCAGGTCACATGGCAAGAGAAGGGGCAAGAGAGGCAGAGATTCAAGGCTTTTTTAAACAACCAGACCTCACATGAACTAATTCCCATGGGGCAGGGGGGCACCAAGCTATTTGTGGTAAATCTGCTCCCATGACCTAAACACCTCCCACCAGGCCTCACCTCCAACACTGGAGATTACATTTCAACAGGAGATTTAGAGGGGACAACATCCAAATGACATCACTTTCTAACTACAAGAAAACCCTAAGGACAACAAGAAAGCAATTAGGCTGTTGAATATGTGGATTTGCCTCTGGAGCAAAGGGTCTCAAACCCATATGAGCATCAGAAGCACCCATGGAACTTTTAAAAACGTGGATTCCAGGGCCCCACACCAGACCCCATCATCAAATTCTGCACAGCAGAAGCCTGGACATCTATATTTTCCAGAAGCCTCTGGGCAATTCTGGTTAACAGCCCTTTCCCAGCCCAACAAGCACTGCGAAGCACTAGATGGTGGTCTGGTTGTTAGAAGATGGTTTTTGGCTGTAGGGCCAGAGTTAGGTTTTGAAGACTGGGCAGAAGTTGGATGAGGTGAGAGCCAGAAGAAAGACTGCAATGAAGAGAGGACACCTCCCAAAAGAGCAGAGAGGAAGCAATGAAAGGAAAAATTAGCTCATTTATTTCCATTATCCAACTCTCAGTTGACTATGTGCCACACCTCCCTTTCTTGTTTCAAGAATGCCATGGTTTGAATGTGTCCCCCAAAAGGCATATGTTGGAAACTTAATCCTCAATGCAACAATATTGAGAAGTGAGACATTTTGGAAGAGATTATGCCATGAGGACTCTGCCCTCATGAATAAATTGTACGGGAGTGGGTTCCTTACAAAAGGACAAATTCAGGTCTCCCCGACCCCTACCCCTTGCTCTTGCTCTCTCACTCTCTCTCACCCTCTCTTTGCCCTTCTGCCATGCGATGCCTTCCGTCATGTTATGATGTAACAAGAGAGCCCTCGACAGATGCCAGACCCTGGATCTTGGACTTCCTAGCTTTAGAAATGTGAATCAATAGATATCTGTTCATTATAAATTACCCAGTCTGTGGCATTCTGTTGTAGCAGCACAGAATGGACTAAGACAGAAAGGTAATGAGAAACATGGCTTGTGGGGAAATGTTGTTGTCATTTAAACTGCAGATATCATCCGCATTGCCTAACTCCAAAACAAATAGATAAATCCCAGATTCCACTCAATGAATGTCTAATTAATAGTGTAATAATTGTCTGAATCTAATACAGGAGCACTAGGAGAAAATAGCAAAGAACCTCAAAGACAAAGCAAGGCATATACACAGGGATCAAAATGATCATCTGAATCCCAAGATGGTGGGAGCACGGCCACCTCTGAGCCTCCCCACTTCTGTCCATAGCCATGTCTTCCTGGGAAAAGTACTGCCAGCACACAAACCCCTTCCTCAGTGGGGAACACACACTCAGGCTCACACAAGCACATATGCATGCATGCACAAACACACACAGGCACACAGACACACACTCACATGCACAAACACACACATCTGCAGTCACTGCTTCTAAATCACATCATCCATTCCAAGGTCACTGAGGACTGATGAAACAACACAGACCTACCTTGAGACTTAAAGGACTAGAAGATCGAAGAGGTATGGTTCTAAGAGAAAGAACACTTTGCTCTCTGTAGCAAGAAAGAGGATGAGGAGGAAGGAAGGGCTGGCATAATGGGAGACAGTGGAGTGAGGCATGTTCCTCTTACCCTGGTTTTCAAATGAGGCCATTTTCATTTGAAATCAAGGAGTTTCTTTGCCAGACAGTAGCCAGAAAAATCAGGTTGTGTAGAAGCTCCCGGAAAAGCTAAATACATTCCAAGGCAAATAACTGACTGAATCTGGGAAAACATGCAATTTGGAGAAAAGCCCAAGGGGCACATGTCATTGCAAACCTGAACGGGGCCCAGAAGCTTGAATCGTTTATACCAAGTTGTAGAAGCTAGCAAAATACAGCCCAAAAGCTAGAGTTCCTCAGATGCTGTGAATTTGTGCATGACTTCATTTTCATTCCTTCAATTCCACCGGGAGCGATCTAATTTCTAAATTTTCTTTCAGGAAAAAATCATTTAGTTCAGAAATAATGCTTTCTATATAAAACAGTGGCTGTTTCTGGGTTTATTTCTTTGATTTTTTTTTTCTCTTCCAAAAAAGACATTAAAAAAAAGAGTCTTTCATCTTAAAGCCAGACATGGGCAGTTTCTCTCTGAGCACCAAAGCAGACAGCAAATTCACTCAATACAAATTGACTGAGTGCTACACTGGCCTGACCCTGGGCTTGAGGGGCAAATAAGATGCCATGGGCTTACCCACATGAAACAGCAGGAAAAAAGTCCAGGCTCACCCCATGTTGGCTTCAGTGTCCAGGGCAAGTTTTGTGGAAGGAGTGGAACATCCCAGGCATCATGAAAATGGAAGAGAATTAGAGCAGCAGAGAAAGGGATGAAGGCATGCCAGGCAGGGGAATAGCATGAAGAAAGGTATAGGGGCTGGACCAGTATGTTAGATGGATGAATGACAAGCCTAGACAGGGATATGTGGCCAGATTGTAGAAGCCAGTGGAAAACAGACTGCAAATTTATCCTGTGCCTATTGAGAAGCATATACAGGTGGTTGAGTTGGAAATTAATAATAAGCATGAAAGTAATAGCAAACACTTGTAACTATATTCCAGTAACTATACCAAGTGTTTTTACATATATTGGATCATTTCATTCTCACAATAACCCTATTATTAATAATAATAGCACTATTATTATCTCCATTTTGATGACTTGGAAACTGAGGCACAAAGATGTTAAGTAACTTTCCCAAGGTCACACAGCTTGTAAGTGGTTGAGATGGAACCCAGCCCTTGCTCTGCAGGCTGTGATAGTTGAGGGTTCCACCCTGCTTTCACACTATGCCCTGCCTTATAGAGAGCTGGTCTTGAAGAATGATGCTGAAAGGCAGGAGAAACTCAGGTGAGAAGTAGAAGGGACCTGGCTCTGTTCCTCGGTCTGTGTCAGCACCCACTCTGGCCTCTCAAATCCTCCTTCGTGATCTAAGCTGGCTAGACCAGGGGCTCTGCCACATACAAAATGCTTTCCCTTCACCCTTCACTATTATCATATTGGGACTTCTCAGCTGGAAAACTGTGCCTTCCTCAGCAGCACTTTACTAAGTACTTAGTAAGTGCCAGGCACTGTGCTGATGCAAAAGCCACTGAGATGAGGGAGACACAGGCCCGCCCACCATCAGGACAAAAACTAGGGCTTTCCTTCTCCTACCGTGATTCTGCCTTGTGCTGCAGGCTGTGGCCCTTTTGCACAATTTCTAGCTTTCCCAGACAGAACCTTCCCCTTCCCCTGCATTGTGGTCTTACCTCAGTGATGGCTTTTGGTGTCCATTCCCGCACCACCCACCCCGCAAAAAAAAAAATACACAAAGAAATGACCACTGTTGTCCAAAAGTCAGGCATTCACTGTCCCTAACTAAAGTGTTTGTTTCCTAGTTTAAAAGAAAGTCACAGGTCTTGTGCATGTAAAAGTGAACCCTATGGTTTACAGAAATGGAAGAGATGAGTTCCTGGAACAAGCCCATTGCCTGTATGAGTTTAAAGATGAGAATCTTCCTACTAGGATGGAGGAAACTCCACCTCAGACCTCTCCTGTAAGCAGCAGATTTTCTCAAAGGATTGGTTCCCAACTACAGAAACAAAGCCTTCCTTCCCAGTTCTCAGGAACAGTGGATGGGGAAGTGAAGTCCCTAACTCATCTACAGGAATTTCCAGGGTAATGACTCATTTGAACAATTGCTGCCTTCCTGGGGTGGTGCTCAGAGAGACCCATCATCAAGGTACCCAGACTGGGTCTGTAGGCCTGTTTCTACCATTTTCTGTAGGACTCTGTCAAGATGTTTATAATCTCTTCATCTCAGGGCTTTATTCTGTAAAAGGGAATAGCAACACCCCTTGGGAAGGATGGTCATGAAGACTACATGGCTTTGGAATGAGAATACATCCCCACAGTCTCAAGCATGATGCTTTGCCCATTGTTGCAGGGGCTCAATATTGCGATTCATTGTTACAATTCCAGTGACAAGCCATGTGACTGCCATCATTCCAGCTAGACAAGTCTTGATGTGGTCTGCATCTTTTAAGGCAGAGGCGTTCTGAATAATTTCCAGGGATACTGGACTCTGAGACTCTGGAAAAATGGCAAACCGTAATGAAAAGCAGATACACACAGAATTTTGCCGATGATTTCAATGAAGTCGAGAAGCCCCTAATCCCAATGTTGTGCCTCCACGGGATTCCAAAAACACTTGGTTCAAAGAGCCTGCATTCAAGATAACTTGACTATCGTGAGTTTGTTTATTTTGCACTGAGATTAGAGTGAGGTGACCTCTTTGCACTTTTTCCCAGGGCACCTTTGGGAAGGCTGTCACCATCTCCACCATGAACAGCTTACGGAGATCTCCTGGCCCAGGGAGGCCCAACATGTGGGGCACAGAGCAACCAACGAACTCTGAGGAATCATCATGCGCATCAAGCACTGCATGCAGACTGAGAAAATAGCAGCACTTATCCCACACATGAGCTTGTCTTTCAAATGTAGGAAGCTGCTGGGGCAATGAACAAATACAAAACACAAAGAGCTGCTAAAAGCACATGCATCAGCCTGTAGAGGTGCCAGGAATATTTTGACATTTAGGGAGACCCTCAAACTTGACAGGGTCAGAAATCCCTGCTGTGGTCTAACCGCCCTCTCCCTGGCCCCTAGTCCAGTGTAGGCATTGGTGATGGAGGGTTGCCTAGGCAATGCCTGAGCAATATGCCACTGGGAACAGCTAATATAATTAAAGCGGAAACTTTTTACAGCATGCTTTAAACAGAAGAGAATCATACCACATCCAAGGCTTCCTTTATTTAGCGCCTGCAAATAAACCCCATTTTCAGAGTCCCTGGGTTGCAGTCTCTGCTCATAGCACTTTGCCAGTTCTGCATACCCAGACTTTCACCAAGAGAAAGGTTTTGGTGGAGGTTATTTTTTCGTTTCTTTTTTTAAATTCTTACTATCTTAACATCACAGCAACTAAAGTTAATGCTATGGATTGGATGTGGTTTGTTCTCACCAAAACTCATGTTGAAATTTAATTGCCAATGTAACTATGTTGGGAGGTGGCGCCTATTGGGAGGTGTTTGGGTCACCGGGGCAGATTCCTCATGAATAAATTAATCCTATCTGGTGGGAATTAGTTCTCACTCTCATGGGACCAGGTTAGCTGTCATGAAAGCAAGTTGGTCTTTTTGAACACGCCCACTTCTTCTGCTCCCTGCCATGTTGTGACAAAGCACAAGGCCCTCACCAGATACAACTGCCCATCTTGAACTTTCCAGCCTCCAGGATCATCAGTCAATTAAATCTCTTTTATTTATAAATTACTTAGACTCAAATATTCTGTTATAACAACAAAAAATGGACTAAGACAGTTAAATTTAACAAAAACAGTGTTGCCTAATTTTCAGATTTGTGAAATCTATGTTTTAGTTTTCTCCCAAACCATTATTCAATCAAAATGTTAGGCTTAAACTGTTTCCAATCTACTGTCAAAACATCAAGAAATTTAACAATAGTAACAAGCAGAGATACCTTATAACAAGACAGTTGAATAAATGAATCTTTTTTTGAAGCACTCCCCTTCACTTCTATGCATTCCTCCTCTGATTCCAAGCCTGTGCTCCTGCCATATTCTCCCTTTTCCCTATGTAAACTTCTAGAGGCATTTGCCTTGAAATAAAGATGAACAAGTTTGCCACTTCCTTTTTCTCATTTCTTTCTTTGCAAGTGACTGATCACCTGCATTACCTGCAATTTAGGAAATTTCCACCAGGGGGTGGTACCTCATTACTGCAGACCCAGCAATACTATTTGTATGACTTCGGAACCAAACAACATGTTCCATAGGCTTCTAGGTAGCAGGATTATAAGCAAATCTTTTTCTGCATCTTCATGTTTTTCCTCTGCTTTCAAGATAGCATATCTGTTTGATAATCAGAAAATAAATAAGTTGAAAATATTTTAAAGTTCTTAAATAACAAAGACAGCAAAATTGACTCCAGGATATAACCTTTTTTTCCTATTAAATATGAGTGTGTGTTGCATGGCATGCATGATAAATTCATGAACTGTGGATGCGATCACAATCTATGGCTTGCCCATACCATTAACAGCCTGTGTATTGGCTGAGAATGGTGGTTTACACCTGTAACCCCAGCACTCTGGAGGGCTGAGACAGGCAGGTCACTTGAGGTCAGGAGTTTGAGACCAGCCTGGCCAACATGGCAAAACCCCATCTCTACTAAAAATATAAAAATTAGTTGGGTGTTGTGGCACATGCCTGTAATCCCAGCTACTTGGGAGGCTGAGGCAGGAGAATCACTTGAATCTGGGAGGTGGAGGTTGCAGTGAGCCAAAATCATGCTATTGCCCTCCAGCATAAGCAACAGCGTGAGACTCCATTTCAAAAAAAAAAAAAAGAGGTTGTTTACTGCTTGGTCATTTCTGTTTCCCCTGCAGCCTGCAGGCTAGTTGGACTCAAAGAAGTAGAAGCCAATTGCTGCTGCTGCTGCTGCTGCTGCAAAGAATCTGAATCCCAGAGTCCAATGTCTCATCTCTTCTTTGGCTTTAAGACCCACGTTTACCTATGTAACAAACCTTCACAGGTACCCCCAAACCTAAAATGAAAGTAAAAAAAAAAAAAGACATCCTTTCAGTCTTTCACTGTCAGTAGTGTATGCATGACAAAAGAGGAAAGAAGGCAACTGCGTTGTTTTTATGGGTTTTTGGTTTTTTGGCCTTTATCTTCTCAACTCTAAATCAGATTTATTACTGAGGCCTTCCATTTTTATATCAGAATTGCCAGTCTACAAAAAATCAAGAGAATAATGATGCCTCCTGCAATCATGGTTTTAAAGAAATGCTATATAAAAATATGTTGGGTTTCAATTTCTCCACAAAAAAATAAAAATTGGTACAATCTTTATTTGAGTTTATTGCTAATTCAGCAATCCCACTTTTAGCAATAAATTCCATGGAAATAAAGTGTATAAAGATACATATCAGGAATGCTTATTGCAAAGATGTTCAAAGTAACAAAAATAAAATAAAAGTAGCCTAGATCTCTCCCATTTAAGAGCTTTATTATTTAAATAATAATACCTTCATACATTTAAAGGATTGAGGCCAGGAGCAGTGGCTCACACCTGTAATCCCAGCACTTTGGGAGACCAAGGTGGGCAGATAGCTCAAGTTCAGGAGTTCAAGACCAACCTGGGCAACATGGCAAAACCTTGTCTCTACAAAAAAATACAAAAATTAGCTGGGTATGGTGGCATGTGCCTGTAGTCCCAGCCACTTAGGAGGGTAAGGTGGGAGGATTGCTTAAGCCCAGGAGGCAGAGGTTGCAGTGAGCCAAAATTGCACCACTACACTGCAGCCTGGGTGACAGAGTAAGAACCTGTCTGGGAAAAAAGAAAAAAAAAGGAATGAGAAGCGTGAGAGAAATGTTTATGTGTTGTCATGAAAAGATGTCTACCGGTTGGTATTAAGAGGGGGGAGTGAAGCAGATACTATAAGAATTATAACATATGCTATTGATACAGGAGTTAAGAAGAAATTATTAGGCAGATAGTAAGGGTACAGAAGTCCTCAGTAAGGTTTTCCTTTTAATGAAAAGCAGCCCCAAATTATCACTCTCATGGGACCAGATTAATTGCCATGAAAGCAAGTTGTTATAAACAAGTTGTTTCCTTTCCAACAAAAATCAGCCTGTAAACTCGAGCTGCAGCCATCGATACCAGCAGTTGTGCCAATCATGTTCAAGATGGCGGCTCCATCTTTCCTTCTCTTTGTCAGCCATGTGGGCAGTAAGGAGCAGACAAGATGGCCACGATCAACTGGGAAGCCTATTTGTATAGTAAGATTTGAGTGGGGCAACCAGCATTCTGGCGCTATGTAAAGGTCATACCTGATCGAACCAATCTGTGAGCCCCATGTAAATCAGACACCGCCTCCTCCAACCTGACTATAAAATCCAGCACATCGGCTGCCCACCAGCCCTTTCCACGTGGAGACCCCCTTCTCTATAGAGAGAGCTATTTCTCTTTCTCTTCTCTTCTGCCTATTAAACCTCTGCTCCTAAACTCCTCATGTGTGTCCATGTCCTAAATTTCCCTGGCCAATGATGATGAACCCCAGGGTATATATCCCAGACAGTGTAGCCACTTCACCGTGGAAATAGACTTTTCCTTTGGTTGGGATTTTTTCCTTTGATTGGCTGAAGCTCCAAAGCTGAGATCAAAAGGTGACATATATATATATATCCATACATATATATATATATATATATATATATACATATATATATATATATATATATATATATATATATATACACATATCTCCATTTTAAGAGAATCCCTAGACATATCCATGCAGGATTTGCTAAAAGACAGCAAAACCAGCCCAGCGACCACTTCATTCTGGCTATAAATGAAAAGATGAGTCATTCAGACAGAGCTCATTGACTGTAAAGTAGGATTATAGAATCAGTTTCCTCTCTTCCTTTATAACAGAGAGGAAAGTGTGGCCCCCCTTAAGAGAGGAAGAGGAAGAACTCCTTGAAGAAATTGGTAATGTTTGGAGGTTGAGCTGCAGAAATGGGATCTCAATGATGGCAGTGAACTAGATTTCTATTGAGTTAATATTCCCTTCAATCAGCCATCTCCACATTTTTTCTTACCCCACTGATACTGGGCATGGCGTATGACTTGTTTTGACCCTATTGTGAGCAGAGTATACCTACCTCCCAACCCCTGGATTTTGAACTCAGTCATGGGACTTGCTTTGGCCAATGAGAAACTGGCAGACCTGGTGCATGCAGAGGTTTGAGGTGCGCATGTGTGGTTTGTTCTCCTGCACTTCTATCATCTCCTGAGTATAGCCCCCTCTGGGCAGCCACTTCCCCTTTAGCTTTGGCCAAGAAGGAACATACATGGAGCAAACCTGAGGCCAACCAGCAGCGAGGGGCCAAGACCAACAAGAACCACCACTTGAAGCCAGGCAGCCCAGGAAAGGCCAACTCACATCAGTTTGAACTACAGTCCACGACTGTGAGAATAAATGTTTCTAGTTACATGTCACTGAAGTTGGGAGTGGTTTCTTAAATAACATTATCACAGAAATGGTGAGAGTTCTTCACACACCTTAATAACATCCTTTGAGAGTTTGCGACATAATGAGCCTAGAGACTATGTTTGATTCCTACCTGGAAAACTTTAAGGACAAAGCCTGGCAGGAGATACCGACGATGTTGGTACAAGAAGAGATGAGACAAAGTTAGGCAGGTTGCACTGCTACTATTTGGTGGGGCAAGGATGTGTGGGATTCCCATGTGTCTAGTGGACACCACAGCAGTTAGTGGGTTTGAGTTATCCTAATGGAGTCTTGCTCAAAAGTACTGTCTGCAGGTCAGCAAGAGGATGTAGATATTTCTTCGGGGAAAAATGTAGAGGGTATAGGAGCTAGTAGCATGGAGGTGAGGGGACTGAGAGAAAGAGCAAAAAGTCACGGACCTTCTTTCCCACTGCAAAGCCTTAAGTCTGGGTCATCTAAACTAGGAGGAGGAGAGAAGTCAGATGTGAGATTAAAATTTTGACTTACATTTAACTAGACCTTTTAATACTTGAAAATGAAACTGTTATAACTGAGAAGTGACCAGAAAGCTATGAATCTTCAAAAGGTAACATTACAGGGAGAGAGAAATCTGACAAGACATATTGGAAGACAATGATGGGAATTTACACTGGTCAACAAAATTATTACACAATTATATAAATTATATATGTATATACGCAGACATATTTTTATATATGTACCTATATATACAATTGTTATATATAAACATGCCAATAGAGATGCTTCTATTTTGATTTCTATTTGAAGAAACTGAATGGCCAGGGGTAGGTCTGAGCCAAGGGCCCTGGGTCCAGCAGGGGCTCCTGTGGTGGAGGCAGACCCCTTGGCTTCTCCTTTCCTTGGGTCTCCTGGCACCAACAACAGGGATCATTCCTCAGCAAATTTTTCTTCAAATGTTCAGCCTGCGGCAATGAGATATTTTTATAGCTTTTTATTTAATATTCCCCTGAGAATTATCACTTGCTTTTACAGGGTATTACTAAGAAACAGAGGCAACAAAAATACCTTCTAACTGTTCAAGCAATTCGGCTCTTACTCTTTCAGATAATGGGGCAATCAAAACCCTGGAGGCCAAGAGAACTGGACCCAGAAGTCAGAAGATGGAATTCTTAGCTAGTCAGTGGCCCAGACTCATTGTGCGGCTTTAACAAGGCCCTCAATCTCTCTGGGCTTCATTTTCTTTCTCATGTAGATTATCTGTGAGTTATACCCCAAGCATCCCATGTACCAGGATAATTTTTGTTTTGAAAAGGCCCTGAGCTAGGTTGATAATCTGTGTTTCAGTCCTTCCTATTCTACTAACGAGCACTATGATCTCAAACAAATGATTTCATGTCTTTGAGCATCAGTTTCCTTATCTTTAAAATAAGAAAATAAGTCATGTCTTTCTATGTCCCAGGTTTTGCCATTTTTTTGTATCTTTGCTGTGTAGTGCTACATAATATACTACCATAAAACATAGTACTAAAATAATCCTTTATTTTGTTCGTGATTATGTGGTTCAAGAATTTGAGGAAGGACTCAGCTAGTTGTTTAATCTTAGCTCTATGTGGCATCAGCTGGAGCCGCTGGGGCTGGACGATTCCATTCTGTGGTGCTTCTGTAGTCTCATATCTAGCACAAGGGCACTTCTTGATCGATTTCTGTCTCTCTCCTCTCACTCTCTCAATCTCTCCCTCGAGATCTCTCTGTCATCTCTATACCTGTACCTCCCTTCTCCTCTCTTCTCTCTCTGCACATCCCAGGCTCTAACACATCTCTTGCTTTCTCTCAACGTGGAAATCTCAGTGCAGTCAGACTTCTTATATGGAGGCTGCCTCTCAATGGCAGGCAGGAATCAGAAGCTCCCAGCCTATGAGGGCCAATTTCTAGAGCTGGTACAGCTGTATTTATTCTATTGGCCAAAGTAGTCACCATCCCCACCCAGATTCAGGGATGGAGAATTCAATCCACCTCTTGAGGGGGGAGTGCCAAGGTCACACTGCAGAAGAGCGTATACTGAATGGCAGATAGTAAGCCATTTTTGGAACCAGAATCTGTGACATATTGTTTTCATTATTACTGGAGACAAAAATTGTGATAGATGCAGAAGCTCTGAAAAGTCAAATCATACCTCAATGAAGTGTCATCATGATCCTCATTGCAATGTTTTGGTTTTTATCTACTTTGGTTAGTGTGATTTTGAGGTAATCAGTGGGTCAAAATCCAGATACAGTGGTCTCCAAAGCATTATCCGTCCTTTAGACCAACTCCAATCAGGGACCCAGGGTAATTCCTTCAACAGGGGAACGTAGGCTCTTTTGGTTGAACAGACATACTAGACAACAACCCAGTAACTAACAACCCCAAAATCAATGGCTTAAGATAAGAAAAATGTAACACTCCCTTACCCAGTATCTATCACAGGTCAGCTGGGACTCTGCCACTCTAAGAGCCAGGCCCACACAGCATGACTTGCTGGGCACCGCAGCAGGGAGAGGGACCACGGCAAGTTGTACACTCACTTGTAAAGGATCCCACCCAGCAGCGAGACACCTCACCTTCACTCACATTCCACTGGCCAACACAAGTCACATGGCCACACCTGACCTCAAAGAAGCAGGTGCATGCCACTTGCCACTCACTCAGAAAGACGAGAACGGGAAATACTGGAGAACTGCATTCCTAACAACTACACTTGAATTGGACATTTTCAGAGTTTTCCTCAAGGATGTTTTCAGAGCCCTTTCTGAATGCAAAAGAAGCACCTATATAAAGTTGCAGAAAGAAAATGCATGCAGTGATACTATATTTTCCTGCTCTAATACGCTGTAATTTTTTTGGCCAAAGCTTTTCTTTGCTGTTTCTTATAAGATATTTCCCGGGGGAGTAACAGTGCTTGAAATTCTGACCCCGCCTGGAGATTCACTGAGAACAAAATGTTCCCAGGGGAAGTTTCACAATAGCATCCATCTGCCAGCTTCAGAAAACACATGGAGATGGCCCATGTGACCCACATTAGAGAGCCTCCACCCAAGGTTCATGCTCTGCCTTACGCTGCGGCATGTTAGCAAAGAGTCCGCAGAGCAGAGCCCACAGAGCAGTTCAGTAGGACTCACACTGCCTGGATTCAAAACCACTATGTTCAAGCACGTGACTTTCGACAATGTAACTTCTTTAAGCCTCAGTTTTTTCAGCTGTGAAATGGGAATAGTAATATTTACTTTTTAGAGCTGTTAGGAGATTCAAATGGGATAATATGCATAGAATACTTAGAACAGTGCCTAGAACTTTTTAAATTGCCATTGCCGTTGTTGGTGGTAGTGGCATTATTTGGCCCATTTTTGCAAGCCCATGACTGGTGGGAGGATGGATGCCTGAACTCAGATAGCTCATTAGACAGCATACCCAGTAAGTGCTGTGAGGATGAAATTTAAAAATATGTGAAAGCAGAAGTGTTTTATATTTAACTATCATAGAATGAGAAGGTTTTATGCATAGAACAAGGAGGTAGTTATCCCTTCTACTCAAAAATATCTCCCCTACCAACCTGTCAAGATGCCTTGATATTTTATTATTAGAAATTCATTCCTTTGGCTTAGCCATTGCCCTGCCTGAGCGACTCACAAATATTTATTGAGGAAATGAGAAACATGGGAAAAATGCTTAACAGGAACAGCCAAAGCATTTTTAAACATACAGCTTAATAAAAAGGGCTAGAATGTTGCTCTGCCTATAATATTCTCCTAGTCACCCACCAGGAGTAACTACAATGTCACCACATGTGATGACATTTAACATTCTTACTAATGTGATTTCTTCAACTATATCACTAAAATTCTTTCTGAACCATCATTCTTGTCTTTAATCAGCCTCCTCTAACTTAGCCTCTAAATTACTGTAGGGTAATCTTTCTGCAAATAGATATGAGCATATGAGCATGGCATACCCTTGTTCTAACACCATTTGCTTCAAGATAGACATTAGTTCTTCAGTGTGGCATAGGAGGCCTTCTGTCATCACACCCTTGGTCCCTCTTTAGCCTTGTCTTCTCTCTCCAGCTCCCTCATCACCAACCAATGTTCTAACCCTCACAATACACACACACACACCACACACATACACACATACGCACAAACTAGGTAGCTAGGAAGCATCACATTCTTTGCCTGTCACCTTTACAGGAGTTGTCCCCTGCCTCTATCATGTGCAATAGAAATAGAGGTCTTAGGAAAACTTTTCCTCCTTCAGCATTGCCGTGTGACTCCTGAGGGACCAATGATCACAATTCTCATTCTTTCCAGACATAAGAATGGCATGTGATCCAGGATCAGCCAGTCCGAATGCCGCTTTCCCTTGGAAAACAAGAGTGGTCACATGATCCAAATGAGGCGAACCAAAGCCTTCCCTTGTGACTTTTTAAAAATTATTCTATGGTTGAATTTTCCTTCTGATTTTATTAAAAGAGTAAGAGTGGGTTTTATCTTTTAGGTCGGGGAGTTGGAATAATGTAAACCAGGCTCTGCCGGATGCCATCCTCTCCTCTTGCTGCCAGTGCAGAAAGATCTGCCAGCTGTAGGAGCTAAAGAGGAAAAAGAAGCAAGAGCGAGCAAGAGAGACAGACTGAGAAATGATGGACCTCATTCTGACCCGGGATCCAGTGAAGTCTGAGGTGTGGTAAATGTAAAATATGTCCACAAATTATTTGACACTTCACTCTTTAAGTCTTCAACAGATGAAGCCTAACTCCCCTCCCCTTACATGTGGGCAGAACCTAGTGACTTGCTTCTAATGAATAAAATGTGATGGAAATGATAGGGCAGGACTTTTGAGGCTAGGTCTTAAAGGCATTGTGGCTTCCACATTGTTCTCTTGGGTCACTTGCTCTGGGAGAAGCCAGCTGCCACGTCAGAGAATATTCATGCAGCCCTATGGAAATGCCCACATGGGGAGGAACTGAGCCTCCTGTCAACAGCCATAGAGGAACTGACACTCCTTGGCTACAGCCATGTGAGTGAATCATCTTGGAAGTGGGTCTTCCAGCCCCAGCCAAGCTTTCAGATGCCTCAGCCGACACCTTGTCTATAACCTCATGAGAGATCCTCAACCAGAACCGCCCCACTAAGCTGCTCCTTAAATCCCGACCCTGAGAAATTGTGAGATAATGAATGTTTGCTCTTTTAAGTCACAAAATATTAGGGTAATTTGTTCCTCAACATTAGATAACTAACACATGTCAGGTCCACCTCATACATCTCATCATTTTTCTGTAGTTAAGTTTCGATCCTTTAAATCTGTAATTTCCATAATTAGAATATCACCCTTCCCTTCCATTTCCAACTTCTTTGCCTAGCTAAGGCGCTCTTATTTTTCACATTCTTATTAGGCATCACCTCCTCTGGAAAAGCTCTGTCCCATCTTCCACCCCTTGGCACTGGGTGAGGGTCCCTTCTCTGAATTCTCAGGGCCACAAGTACCTCTTTCCACATAGTGCAGCCATTGTCATTTTTGTGGCTCTTTTCAACTAGACAGTGGGCCCTTGAGGACAGGGACCATTTCTTTATACCACTAACCACTGTATCTCCATGACCAGGAAGAGTTTTCTTAAGAAACTTTTATGAAGACCCTCAGTCAAGGTAGTAGATACTGTTGGTGCCCATGCATCCCAGGAATCCCTTGGTCCTGGACAAATCAAGATGGTTGGTCACACTTACAATGCCAGGTTACACCCAGGCCCCAGCTCCTGCTGTGAGAGTTGGTGCTATAGGTTTATACATGAGGCCTTGTCCAGAGAATCATCTTTCATTCACAGGAGCTGCTTCACGCAGAGACACTGGGAGGTACATCACCACCCTCAGGAGACAGGAATATGACAGCACAGCCCCATTATCTCAAAGTGGGGCAGCTCTGTGGTACCCGTCATGTTCTGGAGCCCCTGTGATTTAGGCCAAGGCCAGACTACACCCAAGACCTCATCCTTGCTCTGCTCCTTCCCCTGCCCATCGTGCTCCCTGCACTTCCTTACTTAATTCTTCTCAAAATGCCCCCTCAATACATCTGATGCACCCAAATACTTGCATCAGGCTCTGCTCCAAGGGAACCCAAAGTCAGACAGTAAGTCGTTATTGAGTGAGTGAATAAATCAAGAAAATCTTAGTCACTTAACATCTCTGAGCCTCAGTTTTCTAATCTGTAAACAGCAGTCATAATGCTCATCCTACAGAGATGTCATGAGAATTAAAGGACATGGCATTTGACAAGTGCATGGTGACATGCCTTCCCCACGAGGGGTTGTTCTAGAGCAGCTCTCCAATTTCCCTCCTGAAGGCCCACAGCATGGGCAGTCCTCCACGCTGACCTTGGGTGAGCCAAGCCCTTCTCTCTCCCACAATGGCCAATGGCTTTCCTGAGTCTAGCCCAGCCCAGAGGCCAGACTTTGGACAGTGGGGTTGTTCTTGAATTTAAGACAGGTGCCATCTGTGTAGAAAGCTAGGCATGTTGAGAGGCTGCTAACGGGAAAATGTGAGTTCCTGTCCTGAGGAGAGGAGATGCCAAGACTTTTCCCACTTTAATCTCTCCAAGTTAATTTGTCCTGTTCGTGAAGAGGCCTGGAATGTGCATGGGATCCTGGAGACAACAGCAGGCTGTGTGATAGGAGTAGGTGAGCTGCAGAACAGTCAGAAGTACTCAGACCCTCCCAGCGGCTACCCAGCAAGCACCTGCCCCAGCTACACATGGGCTTCTGACCTACTTCCCCCAAGTATCAGGGTTTCAGTGAGAATAGCAACTCATACTTCGAGACTGGAGGTTTAGCCGAGGGAAGGCCCTTGGCCTTGCTCTGGAACCACAGGCCTCTGAGGGGATGGACAGCACGCCCTGCTTAAGGCCCTCAGGAAAACTGCCCCACCTCCACCATCTAAATATGCAGCAGGCCTCTGTCCAAAGTGTGGCTCTCAAGATAGGGAGAAGAACTGCTACCAGAAGTATTCCAAAAGTCTCAACATAAAGAGACCCAGCTTCAGAATCAGGCAGAAATGGACACAGTCTGGCCCTGCTCTCATTGGCTCTGTGATTGCAAATAAGAGCGCATCTCTACAACTCTGAGCCTCCACTTACCCATCTATAAAATGGGTATAATCCCCTCTGCTTCAGAGGGTTCTGTGTAAGATTAGTGAACCCAATAGTTGTAGAGCACTGGGTTCACCACAGGCAGCAGAGGAGCTGTGGCCTCCTCCTACAAGCCTGAGAACTGAGCTGAGGCACTCAGGCCAGGGACTGCACCCATCACAGAGCTCAGCTTCCAAGTCCCTGGGCTGTCTTCTCCACCTGTCTTCTTTCCTCAGGCAGTACTGAAACCCAGTCCCAGAAAAATCTGCAGTAAAAGGACGTTGCATTCTAACCTATAAAAATAAATCGGTAATGGTATAATTTCCACACAAAAATAATTGTTGGTTATTGAAAGTTCCAGCTGTTACCACTCCATAAACCAATTCAAAACATAGTGCTTAAAACAAAAACATACATATATTTTCTTGGTTCTATGGGCTAACTGGTGGTCACTTGGGGTCTATCAGGTGACAACAGTCAGGTAGTGGCTGTGGCTGGAGCCATCTGAACGTGTGACTGGAATGGATATGCAAGATGACTCACTCATATGACTGACAATGGATGCTGGCAGGTGCCTAGGTGCTCAGCTGGGGCTCTCAACCACAGTACCTGCATGTGTCCTCTTCATATGATGATGGTAGCTGGCTTCTGAAAGAAGCATTCCAAGAGCAAGCCTTCCAAGAGGCTCAGGGGAAGCCACAAGGCTTCGGCTCCTAGTAACCGAGCCTTGGAAATGACACAGTATCATTTGCACTGCATTCTGTTGGTTAGAGCTGACCCAGATTCCAGGGTGTGAATGTTGGAAGGCCTGGCTCACTGAAGGCCATCTCTGGAAACCAGCTACCATAGAAATGGTGTCCACTGAGGATGGAACGAGGAAGATCAGCATTTACCAAGTGTCTGTCTTGTACAGGGTACTTCAAAAACAACCTAAAGTCCTCATAACAACTCACAAAGACGTGTTCTTATGCCCCACTTTAAAGAAAAGGCAACTGAATTCAGAGATTTCATGGCTGCTCAAGGTCATAAAGTCACAAAATGGCCAGCCCAGAGTTTGAACTCAATTCTCCAGCCCATCTCAGATGAGCCTGAGCTTCAGAGATTCCCCAGGCAACCATTTCCTACTGTTCTGCCTCAAGAAGCTGAAGACTTCACATGCTAATAATTCTTCTTTCCACTTGAACAGGTTGCCCTTTCATTGGAAAGGAAATAACTTGCGCTCCATCCAGTAAATGCTCCTTGCTCTGCCCATGGAGACAGTATGGCTCACCTACCACTAAGGTCTGGCTCCCTGGCTCCCTCCTTTGCTCACTAGCTCAGACCACTGGGTCTGCCAGAGCAGAGGCAGCTGCATTCTGGGTCCTTTCCTCCTCCCCTCTGCAGCTCTGAGGCCCCATTTCTCCATGGATCTCAACTGGCTTAGCTAAGATTCCCTGACTTTATAGACATGAGCCAGAACTGGGTCATTAAGCCTGAATATTTTGAAATCCCAGAGATTCATAGTCCAATCTAATACCTGCAGTGGTGTGGGGCTGAAGTACATGTGATCTGGTATTGCAGACTCAGAGCCTGTAACTGGGCATGTGAGGACCCTGCGGGGCCTGGATTAACTCCACAGGACTCCAGAAGCTGAAGACCAGGAGGCACCACAACTCTTGGCTCCATACTCCTGTGTAACTAGCTGTGAGTCAGGGGCTCTGGGAGATGGAAGAGAAGAATGAGGGGCCCTGCCCCTGAGATCTTTAATGGTTCAGCAGAGTCTTGGCATATAAATATTTGTTGATAAATGCATTCAAGAATGAGTGCATGAGTGAAACTTACATTAACAGCACAACAGCGCATTCTATAGGAGGATATGCAGCACCCCTAGAAGGCACTATGGTAGGAAAAACACTAATTCTGTTCATCTTCACTGAGCACCTATTTTATGCCTTCACTATTAAAATGATTAAGACCCAAATAATAGCCCTAAGTTCACTTACCTACTTAAATATCTGGAGTGGGGAAAAGACTGAAGGGGCCCAAAGTTGAGGAAGCAGGCCCTGCCCCGGTGAACTTGCAGAGGGCGGGAACCCACTGCCTGTGGACACAGGACATGACAAGAAGCATGCCTGCAGGTCCTCTGAAACATAGTAACCCTACCCGTGGTAAATGTGGCTTCCTCTAACCAGGTGCTAATTAATCATCCACAGAGGAAAATAAAGCAGGGTGGACAGCATGTTTGAAATGTCCCCACTCAACTCCTCCCTAATAGACAAAGGCTAAAATATGAAGTGAAAGCCAGAAGCTTTCCCCCATCCCCTCTGCACAGAAGTGACAGCCAAATCAGTAGGTCCCACAATGCTGAGAACTGTTTATGAAGGTGGCCTTCCTTGATAGAGACCATGAAGCCTATGCCCCTGGCTGAAGGGTTTGCTTGAAGATTTAAGTTCATCAGCATCCTCAAGTGATGTCTCTCTTTTTGGGCTTTAATTCATGTCCCCAGAACTCATGGGGCCTTCCCCATGGAGAAGAAAGGATGCACATCCTCCTGTGGGCTCATCTGCAACCCCGGTTTCAAGAATCACTCTTTTCCCCAGAGGCAGGGTACAGGTGCCCTTGCTTCTTTCCCTGAAGGGCATGAGGCTGGGAGAGTGAAATCACCCCTTACCAGTCTCTTTCTTCCACAGGCACAGAACACCTTCCTAACTATTGCAGTTAGGACTGCAATATATATAAGTACATGTTCTCATATTAGCCTTACTTTATGCCAAAATTAAACTGTTCTAGCTCACTTTCCTTATCTCTTTGAGCTAAATAAAAACTCCTCCCGGGTCTTAAATCCATGAATTTTATGTCAGAGCAGTTGGAGTGAAGTTAAAATGGATTCACCCATAGAGAATTACCTATAACTTTTTTATGAGCGTTATCTCTGCTACTTTCAATCCCAGGAGTCACTATCCTTTCATTGCTATTGGTTTCAATCCCCAGTGTGCCACTGTGTCACCTTGGGCAAGTTGCTTAACTCCTCTGAGGTCCTCTCTTCTCATATGAAAATGGAGCTGCAGTTAGCTGACTCACAATGTCATTACAAAGATCAAATGAGATAATGTCTGCAAAGCACCTAGCTCAGAATGTACTCAGGAGATGCTCAGCTAATGTTAATTCCCTTCAGGTTCTTCCAACATTCCCTGCTCAGAAAGAAATCCCCCACAGCCTCACCTGCCCCAGCCTCTTTGCTATAAGAATAAGGTTTCTTCCTTCTGGTCCATGTCCTTCCTAAGCTGACTCACACCAACTTAGAGAGCTGATTGTGCTCATCTCTTCCCAACTCTGCACTCAGCAACCTCCTGGTGGAAGAATTTACACTACAGTAATTAGCAAACACTACAAATCAACGCTCCCATCCCATAGAGCCAGCTTACCAGCACAGCCCTGCTGGCAGGCTACACTTCATCATCCCCCGCCATCAGGCCCAGCCAGAGCCCACAGAGGCAGGAGGATGGACACTGTGGGGAAACTTTGGACCCAAAGCACAGCTTTCCTCTATAATAAATAGTGTTTTTTCAGCAAGTTCTTCAGGGCCACTCAAAGACCCACTGACAGCCGACTGCCATTGATTTTTCCAATAGGAAAGCACAGCAAAAAGTGCACATGCTCACAGGCCAGCCAGCCTTCAGATGAACCCAACTGAAAAAGAGCTGCCAAAAAGCTTTTGGCCAGGACAGGATAATAAGGAATGTTTTTAAAATACAACCACTGTGTTTTTTAAATGCACAAAGTTGACAGCTTTTCTCTCTACAAACTGAAAAAAACAACTATAAGAAAAATTTGTTTAAAAAATTACCAGGAGAAATGACTGACATAGGCGGGGC
>NW_016107345.1:2182443-2246071 GCF_001604975.1 Cebus imitator
GGGGGTGGGAGACAGCAAACCACCATGGCATGTATATACCTATGCAACAATCCTGCAGGATACAGGACGTGCACATGTACCCCAGAGCCCAAATACAATTAAAAAATAATAGATAAATCAGATGTAAAGAAATGAGCAAAAAAATTAAGGGCCACAGCTTGTTCACAATTATAATACATACACTTATATGGCCCATACCACTCACCAGGCCCCGTTTTGAGCACTTTTAAAGTGTTAATTCATTTAATTCTCACAATAATCCTGTGAGCTATATGCTTGTATTCTTTCCATTTTATAGATGAAGAAACTGAGGCAAGGAGAGAAACCCTGTGGTCAGTATCTACAAACTTCGGCCAGGTGGCCCCTGCCAGCCATTCTCCATCGTTTGGAGCTGCTCGCGGCTCACACCGTCTCCAGGGTGTTCTCTCCAACAGCCTCCTCTGCTTGAACCACTCCTCCCCGTGTTTTATCTGGCAAACTCCTGCTCATCATTCATTTCACATTTTCATAAGCTGTGGAAGAACGAGTGCTTTTTCTCTCTCAGCTTTCTTTCCTTCCCATCTACTCCCTTCCTGAAAAAGAACCTAATAGCATGAATGCCCATCAAATGATGCTAGGAAATGCCATTGAGGCTGTGAAGAGAAAGCCTTGCTTGTCTTTCGGAGCAAGCTCTGACAACTATAACCTTCACCTGGGATACACAAGACCCAAGGTTCTCAAGCATGACTTTAGAGGAGATGGCAAAAAGGCACAAAAAGACTCAGCGTGGAGGCAGCTCCTGACTCCCACACCATCATGGATCTGTGAGACTAGCTGCTGACCCTGTGAGAATAGCAGGGGAACATCCTGGGTTAACACCCCCAAATTTTGAGCGTGGGCTCTATTAAGAAAAAGACTCACAGATGTCGCAGGTATAACTAAGAGGTTGTGTAACACATTTAAACAGCACAGCAGGATGTAAAGTCAAATGTAAAAATCAAGAGTGTATTCAAGTATAAATATATGGAAAAAGGAAAAGCAATTAAGAGGGATCAAGGAATAAAAAAAGAACATAAAACTTTGTTAAGTCACCCAAACACTGATTTTTACATGAACAGGGAAATTAATCTAAAAGTACTTTAAAACACGGAAAAAATCAGTCCAGGCACAGTGCCTCACACCTGTAATCCCAGCACTTTGGAAGTCCAAAGCGGGCGGATCACTTGATCCATCTCTACCAAAAAATATACAAAATTAGCCGGGCATAGTGGTGGGCACCTGTAATCCCATCTACTCAGGAGGCTGAGGCAAGAGAATCACTTAAACCCAGGTGTTGCAGTGAACTGAGATAGGGCCACTGCACTCCAACCTGGGTGACAGAGAGAGACTCCATCTTAAAAAAAGAAAAAGAAAAAATCAATATTTAATGATCATGAATAAAAGCTATATTTTAAACACTGAGCCCTAAGTTAAAAAAAAAAAAAAGAAACGAATAACCCCATCTAGGTTTTTACTTGATGACTATGCTATTTTCATGAATTTAGGAGTGTCATTTAATATATCTGCTACTCTTTTTTACCTTTTTAAAATATTAACAAACACAATTTTCTTTCATTTGAAAAACAAAATCAAGCCCCCATTTAACCTTGCCCAATTTCCAGGAAAATTGGTGCCCATCCAGGGCCATTTCTTCATTCACATACATACACTCACACTATATTTTCTACATAATTGGAATCATACTCTACCTATTATTCTGTGACTCAATGTGTTAGAAAATCTCCCTGTCAATACACATAGGCTGACAAAAGTCTTGCTTGCCATTATATTACATTTTATTTTGTAATATAATGCAATTGTTCCTTAAAGAACAGACAGTTTCCAACGTTCTACTAATACAGACTATTACAGTGAGCCTTGGCTATGTTTATGCTCATTAAAGTATTGCTGAAGAATAAATCCAAGAAATGAAATTGCTAAGTCAAAAGGTGTGATGGGGCAGACATTGACAAATTTCTTTTTCAATAATGAGGTAGCGATTAGCCAGGCGCAGTGGCAGGTGCCTGTAATCCCAGCTACTCAGAAGGCTGAGGCAGGAGAATCACTTGAACCTGAGAGAGACGGAGGCTGCAGTGAGCCAAGATCATGCCACTGCACTCCAGCCTGGGCAACAGAGTGAGACTTCATCTCAAAAAAAAAAAGGTGGCAATGAATCTCACACTAAAAATGGATGTGAATCACTGAATTGATAAAATAATTTGAGAATTATCATCTTTTAAATATTGTCTCTTCCCATCTAGAAACATGGTATGTCTGCTACATTAAATTTTCTCTCAAGTGGATCACGTTCCTCTCTTGTTAGGCTTACTCCTAAGCATTCAGACTTTTCAATTTGCTACTAGTTCTAGGGGTTTCTCAAAAGTACTTATTTTATTTCATCTTTTGTTTTATTGTTATTTCAACTATTTATCTTGAAGTAGGCTTCTTTAGGAAGCCTTCACTCACCCCTCACTCTGCTTCCCTTTAACACAGAGCTTAACATAGAGCACAGAAATAATCTATGTGCTGGTACCTTCCCATGTGCTTTGTATCACCACCATTTTAAATACCACTATAAGGTATGTAAATACCAGGAAAACTGGTGCCCATCCAGGCCCATTTCTTCATTCACATACAAACACTCACACTACGTTTCTACCATTATAAGGTGCCAGGGACTGGGCTAAGCAGTTTACATTCATTGTATCATTCAATTATTATATCTCTAAAGAAGTAATTATTTTTCCATCTCACCAATGAGGAAACTGAGGCTCAGAGAAGTGTTGTTGTGATCCTAAGTCCACACAGCTAATAAGATGAGGAGCAGACATTTTAACCCCCATTTGATTGTCATAAGCCAGCAGCACCCCTACTCTGACACTTTCTTAAGGACAGCAACTCAAGTTATATTCATCCCCTGATGCCGCCTTCTAGCACAATCTAGGATGCCTCATAGATCCTTGGCCAATGTCACTCCATTAATTTGCCCTCAGCTTAGGAAAGTTCTAAATAATTCCCTAAGCATAGACAAAATCCATCAGGTCTCTACTTGTGGTCTTCCACATGTGGAAGAGACATTTAATAATACAACAACAAAAGAGGAATCTTCTGTTGCAGGATGTTTCAGACACCTCTTGCGCCTCATCTCACATCCTCTTTACCTTCCTGTTACCACATCCTTTACTGAAGACACCAACTGCAAGCAAATGTAACCAGACAGCCCTACCTCCCCGACTGCTGGAGCCCTCCTGCTCTCTCTCTCTCTTCTTGCTGCCCTCAGGCTTCTTCACTCCCTGCCTATGAAATGCCCATGGCAATGTGGTCAACCACTCTGAAGCATAAGAAAGCCTAAAAGGGCTAAAGTTGTGAACATCCCCACATAACAACCGCCTCTCCCAACCTCAGGCGGGCCATTCCCAGGCACATCCTGGACAGTGCCACAGAGGGCTCCAGCGGGGCTGAGCCCAGCCACCCACAGCAGTGGCCAGCTTGATGACGCACTCTTGGGTTGGCAGTCCCACCTTCTCTGTCTCCCATCTGTCAGTTCCCCACTCCTGTTCCCTGGACTCACTTCCCAAAACAAGCCATTGGTACAAAAACCCTTGTGTTGGGCTCTGCTTTCTGAGGCTTTCTAGTCTGAGCTAACAGAGGACATGGTGCATATGCCAGCTCACATGGGCACAGGCACACACATGCTCCCCTCAGTCGTGTCTATACATACATGTAAAGTACACATGCCAGTTTAGATCCCACAGGATTTGAGTTTATATTTTTCTCCTTCTCCTTCTTCTTTTTGATCTGCATAAAGGAACTCAGCTATGGTCAAGGAAAATGAAGCATTTGCCCTTTCAGCATCATCAGGGCTATTTCTAAACAACATTATCCCTTATGCCACAGTAGATAACATTGCTAAAATCCAGAGTCCACGTACCTAATGTCAATAAATGCCATGCCAAATCCATTTAGAAAAAATCATTTTTTCATTTCTCTATCTGTGTCTAATTCCCAGCTCAGTCTCCTCCCGCCTACGAGAGGGAGGAAAGCCAATGGCCAAAGAACTAGTCATGGGTTGCGGCCATTGACAATACAGGAAAAGAGTATTAGATCACATCACAGTACATCTCACTAACAGTAAGGACCACTTGACCGGGAGGACCAGAGCTACAGTCAGGCTCTGACTTATAGTATGCCCCTAAGCAAATCATATAATTTCTCAGCCTATTTCCCCACCTAGAAGATGGAGTTTTTCCCACCTAAAACCGCCTCAAATTTAGATTTTTTTTTTTACTAATCACAATTATGTCCCCAGTTACTTTGAACTATTGATAGCTTGTATATCTATGGGGAGAAAGAGGAGAGATTTAACACTAATGTACTAGGCACTGAGCTAGCCATGACTTTATTATGGCCCTTATTTCATTATGCCCACAGTAACCTACATTTTTAGCTCCATTTTATGATGTGGCCACTGGAATTCAAGAGTTCAAATAACACTCTCTAGGTTAATCAGTTGATAAATGGTAGCAACCAGTCTTGGATCTCTGAGCATAAACCCATTTACTTCCCGCTGCTTCACACCTGGAAGGAAATAATATTGTGCACAGTTAGCATCTAAAGACTCCCATTGGTCTCATCTTAGCTCCTAAATTGAAAGCTCCTGAAAGGATCCCATGGATAAAAATTCTCATCTTATCCCACTGTCTTAGTCTGTTCTGGTTGCTACAACAAAATACCTGAGACCAGGTAATTTATAAACAACAAAAATTTCTCATGATTCTGGAGGCTGGGAATGCCAATATCAAGGTGTCTGCAGATTCAGGGGCTGGTGATGGCTTGTTCTTTCTGCTACAAGATGGCACCTTCTTGCTGCATATTCTGGAGGGGAATACTGCTAAATCCTCACATAGCAGAATAAGTTAACAGGGCAAAAAAGGGACCACACTCAGAAATATTCAAACCAAATCATCCATGTATTAGTTTCCTATGGCTGCTGTCACAAATTGCTACACATTTGGTGGCTTACAGCAATGCACATGTATTCTTTTACAGTTCTAGAAGTCAGAAGTCCAAAACAGTAAATAACCAAAACCAAGGTATTAGCAGGGCTGTACTCCCTTCAGAGACTCTAAGGGAAAGTCTCTTTCCTTGACCTTTCCAGTCTCTGCAGCTGCATTTTTTGCATGTCTCGGCTGGCTCATGGCCCCTTCCTCCATCTTCAAAGCCAGCAGCTTCTCTCTCTGATTCTGACTCTGATTCCCTCTGCTTTCATCACATGGCCTTCTTCTCTTCTGTCTGTAGCCCAGTTTCTCTCTCCCTTCCTCTTATCAGAAATTTTTCTAGCTACACTTACATTTAGCAGCCACCTAGATAATCCAGAAAAATCTTCCCTTCTCAAGATCCTTAATTTAAGTACATCCACAAAGTCCCTTTTTCTATATAAGGTAACATTAACAAATTCCAGGGATTAGGGCCTGGATATCTTCGAAGACTATTATTCAACCCATCACAGCCACTCTAGAAAAGCAACCTGGAAAACTATTAAATACTCAAGTTTACAGCCTTGTCAGTCACATGCACTTTAGACCAACTCACAACACATTTATGAAATCAACAAAGTGCAAAGGCATCCCTGATGCCCCGGCCTGTCTTGTCACACCTGCTCCCAGGTGCTCGATGCCCTCATATTTTAATTCTCTTCTTTTCTTCCACATCAGTCAATTCCCAAGAGAGAGAAATTAGCAATTGATTGGTTTAGTGTTGTGTGTCCACCCAAATCTCATCTCTAATTGTAATCCCCACATGTCAAGGAAGGGGCTTGGTGGGAGGTGATTGCATGACGGGGACAGTTTCCCCCAGGCTGTTCTCACGGCAGTGAGGGAGTTCTCATAAGAGCCAATGGTTTTAAAGGTCTTTGGTAGCTTCTGCTTCACACTATCTTGCTCCTGCACCACATAAGATGTGCCTTGCTTTCCCTTTGCCTTCCACCACGATTGTCAGTCTCCTGAGGCCTCCCAGCCATGCAGGACTGTGAGTCAATCAGACTTCCTTCCTTTATAAATTACCCAATTTCAGGTAGTATCTTTATAACAGTGTTGAGAATGGACTAATATACAAGGGCTTTCAGCCGTAGCTTAATTTTTAATAGTAGAATGAAAACCCTTGTCCTCTGCAGAAGGGACTGCCAGCATCAGAAACTGACTGGGAGATTCCTACTGTTCATGCAGACAGCCAACTTGGCCCTTTTAGCTTTTTTCTCACCAAGGAAATTCTTAGTGTCAAGCTAGAAATTTCCACCACTAAAAATGCATTTCTATTGCAGGCATCCTCAGCTGAGTAAAGATTTTTCTGAAGACATGTCTTATCTCCTCCATCTCCATTGCTAGCAATAATTGCTATGTTTGTTTAACAGACTATTGCCCTGCCTGCTGTCCTCATCACCAACCATGGCAGGAGAAGCCAACAGCCAAAGCAAGCTCAGCTCCCTGCCATTTCTAAGCACTCATCCTTCTCTGAATGGCTCTCAACTCATCCTTACCAGGTTTGATACATCCTGAAGAATGTTGAGAAATGTAAAAATATTTAAAATTCAAAGGAAACAAGAACTAATGGTGACATTCAGGGCATCAAAACACGCAAGAAAGGAAGATATTTGGGGTTAGGAAAGTCTCCCAGGTGGCCTCCAAATCATACCATAAAAGCAATGATACACTTTCCTTGCACATGTTCTACTGAGCAAGAATATTGTATTTTGAGCTTTGTCTGGTTCCTACTGAAGGACAATTTGAGGGATTCACTCTTGTAAAGTTCCAAGATGCATTGCTTCTGGCCATCGCCCTAGGCTGCTGCTCCTCCAGCCACAGCGCTCTCTGTGCCCTTGAGCTCTTTAAGAGTCAGATCTAATTAAGTGTAGCTTTGCATGACCCCAACACCCACTATGGGACCCGGTCCCTATGAACAAGGATCTTGGAAAGCAGCTTGGGTTTCCCAATCCCACAGCCAACTCCACAGAGCTCAGCCAGCACTAACTTAGAAATTCAAACAGATTACTTAATCTTCCTGAACCTTACTCTTCCCCCTGTGGAAGATGGAAATAATGCCTCCCAGGGTTGTCAGGAAAACTAAATAAGATACATATATGAAATGCATAGCACAGCGACTACCATATATTAGGTACGACATAAATGCACCTATTATTAATGTTATTTCTAATAATACGAATACAAAGTCATACTGCTAGTTTATAGATTATGGTCTAAAATTATAATCTATAGCTACCTGATAACAAGAGTAATGACCCACAGAACTCTCTCTTTTTATGTCTGGCTATTAAATATCTCCCAGCCCTTTGAATACAAAGCAGTATGTTTTAATTTGCTCTTCAACATCCATAAAAATCTACTGAGTGCTTTTTGTGTGTAGGAACACAACGAACTCAAGAAATGAAATCTGTCTTCAAGGAAATTACCACCTTAATCAAGAGCCAAGAAACAACAGGTACAGAAAAATGTGGATCACAGTCTTATTTCTCAGAGCCCATTTGATCAGAGTGATTTTGGGATTAAGATAGGGTCTTCGTTTTAGGAGCAGGGAATACACAAAACTCCTCTTTGGGAAATTGGCCTTAAAGGAAAGGTAGTACATGAACATATAGAGAAGAGTGGAGATGCATCCTACACCAAGAACTCGTGAACAAAGAGCACTGGGGAAGGAGTGATGGAAATTTAGGTTGAGGATCCTTCCTCTATTTGTCCCCAGCAGCCTTCGTGATGGGCGCCAAAATAGTGCAGAGGGGCTGGAACGTTTGGTGAGTCCTGCAGTTCTGTGAACCGGCACAATGGTGAGCTGTATAGGAAGTTCACCTGCAAGCCGATTCGCCAGTTTGTGTAGAACCTGCCCCTACCAACAAGCTGGGCTGGCTGAGGGAAAGAATGGTCTTGGAATTTTGCTTTCTGAAATAGACTTTCTCAATTCCGATGAACTGCAGTTATGTTGTTAATCCCCTTGTTATGGGATAAGAACATACTGCATTGAGATTAGAGCCTGACAGATCCGTTGAAGAACTTTGGATTCAACTCCAAGTTCCAAACAATGCGGTCTTCCCAGTAGGCTCTGCGGACTTTGGCTGGAACAATGGCACCACCCGGTGGCCACAACAGTCTCTATTTGGAAGAATTTCCTTTGGGGTACATTCCATGAACTCCTGAAGCCCCACTTGTGCTGGAGCTAGAGATCCAAGGCTGAATAAAGTAGGTTCACTCCCTCAGGCTCCCTCTTGCAGGCTGGTGGGCCTCACCAGTCCAGGTCCTGTGGGTTCAGTCAGCTCTGGTCCCCAGGGATTGCCCAGTGGGAAGCAGAGACAGCCCTTTCTGAACCCAGAGCTGACCTTAAGGTAGATGTCTACAGAGCGGTTTCCAGGGATTACAAAATGGCCTCCTGGACCCACCTATCCCTAATGCCTTAAATCTCTCTCACACTTGACAAAACCTGTTCCTGTGCTGATTCATTTCTTTAGCATGTATTTATCATTTACCTCTGTGAACCAGACACTATGCTTAGGACTGAAGACAAAAATATGTCTAAGAATCAGCTCTTACTTTCCGTGCATGGCCAAAAGCTAAAGACAAGTCCTTCCATCATCCCCTGCACAGACCATGGAGCCCTCTCCAGGCTAGCAGGCCCTGTGTCATCTTCCATCTCACTTCCCCCAACACAACAGGTCCCTCAGCCCCAGTCCCCACTGCTCTTGCACACTCCTCTGTCACTCCTGCCACACACCTTTTCTTGGCTGCTCCACCTAGAAGAAATGCCTTCCCTCTCTCCTCAAGGACAGCTGTTTTGGAGGCCCCGAGCAGGGAGGGCCAAGCCAATCCTGTCAGAGAAAAAGGATCTCCAATAGCAGATACTAATGTGAGTGGCTGCAAACTGCAGCAGCAACTGCAGGTGGACAAGCAAGCCTGGACCTGGGGAAATGAGAGACAGCAGCTCACAGCGCAGAGATGAGGGAAGCTTTTCATGAACAGAAGCTCTTGTTCCACCCAGGAGTTCTAAGAGAGGCTGAGAATAGCAAGGGCATTTAGATCTAGCAGCTCTTAGGCATGAGAAAATATGTTTTACCCTGAAACTCCAGAAAAAATAGGAAATAGAGGGAGGTGAATTCTGGGTGTGGAGAGAAGTCACAGGATTCTATGGAGTACAGAGTGAGTGGAAATGTTGCTGAACGTGGTAACCACAAGATAACATAAGTGTGAGAGTGACTAATTCAAACGTCGACTGTCTGCATCATCAGAAGGAACTTCTCAATCCTCAAGAAGGCTGCTACACTCACATTAACAAAACCTTACGGTCAGAGCATTACCTAATAAAAGGAAAGTGTTTCCATGTCTGGATCAATGCTATGCCATATGGAGAAAGCACCCAGAGGCCCAAGAATCTAACCCATGAGAGAACAGTGGGCACATAAGCCCCTGAGAAATTAACAACATCCACTGGAGGTCTGTGAGCTTCCACAAGGCATGGAACAGGATTCTAAGCCAGTCTGAGGTCCTAGCAGCTGGAAATCCCAGCAGATACCTGGTCCATCCATGCACTTCTACATTCTCTCTCATGATAGGCCTATTTTCTATCCACCGTCCCTGGGAATAGCGTGGCATTGTGGAATAAATATAGGCCTTAGATATAAGAATATGTGAATGCCAGTCCCAGTCCCCTTCTTCCTCTGTGTGTGACCTTAGCAAATGGTTCAACCTTTCTGAGTCCCAATACCATATCTAGAAGATGTATGGAAACCATGTTTTAGAGGGTCAGCAACTTTATCAGTGAGGCTGGAGGCTCCTGGTCTGTGGCAAACATTGCCTAGTGAATAGCCACTCTGAGGGAGAGAAAGGAAACTGGGCTTGGGAGGAGCGGCAATACCTCCCCATGCCTCTCTACCAAGACAAATCAACAGCACAAGCTCTAAGAATGTGGTGGCAAGTGTCTGGGATTTACATCTGGTCACAGCTCCGCATAGAATTAGAAATACATGTCCTCTGTCCTGCATCACCCATTTTCTACCAGTAGGTTTTTATGGGCTTCATTGTCGGAATGTGAATTCCAACATGGCAGCAGTCACTAAGCTTGTTGTCCATTGTAGAGTGAATCTGGGCCCTTGTCATCCATGTAGTGGGAGCAGCCTGGATTACATTCTTCCTACTGCTTTCCTAGGAACTGGCCCTCCCTCACCCAATCTCAGGGTTGTAGCAGAAGCTCCATGGGATAATATGACCCACTCCTGGCTCCAGAGACTGGTTCAAAGAAGGTCATTGCATTTAAGACTGAGAAAGAGGTCAGACTCTCTCTCTGAGTGGCTGGTTTGGTGCATGCAAATTTGGGAGTGGCTGCAGTGACCCCATTCTACCGTGAGAACTGCGCAACAAAGATGGTTGGACTACCATAAGTCAGAAGGGCAGAGAGAAAGTAGAGGCCCGCTGGCTTGAGGTGGCACTCCAAGCCACCTCTGGTCCGCTCCCTGGCTTTAGCTCTGGAATTCGATTCAGAAACTCACTCTGAGATTTTTCCCGCCAAGTTCTTCCTTTGAAGTAGATGGGATGGAGTTGCCAGAGCTGACATCCAGAGGAAGCCCAGCTAATGTGCAAACCAAGGTTTCGCTTGGAGAAGAGGGAGGACAGGGATGCTGAGTGCATGTCTCCTCAGATGAACAAATTGCCTCCAAGCTCAGCAATTTGGGAAAACATACTCTAGTATTGTACACCTATGACCCAATGCCTCCCCTGGATGGTAATTTCACTCAGGCACAGCAGTAACATTTTACTATTTAATGGGCTGCTTGTAGAGATTTCCTTCCACAATGCGAACATCTCCTATTATAGGAACAAAATGAAAAAGGAGTCATTCATTTCACATGAAAAACAGAGACGTTTTAAAATGGAAACACTGTCAATCAGACTGAATCACAAGCTGTGATTAGAGCTTCCAGACTTTTTCACATTTGTGCAAGCACATTTGAATTTTAGCCCAGCACCAAGCCTGTATTATAAGAACGTCTAATGTATTCTGCTTTGAATATAATGCCAAACATGTCAGAAAAGTAAAATACGTATCACCTAAGTTCACGCAAATTTCAGTCTTTTATTCAAGAAACAGTCACAGCACCTCATTCACAACCCTAATGCAAAACTAGATCTTCCTAATCAGAGAAATGAAGACAAAGCTGGAGTCTATTATCATCTGTGCTGCTGGTGCATGAAGCACGGTTTATGGAAGAAAAGCCAGACATCCCTGGAAAAGTCAAGTTGCTCTCCCCAGTGCACTACTGCTGTACCCAACAATGGATTCTTTTTGCTGTTTCCATCCAAACAATGATTCAGTCCCCTGGGCTGCGGGCTGGAAACATAAGTTAGACATGGGCCCTGCCTTCTAGAAGTCCACCAGCTCATGCGGGATGACTCTTCAGCTAAGGGACAATTATTACACGTGCCAAGAGGCTGTGGATACAGAAGGAGAGACATGGAGTGGGAGGAACTGTCAGAAAGGGCTCCTGCACGGTGTTGGAGTCAGTCCTCAGAGGAGGGGAGAGGCCTTCCAGGAAGAGAGAGCAGCATGATGGGGCAGAGCCTGGAACACTAGGGGAACGGTGTGTGCTACAGGCAACTCTCCCAGGGACATGCAGTGCCCTCTGCCCAGCACCTGAGAGGCCCAGAAACTGAGCAGCATCTCTTCTGAGGGAAACAGAGGGTATGCAGGCCTTGAGACAAGAAAGAGAAGCAGAAGACAGCTCCATGTTTCCTTGGCGATCTCAAGCGTTTCCAGAGACAGCTCTGGTCCAGCTAATAAGACAACTGAGAAAGAGACTAGAAAATGTTAACCCAATGCTCAGATGAACTAAAGAAAGTGGAGTAACGGGCCTCAGCTCAGAACCTATTGGCTTTGCCCTCTCTGGCCAGTGCCCTTGCCAATTCCAATCTGGGGCCTCTGCTGACCTCAGAGACAGCCAGATTACTGCTTCCTAGGAGGTTAGGGCTTCTTCCTCATTCTTTTTCCTTTCCCCAGTATTCGTCAGGAATTCTGATCAACTTTCCCTCCAAAATACATCCCAAGCCTGCCCACACCTGTCCCTCCCTTTTGTCTCCACCTCAGTCCTCGTCACCATCACCTCTTGTCTAAACAACTGCAACAGGGGGACGTTTTATTTTGCTGTAAATCAGATCACAATATTATCCCACTCCAAACCCTCCAAAGACTTTTCTTCACACTTGGAATAAAACACAAGCTCTTTTCCATGGTCAGGGGACCAGCCCAGCTCTCTGGTCTCACGCTAGACCATCCTGCCCCATGCTCAGCAGCTCTAGCTCCATCATCCTCCTTTCTGTACCCATCTTTCTCCTGGCTCTTCCCGCTGCCTGGAATGTAATTCTCACCTAACCCAAGAAGTCAACACAATGACTAACTGATTGTCTTCATGGAAATTACTACTACTATTTTTTATTGCCTAGTCTCCCACCTCTGCTATACCATAGGCCTCCTAGGAGGAGGGGGTTCTGAATCTGCATTCCTCAAAACTGTATTCCTAGAATGGGATCCATCCCACAAAGGGTATTCAGGGCACATTTACTGAATGTACAAGTCCATGCTTCTGCCAATATCCCTGAAAGCTTCAGACACTGTGGAAGCCATGGACCCTGGAATTTACCAGACCCAGGAAGAGCTGCCCTTATGGAGGCTGCTGTGATGCAAGGAAGGGGGACATCTGCCCTGAGGTCTCCCAGATTGGGATCAAAGGCTCACCTCCCTTTCTTGGTAGAGACTTTGTTACAGAGCACTGAGGCCTCTGCCACTGGCTGGTCACTCTGCTTCATGACTGTGCTGGAAACGGAAGCAATACAGTGTGTGTGTGTGTGTGTGTGTGTGTGTGTGTGTGTGTGTGTGTGTGCGCGCGTGTGTGCGTGTGTGTGTGTGTGGTGTAAAAGAAAGGGGGATGGGAGAGAGACAGACATTTATTACAAGAAATTGGTTCACATAATTATGGAGGCTGACAAGTCCCAAGATCTGCAGTCAGCAGGCTTAAGACCCAGGAAAGCCATTGTTTCTGCGCTAAGTAAGGAAGGAACCAATGTCCCAGCTCAGCAGTCAGGCAAGAGGACTTCCCTCTTAATCAGCCTTTTTGTTCTATTCAGGCCTTCAACTGATTGGATGGGGCCCACCACATTGGTGAGGGCAACCTGCTTTAATCATTCTGCCAATTTAAATGTTAATCTCACCCAATAACACCCTCACAGGCACACTGAAAATGATGTTTGACCCAAAGTCTGGGCGCCATGACCAAATCAAATTGACACACAAAATTAACAATACACATGCCTTTTGTGTCTGTCTCTCCCACTAGGTATGAGCAGCTTGGGAAGAACTGGGTCTTATTTATCCTGGAACCCCAATAATCTGCTTTAATACCTGAAACTTGGTAGGTGCTCAACACATATTTGTAGAATGAATGACTCTCTGATTCCAAGAGCTAACCTCAGGTCTGGTCTAAGTTAAGACTCACAAACTTGGGTCACATCGAAGTGCCTCTTGGCAAGGGATGGGAAGAGATCAGGATGATGTCTAAAGGTAGACCACCAGGCTGTCCAGAGGGTACAGAATATGTCATTCAGATCATGAGAACTCACCCAGGGATCTCTGCACTGGCAGAAGCAGACAGGAGCAGTTTTGGAGCACAGGCTAGGTACCTAGGTACCAGCTCTAACGGCTTTGTCAGTTACTACCTGTGACCTGGTCAAGAACAATGACTCCTTGTGGCTTTAGTCTCCTCTTCCCTGAAGTGAAGGCGATAGTAATACCTTGTTTATAGACTGCTATGAAGATGAAATTAGATAATCCATTAACAGAAAGCATGAATTTGTTTCAAGACCCTTGGGGAAATAAAGACTTCTTTATTTCCCAAATCAGATACAGTTGGCTTGGACTGCAAGAAAATCAGATAAATAAATTAAAGTTTTGTATAGATAACTCCTATAGCTAAACAACAACAAAAACGTGACTTTTTAAATGGGCAAAGGATGTGAGCAGATATTTCTCCAAAGAAGATACACAAATAGCCAACAAACATATAAAATGATGTTCTACATAAATAATCACTCAGGAAATGTAAGTGAAATCCACAATGTGATACCACCTCACATCCATTAGAATGGCTACTATTAAAAAAAAGCAGTAAGTGTGGGTAAGGATGTAAAGAAAATGGAAACCCTGTGTATTGCTGGTGGGAATACAAAATGGTACAGCCACTGTGGAAAACAGTATGGCAGTTCCTCAAAAGCTTGAAAACATAATTACCACATGATCCAGCAATTTCGGTTCTGGGTATATACCCAAGAGAATTGAAAGCAGGGTCTTGAAGATATATTTGTATACCCATAGTCATGGAAATATTATTCATAATAATCAAAATGTGGAAACAGCCCATGTGTCCAATGACAGAAGAATGCATAAATAAAATGTGGTTCTGCACTTCATAGAGTATTATGCATTATTAAAGAGGAGGGAAATGTTGCTACATGATACAGCATGGATAAACTCTGAGGAGTTTATACTAAGTGAAATAAGTCGACTACAAAATGACAAATGCTATATGATCCCACTTAGGTGGGATATCTAGAGCCATAGAGACAGAAGGTAAAAGGGTGTTTGCCAGGGGCTGGCGAGAGGGGAAGTGGGGAGTTGCTGTTCAATGAGCACAGAGTTTCAGTATCGCAAGATGCAAAAAGCTCTAGAGATTGATTGTACCACTATGTGAATGTAACTGCTGAACTGTACACTTAAAATGGTGAAGATGGCAAATTTTATGTTATGTGTATTATCAGATAAATCCACCTACACAACCAGTGAATCATCTTTATATAGCTCTTCGGCACTTTCCTTCCCATGGCCGTGTTCATCGACTCGGTTGATTTTCACAGCCACTCCCAGAAACCAGCAGAGAGGATGAAATCCAGAGGGGATCAGAGAGATCATGGATCTAGGACTAAGTCTCAGGTCTCCCAGCTCCCTTCCTATTGGCCTTTTCTACTGATCATCTTTCTTCTTGGGGACTGTAAACTAGCATTTACAGGGACTGGCCTGTCAGTGAGCCTTTAATCTGCAGGAGTAAATGCTGACCCTACCTTAAAAATAATAAAGGCTCCAAAGAGAAGCCCTCCTTGCCCACTGTCCCTGAGGAATTAATACTTTAATAAAGCCATAACTGTCACCCAACAAAGAAAAAGATTGTCACTTCACTGTATTGTCATGGCTGGAAATGTACCTTTCATCTGACAGCTCAGGGCAGACAGTCCTCCTTGGTCCTCACATCCATAGTGGCACATCACATCAAGCCAGGGACATTCAACAACGATAGTCCAACTCAGCCACGTCTCCCAAGGAGGCCCTGTAATTGTTAAATCTGCTCCAGGAAGCTACAGATTTCACCATGCCAGGGCCATGGGATGAGAGCTGCAACTTAGAGGACGAAAGTCACATCTGGTAACATATAGACAGCACTTAATACACGTGAGAATCTACTTCTCTGTATTTTACGTGTGTCCTGGGGGAGACTGCTAAGAAAAGAGTTGTTGATGTCTGCTGGTTGATTGTTTTGCACAGTTGGGTTGGTTTGTTATTTTGTTAACTGCTATGGGTTTATTTTTTATTATGGGGTTTTTTTGTTCATTTGTTGTTGTTTTAGTATTAGAGAACAGAACCTGATTGCATCTGTTTTTTTCTGTGACTATCCGAAGAAAATGTCCAGGACAATTCTAAAATAAAATCATTGATCATAAATTGGTTGGTTCCCTTTGTTTCTCTGGAACATGTAATCTTCCCCTCACTGATTCTTCTTGTGATCTGAGAAGTTGCTTCATTTCTTGTGATCATTGGATCTCACCATGAACCACAGCAGAAGACTATGGGTAAGAGGGAGCCCTTTGGATGTCAGCTATTGTTGTTGGTGCTGCTCTCAGGCAACTCCAAGGAGAAAACTAACATTTTCCCCTAGGCTTTACCCCACCAGTCCAACCCAATGCCTAACACTCAACCTTTCAGTCAATCACTCACACATCCATTCAATGTGTATTTATTGAGCATCTACTATGTATAAGGTTCCGTGAAGGGCAAAAGAGACATGATCTCCGGCCTCATACAGCTTATAGATTAGTGGGAATACTGACATTAGACAGATAAATGCATAGAGTTTCACTGCAGTTGTGGTATGTGCTAGGAAGTGAGACATGTAGTATGCTTCTTCATTCATCCACTAGGTATTTCCTGAGCACTAATAAAGGCAAAACTCTGTCTCAGGTGATTATTGGAACATGCAGCCAGACAAAATCTGGGAAGTAAGAGAAGATCCCCTAAGCAAATGTCATTCAACCTGAGACCTGAGGGACAGACAGAAGCTGGCCTGGGAAGGAGAAGACTAGAAGTGTCTGCCAATGCAAGGAACGGTGTGACAGCGTCCTAGAGCAGGATGTGCCTGTGAGAATATGAAGGGAGGTCAGTGTGCCTGGAGCACTGGGGCTGAAGCAGGGCGAGAAGAGGCTGAAGCAAGAGGAAGAGCCAGGGCTCTCCAGTTTCTGCAGGCTCCATGCTCCTCTAAGAGCTGTCACTTGATCCTAATGGCAGGGGAAGCTTCCCAGTGTTTCTCAGCTGAGAGGTAATGCTCTCATCATTAACACCACAGCATGTTTTGCTCTCTATTTTGTCAAAATCCTAAAACAGGTCAAATTTCAGCATGCTGTCCATCAAAAACGTCATGCACGTTCACATTTAAGGCACAACACACCCCTCCCCTCGGTTCCTTTCGACATGCTGTTCTGTTTTATGTTTTGCTCCTTTCTTCCTGGTAAACCCCTATTCATACTTCAAAATTCAATCTGGCCTTGGCCTCATCTGTAAAGTAATTTGACTTCCCCAGGCCTTGACTGCAACTTATACCCACCTCCAGATAATAGTAGACTCAGGGTATGGGCTGGGACCAGGGACAACCACCAAACTGTTTGTTACCCACCCACAGAAAGTGAGGTAAGCACAGAAAATCAGAGTGCTTAAAAACATTTAGAGCTAATTACACAGAACAATTTTATGACTATTGAATCTAATAATTTTGGAATGCGGGACTTGAATTTTGGTGGCTATATTAATTTTTTCCAATGATTCATCTTTATTGTATTTTATAAAAGTACTGATCCACAGTGGATTGAAATTTATTTTAAAATGAAGGAAGGGGGCCTTCAGCACAGACAGTTTGAGAACCCTGTCCAGAATCCCTCATGCTGAAGGCCCTTCTCTGCTTCCTCCTCCTTCTTCGCTATTTGCTGACCACTGAAAGTTCACTATCTCATTTCATCCACACAACTGCCTTACAGGGAAATCAATCCCTAGCCTTCATCCACTCCTCTTAATAGAAGTGAACTGCCTGAAGCTAAAAGAGGTAAAGCAACCGCCTATATTGGTTTCCTATTGCTGCTGTAACAAAGCACAACGACCTATATTGGTTTCCTATTGCTGCTGTAACAAAGTACCACAGACTTAGTGGCTTAAAGCTATACGTATTCCTTACCTTAGAGTTTTGGAGGTCAGAGAGACTAAATGGGTTTCCTGGGCTAACATCGAAGCATCAGCAGGGCCATACTCCTTTGAAGCCTCTAGGAAATAATGCTTTTATTGCCTTTTCCAGCTTCTAGAGGGGTCCTGCATCCCTTGGCTTGTGTCTCCTCCCTCCATCTTCAAAGCCAGCAGTGTAGCATCTTCCAAATCTCTTTCTCTCTCTCTCATTCTCTCTCTCTCTCTCTCACTCTCACACACACACACACACACACACACACACACACACACACACCTCTGCTTCCATCACCACATCTCTCCTCTTCAACTCCATTCCCTCTTATAAGGATCTTAAGGATCTTTGTGATTACACTGAACCTACCTGCAATACACAGGATAATCTCATTTCAAGATTCTTAACTTAATCATATCAGCAGAGTCCCTTTTGCCATACAAGATAACATATTCAAAGGCTTCAGGAATTAGGATGTGGATATCTTCTGATGGCCATCATTCTGTCCACCATAATGGCCAAGATCACACAACTATTAGGGCAGCTACTTCCAAGATTCAAACCCAGGTCTTGGCCTCAGAATCCATGTTTTCTGTTTTATTTTACTTCCCCAGCTACGCCACTCTACCTTCTAATATCTGTGCATATGTTAGTAGAAATACTTTGTCCCAGCTACTCAGGGGGCCGAGGCAGGAGAATCACTTGAACCTAGGAGGCAGAGGTGGCAGTGAGCCGAGACTGCACCATTGCACTCCAGCCTGGTTAACAGAGCAAAACTCTGGATCAAAAAAAAAAAAGAAAGAAAAGAAAAGAAATACTTTATTTGAAAGCATTAGGAAATAGACACTGAGCCATAGTGTGTGGGTAGAAAGAGAATTCATGCCACTGCATAAGACAGCTGAGGCTCCTGCAGGCAGTCATGCAAACATGAGAGAGCCCCGTGTAAGCTCCAGCTCAAAGACAGAACGCCAGGAATGCAACAGCTGCTGTGGTCCCAGGAGGACCTTTGATAAGTCAGCTGGAGAGCACATGCATACATCTCAAGAAAGACAAAATTTTCTCCAGCAAGGGCAATGCAACTTGGCAGTGTAGGCTCTCTATTCTCTGGCAGATAGATAAATAGATAGGTGATTCTTATTAGCAAGAAGAATAACCTGCCCAGAGTTTCTCCAGGAAGACATTAAGATAATTCAGCAGCAGCAATCCACTGTCAGCTCAAATCAATTCTTCATAGTAAACTTGTATAAATCAAACAGAATCCTTCAAGAACTTGTTCTATGCTGTGTTGGCTGGTGCAAATGCAGGCATCATCCACTGTGTGGGGTTTGTTAAATCACAGTATTTCTCTAGTCCTATTGATTACAGCTTGTCCTCCCTGGGGGCCACAAGACCATCAGCTCTTCCTAAAGACTGCTCGCCTCCAAGGGAAGCACACTGGGAAAGAAAAGCAGAAAAGCAGAGACATCCTGAAGCACAGGCCTGCTGCTTCCTCTTTGCTCTGCCTCAGGGGCAAGAACTGAGGAGCTGCACAGCCTTGATAAATGAGGGCTGGGGCTGTCAGGGCCTCAGTGGAGTGGGCAAGTGGCACTTCCTGTCCATCGATGTGATACAAGAAGCTGAGGGACTATGCCAGAGTCCTCAAGGAACTGCTGGGCCAAAACCAGTCTTGGAGCCCACAACCAGGGACCCACCCCAACTAAGCCAGGCAAGGGCAAGACCAAGATGCAAAGACAGATGGAACCAACTAGGGACCTGTTGGACAGAGGGAGAGGGAGGCGTCCTGATGTCCTGAGAAGCTCTTCAGAAGCCCCAGGAATGGGCAATAAAAGAGAATTTGAGGGAGCTTCAGGAAGCAACATTAGTGCCATCCTCTGTGTCCCCTTTCAGCCATCTACTCAACTCTGTCTAGGTATGTCATGTTGTTTATATTAATATGTTTTTACTTATCTGGAGGGCTGGTATTTATGGATGTTCAGATTGTATACTGCACAAGGTCATCACAACTAAACAATGACACTGGGGTCTTAGACAGATACTCACTTATGTGAGGGAACACTGGAGAGTGTGTGGACTCCCAGCGAGGGGTGTAGCTCAATGAGCTACTGCCAACAAACCCAGCAGGCACAGCCAGCCTGGGCACAGTGTGCTTACTTGGGAGAGAAAACCTCTAGGCTGTCACTGAGTCACCTGTGTGTGCAGCTGTGCCTTCTCCCAGCGTCACTTCTCTTGCCCACCGTTGCTCCAGGAGATGAAATTCCACTCCCAGCACCCTGCTTCTGACTTTGATTCTGACTCTGTTGCCTGAGCCGAGGGCTGAGGAACAGGCAGGGGTATCGGACTGTGCTCTTCAGCATCCAAAGGGGATATGTGCTGCCTGCCAGGGTTGTGGAAAGCTCCCTCAGGTGAGACATGGTTTCTGGGCACCATTGTCAGGTGGGACCATGTATTAACATTGATTTTTTTATTTTAACCAGTGAAACAAGTGCTTTTAGATTTTTTCAGAAAGGCCCCTCATGTTCTGACTTGACCTTATCTCCCCCTCCCCATTTCAACTCACTCATTAAGCGTTTGGATTAGGCACTTGTTTATGCCCCCAGCAGCCAGCAGGTGATTGACTCTACGGCCAAGTGATGGGGAGAAGAAAGAAAAGAAGAAAAATGGGAAGAAAGGGCAGAGGGGAGAGAGGGAAGAGGAAAAGATCAATAAGCGTTTGAATGGATGGATGGATGGATGGATGGATGGACGGACGGACTGGTGTCCTATACCCATTAAACACAGAGATACAGCTTGTTCTCCCCTGTCCTTCTGTTTTGACTATTTTGGTCACCCTCCAATACTGTTTCCTTCTCTCATGTCTCTCCCACGCTCTCTGGTTTATCCATGAGGCCATGCACATCTTGTAGACCAAATCATCACCGAGGCTCACATCTTGTCTTTCCATAGCTGCAGGCTGCATCTCTACCCCTCTCTCCCACCCCTGCTGAAGGACCCCAATCCTGGGAGCCAGGAGCCAGGCCCCAGGCCAGAAGCATCCAATGATGCTGCTGTTCACTGTAATTCACAACATGCATACCCAGGAAGTGAGGGGGTCTTCCTCTCCCCTCTCTCTGAGCAGGAGGGTACCCCAAGAGGATCTAGCTGCCACTGCCTCCTTCCTGGAATATGGAACTCCCTCTTCTATCCAATGCAATTTCCATAAGCCCTACTTGCAGATTCAGCTTCTCTTATCCTTGGGGAGATTTTTTTCCTGCACATTCTCAGTGCCTAATGTTGTGAAGTTTCTTATATGGCCTGTTCCAGGGAACACTAAGCATTCTCAAGGCTCTAAGATATTGACTGCAAAATCAGTTTCCACGGGTGGTGGTGGGTGGGGGGGTTGGGAGAACTCTCAATAGGGACTCAACAAGGTGAAGGTGGGGAAGGTATTTTTTTGAGCACCTGATCTCTGCTGAACATTGTACTGTGTCCTGGGGAGCAGCAGTGAATAAGAGAGATCCCCATTGTCATGGAACATCCAGTCTAATAGGAGAAAAGAGATAGTAAATGAATCAATGATGGAACATGCTCCCTCACGTGGGATAGGGGATGGACATGACTCAGGTGGTGAGTGGGAGGAGGACAGGTTGGCAGTGGAGGCTCTTTAACCCAGGTGGTACCTGTAGGAAAGACTTCAGACTTATAACCATGGGTCCACATGCAAGGGACAGGCAAGGGGAGAATGGGTGAGCCTGGAGAGTCAGGGGACAGACAGAGGACAGGGTGGCTCAGGCGCAGGAATGAGAAGGAGTACCGGCAGACGTGAGCTCAGGAAGGTGGACAGGAACCTTCTGGAACACAGTTACTGATACTTACATTAATGGCTCCCCCATAGAAAGAGTGTCTTGTGTGCCCAACACTGTTAAGTCCTTCACCTAAATTATGTCATTAATCATTACAACAGCAATCTGAGATGGAGATTATTAGCCCACTTAATAAAGCAATAATGGCATGTGCTGAGTATCTACCAGGGGCCATACACCGGGCTAGATGCTGTATATACAGTGTCTCACTGATTCCTCATCACAGCTCTAGGAAGTGAAAGTATTCTTATGTCTCCCATTGTACAGGTGAGAAAACAGAGACTCGGGAGCATTAAAATGACTTATTCAAGGTCCCACCATTGAAAATCAGATCAAACTGTGGATGAATGGATCCAACCCTCGTGTCTGCTTGCCCTTCAGGTCCATCTTGATGTTGACTCTGGGAAACAGGGGCATAATTTCTGCCAGAGAGAACTGCTCTGGGGACATGTAAGGATCTGCCCTTTTATCTGAGCTCTTACTGGAGCCCTGGGAGAGAAGCTGAAGGGAGGCCCGGAGGAGCTGGTAGGGGTGGGTGCATAGCACTCTTTCCAGCAGGCTGTGGCATCTGGGCTCCCCAAAAGCAGGCTTTGATCATGCTCAAAGATTCAACCCACCCCACTACTACCTTTAAAACTGCTGTCACACTTGAGAAATGTTCTACCTCTGAAGCACACCTCCTGCGCAGCACCATTTTCATCCTTCTTTGTCACAGCCCAGACCAAGCCCAATCGACTTTAAAGTGATTTGCCTCCCAGAATTCTCCCAGTACTCCCCAACAGCATTTGGGCTAGTGTTCAGGCCAATAGATCATTTGGAATGTTTTTATAACATAAAAATCCAATCCTTTATAGCAGGCAATCAGCAGTCTTAAAATAATTGCGCGTAACTAAAGACAAACCAAAGTAACAGCAAATGAAATCTGATTAATGGGTAGTAAAAACTGATGTTCTCTAAATAATTCCTCAAAATAAATTTCACTAGGATAATATCTCCATGAAGATATTTCTTCAGGGGCTTAAGATAAACACATCTCTTTTTTTTCAAGGTACCTCATAACTAAATTACATGGCATGTAGGGGAAGGTCTGGTTATTTTCCTAAGCAGAGAATTTTCTCTGTGCTTCTATTTTCCCTCAAGGCCATCACAGAAGGAGAATAAAATTTCATTTTCCCCCTACAATTATGTAGCTGCATTATTTTTATAATAGGCTTACTAAGAACAAGCTCCCCAAACACAATCTGCAGCTGAGGTTCACAGGGTTGAAATCAAGAGACAAATCCGCTTTGCTTCTTTCTGGGCTGTATTTAAAAAGGTCAGCATTAATGACAATTGAGAAACTCAATTTCTCCTCAGCAGCCAAGGTTTTAAGAAGCATCAGGTGACAATTTGGAGCAGAGCCTAACCTGCTGCAGGAGTGAACTAAGGGACTCTGGAGACCCAATTCTCACCCCTGCCCTGGCCCCCACTGCCTTCATGCCTTGAGCTGATAAAATCGTTAAACATATAAGGTAGGACCTTAGAAACAGAGTAACTGAAAAGGAGACTTGTCAAGCTAATGAGAAGGGGGGAGTGAGGGTGATCAAAGGGCTCTTCCAAGGTGAGAAGAATGAGCGGCGTTAGTCAGGTAGTGGGAACAAAACATGCAAACTCCGAGAGAGGAATGCACCCAGCTGCAGTGAGTGAAAACATCCAGATGGAAGGATACAGAGCTGGGCAGGGGTACAGGTGGCTGTGGAAGGTGGGACAAGAATCCTTTGCTAGATGAGAATCCTCATGTACATGTATGTTCATTGACGTACTGTTTACAATAGGAAGGACTTGAAGCCAACCCAAATGCCCATCAATGATAGACTGGATAAAGAAAATGTGGCACATATAAACCATGGAACACTATGCAGCCACAAAAAAGGATGAGTTCATATCCTTTGCAGGGACATGGATGAAGCTGGAAACCATCATTCTCAGCAAACTGACACAAGAACAGAAAACCAAATACCGTATGTTCTCACTCATAAGGGGGTGTTGAACAATGAGAACACATGAACACAGAGAGGGGGACATCACACATCAGGGCTTGATGGAGGGTGGTATCCCTAGGGGAGGGATAGCAGAGGGTAGAGGGATTGGGGAGGGATAACATTAGGAGAAACACCTAATATAGATGACAGGGATGGATGCAGCAAACCACCATGGCACCTGTGTAACAAACCTGCATGTTCTGCACATGTATCCCAGAGCTTAAAGTATAATTTTTTAAAAAAGAAAAAACAACAGAGAAATCTCTTCTGAGCATCAGTGGGAGACCATGTCAACCTCCGGTAGTGAAAGGAGAGGTGCTGGCATAGGAGGTTGAAGAGAGGGGAGAGGCTGCAAGAGTTTTTGAGAGGACTGGGGGAGAACACTGCTCAGCGCACATGTTCTTTCCAGGCAGAATCAAGCACCTAACTCAAGTATCAGATCATGAATCTCTGTTGACTCAGTCAGCAGCATTGTATAATTGTGTCCAGCAGTGTTTAGCAGGCAGCCCAGGCAAGAGTAGAGAAGGTGGAGAGCCAGGCCGGCCCTGTGTGGAAGTATGGGTGGCACTGACGGGCAGATTAGGTAAAGGGAGTTAAGCTGTTGGCAAAAGAGAGATTGAGATGACAGACCCCAAGGTGAGGACTGGATTGAGAGGGAAGTGAGCAAATACCAAGACAACAGATGGATTAAGGAAGTAGAAATCTCAATGTAGACCAAGCAGATGCTGTGAGGGGAACCTAGAGGGAGTGACAGACGGCTGCAAGGTGTGGTCAGAGTATGCGTGTAGTCTGCGATGCCAGAGTGGAGACCCAAGTGATCACACGGGTAGGACCACGGGAATAGACAGCTGAAGGGGAGAGGAGATGAAGGCTTCATGAGTTGAGGAGATCGGGATTCTGAGGGGGCAGAGCATGGAACTGACCACCACAAGCATGCTGAAGTCCCTAAGAATGGCAGCAGGACTCAGCATGGGGAGAAATCTCTGCCCAATGCATTGGTGGAGTCAAGACAATCTACTTTGAGGAACTGAGGCCCACCCTTTCCCCACCCCCAGTTCAAAGAAGTATTTTGTAACAGACTTTCTTCCTTTGATCAATAAGCTGTATCATAAATTATCTGAAGCCTGAGGACCTCAAATTAAAAGTAGGAGAATATAATTAGATAACAAGGTGGAAGCTAAGAATTTGAAAGTAAGTGCTGTATTTGAAATGTTATATCCCAAATATCTCTTACACCCACCAGCTTCTCTTGCTCTGAATGTCCTTTGGTCTCTGGTATAAGCTATCTTATCTCCTGCTCCTCCTATGGCTTCCTACTGATCGCACAGCCCCATCCAAAGACTCTATTTCCACACTTGTGTCCCCACAAAGCTACAGTGCAAACCGGGGTCATGTCTTACCACACTGGTGGATGCCAAACACTTTCCCACTAACCTGGGACATCTGATGGAGAACTTCTCCATATCACATATAAATATGAAATTTCTTGGTTGAAAAGGGATGGGAACTCTAGAGACCTCTGCCTACTTGGCCTCCCTCTCACTTGGCCATCTGCATCCCCATGGTACTTCATGCTTATTTCCATGTTCACTTACAGGACACAAAAGACTTACGAGAAGAGTGGCAATAACGTTTGACACAAAACAATAGAGTGGGCATCATTCTATGAAGGGTACAATATGGTACAGTCATTACAAGTGGGGATTTGAAATATAGGTGCTGGGTTTGGAATCTGGCTCCTTCACCTACTGTGTAATCCTGACAAGTTACTTAGTCTTAGGTCCCCATTTTCTGCTGGAGTTAAGTGAGCATAATAAGATTATTTATTAACTGTTAATAACGTACACCGACCAGCCCTTGCTGGAGACACGATTTCATTATGTGGACGTTATGCATGAGCTGTGCAACTGTTGGTGATGGATTAACACAAAAAAAAACAAGGAGCAAGTGGCCAGGGTTAGCCCAATCCCTGACTCCCAAAATGTGTATCTGCAAAACATGGGCTAAGGAGGCCTAGCTTGCAATTGTCTTAGTTTATATTGCCCCAGAAGCAGACTTTGAGCCAAATTTCTGAGGACAAGCCACCTACAGGGAGGTGCAAGGAATACGGCTGGGAAGGAGGCCAAGTGGTATGGGAGGGGAAGACAACCATTATTCAGCCAACTACAACAGTGGAATATTAAAGCTTCATCCTATGGGGAAGCTCAGGTAAACAGCACAAAATATGGTTCAGAATTATTTTGGCCAGGGAGCTAGGATACTCTTGCCCAACATTCATCAATGGTTAAGGGCTGATTCTAGTGGGAAGATTAATTCATAGGCACTTCCACCCTGCTGTGCACAGGGACAAAGGGGTTTTCTGTACTCTGAGGGCAAACCCCAGCAAAGATGAAAGTATTGGCTACCAGACTTCCGGCTGGCACGTGGAAATGGTGAAAATATCTGAAGAGCTATGGGCAGAACACACACCGCAGCTACACTAGTCAAATGTGTACAGGCTTCCCCGGTGGGATTACAATGACGAGGCAATTGTCATGAGGCGCAAACGTTGTTCTTAGCTATCAGTCCCCGCCCTGCCCTTCCACTTCCTTAAGACCTGTGTGATTGAATGCAGCCAATTTTCTCATGATAGCACTTGATCTGCTCCAGGTATGTGTACTGCTAAGAATGCTCGGCACGAACTCTCCAGGGGTTTCCATCAGTGAATAGGAAGGTTTATGCAAATAATACTGCACAGCACTGAGAAACTGATGCTGAACCTTGACTTTTCCCTGCCTTTTTTTTTTTTTTTTTTTTTTTTTTTTTTTTTTTTTTTTTTTTTTTTAGACTTTTGCTTTTGTTGCCCAGGCTGTTGTGCAATGGCACAATCTTGGCTCACTGTAACCTCTGCCTCCCAGGTTCAAATGATTCCCCTGCCTTAGCCTCCCAAGTAGCTGGGATTACAGGTGTATGCCACCATGCCAGGCTAATTTTTTATATTGAGTAGAGATGGGGTTTCCCCATGTTGGTCAGGCTGGTCTGGAACTCCTGACTTAGGTGATCCACCAGCCTCAGCTCCCAAAGTGCTGGGATTAAAGGCATGAATCACCGTGTTCAGCCCCCTGTCTTATTCTTTACAATGCCTGTTGCAGATGTCAGGAAAGGAGCTCAGCAGGAAGAGAAAGGGAGCCAGCACTGTGCTGGGCTCTTTACACCTTACTGAATCCACAGCCAGCCCTGCAAGCAGCAGCAGAGGGCGAGCCTTCTTCCCCACTGCCTTCACCAGCCCTGGGACCAGCCATTATGTCCTTCTGTGTCAACCTGAGGTAACAATTAATTTGTTTCAGTGTTATTTTTGCTTGAGTTGGCCTGCTTACAAATGACGTTGAACTGCTTTTCGTGTTGATTGTTCTCCAGTCTTTTAACTTGTGTATCATCTCTTTCCTCAGCGTGCACATACCACTCCTTGCCTGTTTATAACATTGTTCTCCTGCGAAAGTCGATTTCTGATCCAAGATGCAGTCTTAAGGCTGTGAACACAGCCTGCCTGTGCTCACAACAGAACCAGATGCAAGGGGTGGAAAAGGGGTCGAGACAACAGTTTCTCCAGAGCCTTTCATTTCATCTTCCGCCTGACTCTGAAGTTGAAGAAGGAAGCCTGAATTATTCTCCATTTACAGTCACCCTCCATCTATTCTCTTCTCTGCATTGTACCCAGAGGCTGACCTGCAGGGACCACATCACGGCTCCCTAGCTCTCCAGCTTCCAGTTGGGTCCAGCCAGTGATAGGCATCATAATGAGAGAAGACAAGGGGACAGAGTTGAGAAAAAATTTTTATCCCACACTGGTATTAGTTTCCTAGAGCTGCCATAATAAATTACCACAGACTTGGATGGCTTAAAGCAACAGAAATGTATTCTATCACAGTTCTGGAAGGCAGAGGTTTGAAATCAGAGTATGGGCAGGGTTGGCTCCTGCTGGCAGCTCTCAGTGAGCACCTGCTCTGTGCCTCTCTCCTAGCCTCTGGCGGCTGCTGCAATCCCGGCATTCCTTGGCTTGTAGCTGCATCACTCCAACCTCTGCCTCCATGACCACATGGTGTTCCCCTCTCTGGGTCTGAGTCTGTCTCTACTCCTATTATAAGGACAGCAGTCATATTGGATCAGAGACTACCTTAATCTAATATGGCCACATCTTAACCTGATTTCATCACAAAGACTCTATTTCCCCTCTGCCCCCCAAAGAAAAGCCACATTCATAGGTACCAGAGGTTAGGACTTCAATATAACTTTGGAGGGAAACAGTTCAACCCATAACACATCCCTACCTGGCCACTGCTCTGGCTCTGGGTAGCTCTTCTTAGCCACCACACTGATCCAATGGCCTGTCTTTCACATCCAGTTTACTATTTCCTCTCCCAGCCCCTTCAGGGCATGCTGGAATTGTCCGGGGGTCTCACCATCTTTTGCCTTGCCCTACCCACACCGCTGTCCACAGTCCCTTCACTGAACCCTCCTGAGTGGCACTCTTAAGTGCTCTTCTCTTTCCTGGGTGATGAACCGGCTCATGGCCAAATTGTGAAGTCAGAAAAATGCAAGAGTATTACGAAAAACATTTGTGGAGCTTGACCTGCATCTTTGGTGTGTCATAGGTACAGAGATGGCTACACCACCCAGGTGTAAAGGAATGTATGAGAAGCTGGCTCAAACAACCTGGGAGCAAACTGCCTTCCACCCACAGCTGGACGGAGGTGTGTCCTGAGTTTTAGCCCCAGGGCTGCACTGTGGAAGCCAGATAGATTATTTTGAAAGATCAAAACTGCCTCTGTCTAAGGACAAGGCAACCTCAGCAGGTAAGAACTTTCCTACCCGTTTTTTCCATCCTGCTCAGGAGGAGCAAGAGGCAGTGTGGAAAAGAGGGTGGAGAAGACTAGAAGAGCAATTCAGGGAAAAACAGAGGCTGGCTGTCGATGCTGGCTATATCCTCAGTGCCCCCACTCAACAAGGTTTCCCATCCAGAAGTAGGCTCATAGCTGGAGAAGTTGAATCTTGAAGGAAATTCTGAATTTTTGTTACTGCTCCGAAATGAACATTGAAACTATTAGGACGAGACTGCTTTTGTGATTGAAAGTGAACGAAGAACGTTTTTACCTAAAACTGACAAAAAAAGTTATGGAACTGTGTAGCAATTTCATTTAGGATGTGAGGAAGAACAGTCCACAGAGCTGGTCTGATGGGATAGTGGTGAAAAAGAATAAATACATATAAATACTTGTCTCCGGCTAGCACCTTGTCAGGTTCCACTCATTCTATGTGCTTGATAAAAGGAGCTAGAGCTAGAGATATGGATATAAATATAGATCCAATAAACATCAGAAAGAAGTGTAAATAAAGCAGAAAGATGAATCAAGAGACAGCATACATAAATATGGGGGTCACAGGGTCAGACATGGGTGAAAGGCTGGATTGCAAATATGGCTCTGAGATCCCTGGCAGCCAAAGGAAGACAATCAATTACAAATTTGAATCTGTCCGTGAAAAATCAAGCATAGTCGTTTCTTGAATGAAACAATGCCTTTCTTGTATTCAGGCCTTCAATTTTTCATGTGGTTCTTCAAATAGAGTCCACTGATTTAGTGTCAATATCCTCACCAACAAGCTACAATAAATACTGTAGAGTTTCACCTATCAGCTCCCTACATCATCTATCAAAAGCAGCTGAGAACAGGGCAGAAAAAGCACATTTGTGGAAAGTTAACACAATTGGATATAAGTAGGTCGCTCCCTTTGGTCTGGCTTGATGGGTTTTTACTGTTTTCATTGGCATAGCCATTAGAAGAGTGGACACCTGATGAATTTTACAAATCAGAAGATGGGGCAGCACAGGCAGATGGAAGCACGCTGTGAAAAGCAAAGAGGTCACTATTTTTCATCATCCACATTCCTCAGGAAGGAAAATTCATCCATCACTTGCAGCAAACACTGGCACAAAAGGTCTAACCCCCTCAATTGATTGAGGTAACCTCAGGCTTTCCATGGTACCCAGAAGGCACCATATATACGAAATATATTTTCTTTTTGAGGAAGATTAAATTTTTTTTTAGGTTTTGATTCACAAAACACAATTAGGAGCTTGTTCGTGTTAATTTCAACTACAACTGAACACTGAAGCTGAATGGTGTCAGAAAATGAAATGATATTCCATCAGGATTAAATATGTGTGTACTGAGAGACTATATTTCAAAAGTAGAGTTATTCTAACAAGAAATTGATTTGGATGTACAAGTATACTATTATTCAAATAACTTTCAAACATAACAGAGCTTAGAGAAAAATGCCATTTTCTACCTCAGCAGAGCATGTAATGGTTTGTCACTGCATGTAAAGTTTAATTTGTACAAAGACTCAATATGTCTTTCTGAAGACCTCCTTCTCTAAGATCGAGGCAGGACTGTCTGGACCTCCTTTCTCACTTCTGTCTGCCTGTGAAGTTTTAGGAATGAATGAATACGAGAGAGTCTATCACCAGCTGTACTGCTCCCAACTCCACTGAAACTACAAGGAAGATTAAAGATGGTCTTTGGCCATCCTGGTCAACACGGTGAAACCCCGTCTCTACTAAAACTACAAAAAAAAATCAGCTGGGCATGGTGGCGCGTGCCTGTAATCCCAGCTACTCAGGAGTCTGAGGCAGGAGAATTGCCTGAACCCAGGAGGCGGAGGTTGCGGTGAGCCGAGATCGCGCCATTGCACTCCAGCCTGGGTAACAAGAGCGAAACTCCGTCTCAAAAAAAAAAAAAAAAAAGATGGTCTTTGGAAGGAAATTTTCAAACTACATGGGCATCACCACTTAGGAACTAAGTCAGAGCTAGCCAGACAGAGAGAGGGGCACCTGGCGCAGGTGGGCATGAGGGCATCCAGACTGAGGAAGCAACATGTGCCAAGGCTAGAGGCTGCAGAGCCATGAAAGCATGTGTATGTCAAGGAGAGGATCCTGGAAGCACCTCAGGGTCAGGAAATGAAGCTGGTGCCAGGGGCAAGGGTCAGATCTCAATGGTCTCTCCTCACCTGTCCTGCAAAAATGTTTGGGTTTTCTTTCTCCTAAAGGTGATGGAAGACACACTGGTGAAGGATTTTGAGCAGGGCAGTGACACTGACCATCAGAAAGCCTGGAAGAGCATATCCCCAGACAGAAGCATGGATCTAAGATACTAGCTGCATCCCACACTCTGACTTTTGTTCACATTTATTTCAGGTGTGTGACTTCCTCCATTCCTGGACTGTCAGCTTCTAGAGGGCAGGAGCATGTGTTTCTTCTGAGTTCCCAGAGGTCCCTGGCCTCACAGCTCATGTGTCCTTGGTATAGATTCCACCTGCCTCTTTGCATGCATGGCCTTGGCTACACTATAGCCTTGCTACAGCATTACACTGGTCAGTTTCCTTCTCTGATTTCACTAATTTGAAACTTTTTCAAAGAGCCAGTGCCTTTGCTGTAATTAGGAAAAAGGGCTCCCTCCCTCCGGTGCCTCTTCCCCAAACGCACATAGCCGGGATGTGTGGTTGGGCAACAGAACACGGGCTGGTTATCAGGCCCACTCAATCCCCCAGGGAGGCACTCTTGGACAGAGTGTAGCCTGCTCAGTCATACCTGGCAGCCCTGTCTCTCCAGGTCAGGGACAGGAAGCATGCAAATATTTGAAAATGACTGTTTGAAATCCTTTAAGCCAATACACATGGGGAGCTCTTGAAAAACATCTGTGTGCTTTGTGGTTTGGATGTGTGCATTTATATGTACATTTTTTAAAAAAAAGCAGAAAATATACATAGCAAATTGTCATGAGAGCTTATCCTAGAGAAGCAAGACTGGAGGGAAGGAAGTTTGATTCTATTCATGGCTGTTTTGTATAAGGAGCATGTATAACTTTTATAATACAATTTTTCAAGTTATAAAAATCCCTCAAGGCTCAGCTAAGGCCCCAGCTCCTGCAGTCTACAGGCTTCTGGCCTGCTGTCCTTTCCTATCTTTGAACATCTAATGGGCAGAGCAAAGATCCCCAAGTCAAGTCGATTGCCATGTGTTTTCTGATGCTTTCCATTCGTCTGCGTGTAGACAGAAGGTTGAATGAGATGTTCCTACTTGGTTCAGAACCATAGCCCCATGGCTGAGGGTTTTAGTGCTAAATGTCCCTAATTATAAAGTACCAAATGCTTATTAAGAACAGCCAAGTTGTCCTATAAGCCTGCTCCACTGCTCCCCTCTCCTGATACACAGACTAGAAAGTCAAAGGAGGTCACTGATGAGAGAAAGAGTCCCTGGGGGAGATGGCTATGAAAGGGGTCAGCAGATGAGTATTTCTCTTTAACCCAGGCCAGATAAGAAGGGCTTGTAGAGAGATGGAAGATGCTGCAGAAAGGGAGTGAGGCCTTCCTCTCCAGCCAGATGCTTGCCGAGCTGCAGAAATCCCTGTCCTGTCTCAAGGCTATCCCAGTAAAGAATGTGGGGGAGACTTTTCTTGGGAGATTTGGACAAGAGTTGCCTGTACTTTAGGAGAGAGAAGGCATAGTCACCTGGATCTCAGCTGAAGAATTCTGAGGGTAGGAGGCTGAGCAGAGCAGCCCACGAGGAAAGAGAGTTACAGAATTTGGAGGAGCAAGAGTGTACCTCCCATAAGCCAAGGGGCCCCAGCAGGGAGAGACTGTTGCGGGCAGGAGCTGGGGACAGGAGCCACAAGAGGCCAGGTGGGGAGTGCCTCACCAGGAGGCCAGGGATCTGGGTGGTAAGGAGACCCCCGCCTGAGAGGCTTCTGAAAAGCCCACACATGTACCTTCAAGACAGCAAGCATATTCCACCCTGGCACTAAAAACCATCCATGGCCAGCCCCTGTGAGTAAGAGGGAACCACAACAGCAGAGCCCTTTAAATACAGGGGCTTTGGCCCCTTTCTTCATAATTCTCCCTCTCTTGCCCATCCCACAAAAATCCTAATGATGAAGACAGAATGAAAGAAGACCTGAGTTATACACAGGCCAGGCTGAGCTGGGGGAGGGAGACGCTTTAGATGGGAGAGAAGGAGGCTCAAGTTGCAATTTGACTCCAAGGACCATTTGCTGCCTGAACGTGAATCTCAGCTATCAAAATGACCATCATTATAGCTGAAGGAACCACATTACAAGATCTGCCTGAACTGTTGTCAAGGGGCAGGAAAGGGAAAAACAATAGAGCATGTTTGAAGCCTGTGATTGGAGAAAAATTCTTGTTTTGTGCTGCCAGAGAGTTCTAACATCCCAGTTGTAGGTAAGGATGTGTATCATCGAGAAGATACAATCTCATCCTAGGAAAGGGTTATATAGCCTATGTCCCTGGCATCAACCTGTCCAGCACAGGGAGCTCATGCAACGCCCAATAGATCTGTACTCATCCGTGAATGGTGGCCTGATTCAGCAAAACTCACAACCCAGACAGCCCCCTCCATTTGGAAACCGTGTTAGTCCATTTTCACACTGCTGACAAAGACCATATGTGAGATGGCAGGGGGGAAGAGGTTTAATTGGACTTACAGTTCCACATGGCTGGGGAGGCCTCAGAATCATGATGGGAGGCAAAAGGCACTTCTTACATGGCAACAGAAAGAGAAAATGAGGAAGAAGCAAAAGCGAAAGCCCCTGATAAATGCATCAGATGTCCTGAGATTTATTTACTGTCATGAGAATAGCACAGGAAAGACCAGCCCCCATGATTCAATTACCTCCCCCAGGTCCTCCCACAACATGTGGGAATTCTGGGAGATACAATTCAAGTTCAGATTTGGGTGGGGCCCAGCTAAACCATATCAGAAACTGACCTCATTTAAAAAATATTTACCAGTGTTAACTAAATATCCTGCAGAGCATTTGCCATAGTAATGCGCATCTCAACCCTCCGAGACAGGAACTAAGTATGCTACTTTTTCAAATGTATCTAACCACCAGCTTGCCTTTTATTAGAAAATTTGGTAAGTTCACATAAAACCATCAGGATGTTTATTTAGAAACTACTGGCCTCACATCACTGATTCAGCATCTGCCAGAAACAGGGTCCAAGACCCTAGCCCCCAACTGAGGGATCCTCTATTCTCTTGTTTATTCATTTAGTCCAGAAACACTCTTGCATGTGTACTCAGCACCAGACAATTCACTAGGTGCTGGAGTACAGCAGAAGACAAGACAGACACTGTTGTTTTTCCTCTGGAGCAGACACTTTAGCCAGGTAGAACAATAGTATAAACAAACAATCAATGTGAATCAAGACATAAGCCACGAAGGAGAGCTGAGAGCTCCAGCAGCCCATGAAAGGATGACCTAATCCAGTTGGGGGTGCCAAGGAAAGTGGTCCTAAGGAATGGTCATGCAAACTTATAACAGGAGTATGAATGTAAAGTAGTGGAGAGAAGAGGGAACCAAAGATAATTCTGGGCTGAAGAAGCAGGGTGCACAAGAGGCAGAAAGAAGTTGGCTACTTTCCAAATCCACGTTTCAACTCCATGCTTAGTGACACCAGACACCTTCGAGAAAAAACACATGAAAGGAAAACTATGTTAGAAGTTTCTTGAAAATTAAAATATACATCGGCAATCTCTTTGTTTTGTAGGAACCACTAACATTTTCTCACATTTCTCTTCCATGCAGAGTCTATCGACATTAAATTACTTCCCAGCACCATCCCTGCCAGCCTAGGCATCTAGTATCTCCTCATGTCAGGAATCAATGATGGATGTGCACAATTTTCCTTTATTGCATGGCCCAATCTATCATAATGCATTTTATAAATTAGTATTCTTAAATTCCCATTGTAAGTCAGTGTCTTTTGATTTATGCAATATGGACCTGATTTATGGATCATTGCAGTAATTTATACTTCAGATAACAAATTTGTTGACCCAGCACTAAAATGTCTAAGTCACTGAGCACTTTTCTCAGTGATGCAGATAGGTACTAAATGATTCTGGTAATTTATATCAGCAGGGGACAAATTTAGGGTATGAGACCATGGAAAGCCTGGGCTTTGGATGACTCTGAGGATCATTCTTCTCCTCAAGGGCCCCAAAAGGATGGTTAAATGCCCTTTAACCCACACATCCCACTTCCAATAATTTAACCTAAAGGAAATAAATAGTATAAAAGAAATAGCATGCCTCTGTAGTAGAATTTAGACAGATAAAATGTTGGAGATGATACAGATGTCCAGGAATAGGAAATAATTTGGCAACATATGAGTCATCAACTAAATGTATATATTAGGCAGCCAATAAAAATGATTCCTAGAATTCAATGGTTCTAAATAAAGGACCATTTTACCTCCCAGACAACATTTGGCAATGCCTAAAAACACTTTTGATTGTCACCCCTGGGGGATTGGGGCCTTCTGGGACCTAGTGGGTATAGGTCAGGGGTACTGCTAAGCATCCTACAATGCACCAGACAGGCCCCCACAATAGATACTTATCTAGTGCTAAATATAAATACTGCTAAGGTTGAAAAATCTTGCAATAATTACATGCAATATAAGCAAAGTGTTTTACTGAAACAAAGTGACTGGTGGACAACCAAAATACAAAACTACATTTATGTTATAACTTCAGCTATAAAAACTACATATGCATATGGATCAGGACTACAGAGAGACAAGATAAAAAGAAGGCAGATATATTGTTAGGAGCAGGAACTATAGATAATTCTTTAATATTGATTTTATTTTTGCAAAGCTTTTCAACAAATAAAAATGAAAAAAAGTCCTTTACAGCAAATGAATAATATTAAAGAGGAAACAGATAAATGAAAGGAAGGGGAGAAAAAAAATAGAAGCCTCAAACACATAGCAGGTGTTTTAGGCAAATATTCGCCAACCTGCCTGAAATTCAGAATTCTTTATAAAAATGCTTAGACCAAACTTTAGCCTCTCACTATGAAATGACCATTTTTATCTCTAATAATGTTCCTTGTATGATTTTAATATAGTCTATCAGTTACAAACTGGTATAACACCAATTTTCTTATGCTTAGTATTTGCATAGTATGTATTTTTCTTCCTATTACTTCAATCTGTTGTGTCTCTGTATATCTTTTAAACAGCATAGGGTTGGGTCTTGCCTTTTTATCCAATCTGACAATCGCTGCTTTTTAAACATGTTTAGTCCATTTATATTTAATGTAATCCTTATTTTCTACTTTTTTTTCTGTTCTTCCTCTGTTACTTTACTGGGGTTAAACATTTCTTTTTTTAGTTTGACATTCTGTCTTCTCTATTGGTTTTTTAGCTATAACTGCTTTTATTGCCTTCTATTTGCCCACCAAATTAAAATATGCATTTTTTTCTTAGTCTGCCTGGAATAAATATTACACCACTTCATTATAATGAAGACACTTACAAAGTATAATTCTGTTTATACTATCTCCTGCCCTTTGTATTACTGTTTTATATTTTACTTCTACATGTATTTTAGATGCCACAATCCACTCTTAGCATTTTTGCTTTAAATTGTTCACTGAATTTAAGTAACAAAGAAAATAAAGAAAAATCATATTTTCTATTTACCATTTCCATTGATCTTTTTGCCTTTCTACAAATACAGATTTCAACCTGGTATCATTTCCCTTCCACCTAAAAAACATTTTTAGTACATCTTGTACTTCAGATCTGCTGGCAACAAATTCTCTCAGCTTTTATTTATCTGAAAATATTTTATTTTACCTTTTTTTTAACTAATGTTTTCTCATTAAAGCTTTCAAACATACAGGAAAGTTGAAATAATTTTACATTGCATATTAACTACTTAGATTCTATGAGTGGCATTTGATTATAATTGTTTTATTACATATCTATTATCTACCCATCTCTCCATCAATTCACCTTATTTTTACATAAGTTTCAGACGTAAGTAAATTTTACAATAAATACTTTAGTATGTGTATCATAACTATAGTTAGTATTTACATTTCTTAAATTTTGAGATAAAATTTACATAGAACAAAATGCACAGATCTTAAGTGCATCATTTTATCTGGCATATGTGTGCACATGTGCAACCCAAACCTCTTTCAAAATACAGAACATTACTTTACTCCAGAAAATTCCCTCGTGCCACTTTCCAGAAAAATCTCTGCTTCCCTCCCCAAGGCAACAACTGTTGTTGTTTTTTTCCATAGATTATATTTAGTACTTTAGCAATTTATATAAATTAAATTATATAGAATGTGGTCTTTTTTGAGGTTTACTATGGATAAATTTGAGGATTCATCTATATCATTGTATCAATGGTTCACTAATATTTCTGAATAGTGTTTAGCTGTTTCTTTATTTGTTTTCTGTTTGTCTCCTCTGCTTATTGTTCCTCTGCTCCTCCTTTCCTGCTTTTGTTTTGGATTAATTAAATAATTTTTAGAATTCTTTTCTGGCTTTTTGACTATGTCTCTTTGCATTATAGTTTTTATGATTGCTGTAAGAAGCACAATAATCCTTAACTTTTCACAGTCTATTTAGAGATAATATTGTACCATTTCATGTTAAATATATAAATCTTGCAATAATATAGATCCATTTATCTACTGTGGTAGGCAGAATTTTAAACATGGCCCTTAGACTCCTATCCCTTAGTTATTCAATCAAATGCTAATCTAGGTACTGCTGTGAAGGGATTTTACAGACATAATTAAAGACTAAAGTCAGTTCATATTAAGATACAGAGATTAGACAGATGGGCTTAAACCATAAGGTAAGTCTTTTGAAAGCAGAGAGTGTTCTCCGGCTAGTAGTAAAAGAGAAAATCAGAGATTTGAAGTGCAAGGGGAATTTGAAGTTCTAGTGCTGGTTTAAGATGGAGGGGGGCATATGCCAAGAAATACGAGAATTCTTTAGAAATTGAGAGCAGCCCTTTGCTGACAGCCAATGAATAAACAGGCTACAACCATAAGGAACTGGATTTCACAAACAAACTGAATGAGCCTGTAAGTGGATTGTTTTCCAAAGCCTCCAAATAAAAGCCCAGCCTAGCCAACACCTTGATTTAGGCCTTCAGCTGAACCATGCTGAACTTCCAACCTACTAAACTGTGAGCTAATAGATTTGAGATGTTTTAAGCTACCCACATTTGTAGTAATTTGTTAAGCAGAAATAGAAAATTACCACACCCACACCCATCCCCATTCTTCATCTTATGACTTTCATACATTACTTACATTGACATATGTTAAAAATCCCACAAGACAATGTAATAATTTTGGCTTTAAATTGTCATAATTTTTTAATTGAGAGGAAAGTAGTCTTGTATATTTTATTAGCCCACATACTTACCATGCTGAAGTTCTACATTCCTTTCTACATATCTGAGTTTCTATCTAGGATCATTTTCTTTCAGCCTAAGAAATACCTTTAACATTTTGTGTAATGCAAGGCTGCTATCAATTAACTTTTGTGTGTATGTGTGTTTATAATCCGAAAGTCTCTTAATTTTGCCTTTATTTTTAAAGGATATTTTTGAAGGACATAGTATTCTGTGTTGACAGTTCCCCACCCACCTCCACAATGCTTTAAAGGTTTGTTCTGCTGTCTTCTGAGGCCCATTTTTTTTCCTGAGGATAAGTCAATATTCTATATGTACTGCACCATCTTTCTTTTAATGTTTCCAAGATGTTTTTATCTTTGGTTTTCAGTAGTTTGACAATGACGTGTCTGGGTCTGTTTTCATTTGAATTTATCTTGCTTAGGGTTTGGTTAGATTCCTAGATTTGGCAGTTGTTGTTTCTTATCAACTTTTAAAATTTCTAGCCAACATTCATCAAAAAATTTTTCTGCCTCATTATCTCTCTTCTCTTCCTAGATTGAACTACAATTACCTGCACTTTAGACCACTTATTGCTATATCACAGGTCACTATGTCCGTTTATTTCTTTCTACCCTTTTTCACTTTGTTCTTCTGTTTGGTTGGCTTTTACAGCATGTCTTCACCTTCACTGTTCCTTTTTTCATTTTATGTATAATCTGCTGTTCCACACAGTGAAATGTTTTTAAGGGGTATACATTTTTTAGATTTTAGGATTTCCAGTTGGTTCTCTTTTATAGTTTTTATGCCATCTCTAAAATTCCCACATCTTTTTACTCATTATATTCTTTTCATGTAGCTTTTTAAACGTTATTTACTATAGTTATTTTGAAGTTCCTGTCTGCTAATTTCAATATAAGTGCTACTTACTGATTTTTCTCTTGTCTGTGGTTCCCATTCTCCTGTTTCTTTATGTGTGTTATAATTTTTTAATTATATGCCAGATATTATTTATAAAATAATAGTAGAGGCTAAAGTATATAAACTGTGTGCTATAGTTAGGCAACTGAGGTAAAGATGTTTAGTAGCAGTCTTGGTTAGTCTCCATTAAATATGTCTTCAGATACTCAAATAAGTTGAGGCCTCTCCCTAAAGCACCACATGACTGTTTGACCTTGAGACTTTGAGACCACAGGCTGCTAGACCTCAAAACTGCAATCACAAAACTATTGAGAGTGCATTGCATGATATTATGGAACCTCAGAATTGCAGGGCCAGGAAACTACAAGACCACAAGAATGAGAGACCATGAGACCAAGTCCCCAAGATTTTGAAACTATAAGACTGCTAGATCACAAACTTTCTTTCTGCTTTCCAGCTCTACCTGAAGCCTCTGTTTATTACACAGGATTTCTATGTGAGAGAATTACTGGGCAGAGTAGATTATCTTTCCATTTAAGTCTCCTCCACATTCAAATCCAAAGGCCAGCCATAGATTTGTTAAAAAATAAAATAAATAAATAAATAAATTAGCTGTTTCTTCTTATCCCAGCCAAGACTCTGGCAGGCTTGCTCTTTTGCCCACAATGCCCCTAACCTCAGCACAACCAACCCCTGATATGAAAGTGTCCTCCACTCCTGGTTTACCTAAAAATGACTGATATGTCTAGAGTTTATTTCTTTTACATTTCTTTGCACTACAGTCCTTTGATGGCTGTAAAGATACATTTGAGTCTATGGTTTGTTTATTCAATGATTTCTTGTTAGCACTGAAGGTCATTTTTATCCTTTGTTATTCCAATCAGAAGCAAACATTTTGCGTACGTCCTTGCTTGTCTTTTTCCACTGCCATTACCATGAAAAGCTTTCTGAAATTGGTACTAGCACAGATTCTCTGATAGTGCTGACTATGTGTGGACTAGAACCCTGGAAACCTCAAGGATAAAGTCATGACAAGGAAGTTCATGCCCTGAGAAGTTTGGTCACCCTCAATGATGCCAACTCCACAACCCATCACTCATCCTCAGAGACTGTCAGGGGTCTGCTCTACAGGAATTTTACTTCTTTGAAAATTAGTTATATTATTAGCCTAAAAAACTGGTTCCTTAAATTTCTTCTATTCCATTAAGACCTTCTCTTTAAGTTCTAAATTTATCTCTTTCAGACTTTGAGAAGAACCCTCTAATCCTAATGTATTGCCTAATACTTGGATTCAATTTCAGATTCTCAATGCATTATAGGGAAAGGGTCAATGTGTGTGCAAAGCATGTATCTCAAAGCCCCATTTCATTCCCTCCCAACACTGATTTTCCCCAAGTCTGTCTTGAGCCACTTCAAAAGAAACTGCTTGCATTTCAAGCCTAGCTCTGTCATTCACTGGCTGTGTGACCTCAGCTAGCTCATTAGCCTGTCTGTATATCAGTTTTCCTATCTTCAAAATGAGGATCAATTTTTGATAATAATACTATCCCTTAGTTTCACTCCGAGAATTGAGTTGTCGTTTGTAGAATGTGTTAGGTATCAGGGGCTGTGCGAGTCATTTTTCATCCATTTTCTCATTGAAACGTACAGCAACCTTTTCAGGACATATTATTATAATCCATGTTTAGCTGATGAGAAGAGTGAGGTGTAGACAGGGGAAATAACTTGACCAATGTAGTACAGCTAATAAGCAAAAGATTCAGAATTCAAACCCAAGTGTGATTAGAGCCTGAGCTCTTAAGCACTCTGCAAGTATTTCTCAGACTTGCCAGAGCATAAGAATTACCTGGGCACAGAGTAGAAATTCAGATTCCCAGGCCTCCTCAGACCCACTGAATTGCCTCCTCTGTAGGAATTTGTATTCATGTTTCAGCAAGGGCCCCACATTACTATTTTTTTTTTAAGACAGAGTTTTGCTCTTGTTGCCCAGGCTGGAGTGCAATAGCATGATCTCAACTCACTACAACCTCTGCCTCCCAGGTTCAAGCAATTTTCTTGCCTCAGCCTCCCAAGTAGCTGGGATTACAGGCATACGCCACCACACCCGGCTAATTTTGTATTTTTAGTAAAGACAGGGTTTCACCACGTTGGCCAGGCTGGTCTCAAACTCCCGACCTCAGGTGATCCGCCTGCCTCAGCCTCCCAAAGTACTGGGATTACAGGTGTGAGCCACCAAGCCCAGACCCCACATTACTTTTATTAGTAAAGTCTGGAAGCTGTAACATAAATTCTACCCATGTGCAACCTGTAGAACTCATGCTGAGAAGAGCCCTCCCGTCTTTGTTCAAATCATGAGTCCTACCTGGCAGCTCATGGAAAGCAGCCCAGTAAATGGATAACTAACTATAAAATGTTGTAATTCCTTGCACAGGGCTAAGTATGTGGCATTCTTGGAGCACAGAGGAGGGACCTGGTGCTATCCTCATGGCATGAGTTTTCCTTTCAACTTAGAAACTGACGGGATTGACAGGCTGTGGCTACTTTTTATGCTCTTAAGAAGAACTCATGAATAATCTGTGGGTTCATTCCCAGGAGGCAAACAATGCAAATGGAACATAGGAAAGAAATTGTTAATGTTGGCAAAATTCATGCAAGCAGTCCCTTCTTTATCCAGAAGGTATGTTTGCTTGTGTTTTAGTATTTTTATCATATAACAAAAAGGGAAAAAGATCTTTCCCTGCCCAGTGTTTCAAATGAGGTAAGACAGCCGTGATTATATTCCATAACTAAAGTTCCTCAAATGAGGTAGAAGCATTTCAGTTAAATATCACCAGCAACTCAAAATTTCTGCCCCAGGAAAGCAACATGGAGAGGGCCAACCACTCCCTGCATTGAGATGGTTGCCCAGGTGTGCTAACAGAGATTTGAAGCAGAGAGCAGGCATCCGCTCTGCTGCCCACCCCAAAGAACAGTAACAATAACAGCAAACCCTTACACAGCACTCGCTACATACCAGCTTCTGTATTAAGTACTCCACATATGTTAACTTATTGTTCCTTTTAACACTGTGAAGTAAGTGCTATGGTCTGAATGTTTTTGTCCTCTGAAGTTTATGTGTTGGAACCCTAACTCCCATAACAAAGGTTAGGAGATACAGACCTTGGGTGGCGATGAGATCATGAAGGCAGAAGATCCTCATGAGTGGGATCTGCGCCATTATAAAAGAGGCTTTAGAGAGCTGCCTTGCTCCTTCCACCATGTGAGGTACAGGGAGAACGTGGGCCTTCACCAGACACAGAATCTATCCTAATCTTAGACTTAGCCTCCAGAACTGTGAGAAATAAATTTCTGTTGTTTAAGCCATCCAGTCTATGCTATTTTGTCACACCAGCCCAAAAGAACAGTAGGCATAACTGAAAGAACCTTTATTTTGCAGATAAAGAAATGAAGACAGAGAGTGACTTCCCAGTGTCACACACTACTAAGTGACAAAGCTAGAAGTTGAGCCCTGGCTGTCTGGCTTTGAGTCTCTACTCTAGAGCTTTGGACCAATTGGGCAAGTGAACATCTGGCAATATAAATGAGAGCCAGTTCTGATTTGACACTGCAGGTTTTAGGTGTCTGCTCCTCGGGTTCCTAAGACCTGTGTCTCAAAGCAATTAAAATGGTCAGAATAGGTGCTGTGGCTGGAGAGGGAAGGTCCAAAGACCCCACTGAGAGGTGAATTATGCAAATATGAGGGTGGAACATTTGCTGTTTAACATGCATGAGATCAGGAAGCTAAAGGGACGAAAGGAATAGAGGGACTTAAAGTATGATACAGAAAGTCTGAAAAGATTTGGACTTGGGTGGGAGAGGGATGAAGGTCTTACCAGGCCTACTGAAATCACTGCACATGGGCAGCCATTGCCTCGGCCCACAGGCAGCTGACAGCTGTGTTCATCATGGCTGCTTACATGGGATTCTTTGAGCTCTATTTAACTGAATTCCATTCACGTTTACTGGACATATGCTATTAGAGATTGTATTATGTGTTATAAATGCCAAAACGAGTAAGGCCTGGGACACAGCCCTCATAGAGCTCAGAATCCAGTAAAGAAAGCAGAAATGCCAATCAATAGCACTTGTTTCTAGTAGCAAAATAATGGAAATAAATGAAATGTCCAAGAACAGGGCGCTGGTAAGGTATGGTACTTCCACTGAGCACTAGGCAGCTGTAGAAAAGAATACGGATGTTTATTTGTACTAGTTTAGAAGGGAATCAATGAAATATTAAGTGAAAAAAGCAAGGTAAGTTGCCTTCTACTTAAAAATGGGGGGAAATTCCAGTGTGTATTAGCACAGAAACAGTCTGAAAAGACACTAAAAACACTAATAACAGTGGTTCCTGAGATTAGGGAACTGGGAAGGGGCTAAAGGTAGAAAAGGAGAATTTTGACTTGTTTATATATTTTATCTTAGAATGGAATCTTAGAACTATTCAAAACATTAAATTAAAAAATAGATGTGACTGCAGCCAATAAAAGTAACCTTAGCATTGCCTCCCCATATAAATAATACCCCATTCTTTCTGTTTTTTCTATCACACCCCAGTGCTGAGTTCCTGAAAAATGATCATCAACAGTGGTGGGGAGATAGCAGATAACAGGGATCCTGCCACTCGCCTTGAAGGTCAGACTCCCATCCACCTGACACCCCTCAGCAGCTGTCTGCCAGCTCCCTCAAAACCATCCCTGCACTCCTCTTCATTAAACTCCTGCCCTCATCAACAGCGTAAGTGGGTGATTTCAAAGCAAACCCTAAGCCCACTGAACTCTCAAAGGAAGTGGAGGACTCTGAAGGCCACGCTCAGCTAAATGTTTTTGCTTCTTGCCTCTCTCCTCTTTAATTACAGCGTAATTTGCATTTATATGATTTCATTCTGCCATTGGGTTGTGAATAGCATTGATGATGATCCACATTCCTTAACTTCCCATCATAGCTGGAGAGCAGGAGGATGACTGCCATCTCAGATAAAATTCTATCCAATTAAACAGTTCATTGGATATGTCATGGTTTGAGGTTCTCATTATCCTCTGTGTGCATGTCTCATGGATATTTCTTTAAACCCATCATCGTAATAAGGTCTTAGTGTATATGCTCCCCCACTGAATGACTATAATGACATTGACTTGAAAATGGATCTCCTTAGACTTGCATGAGAAGCTGAGCTTTTCCATTTAACTGACTCGTTCTGGACTTTATTTTTCCAGGTCTTTTGTCTAAATGGTATCAGATGCTCCACATGATGAAACATGTCATAGACACTGACAAAATAATGTTGGATCCCTAACAGGGTTCATCTACTGAGGGCAAATATGTATAAAGTTTTCTCCAATCAACACCCCAGCACATGCTCCTTGCTCTGGATGGTGTGGCTTATTTGGCAGCTGTGGTTCACCTGGCCAGATCCCCTGTTTGAAAATACAATGTCAGCAATTAAAAGCACACGTAGCCTGTGTAAGTGTTCACCCATCTGAGGTGATTTTAGAGACCATGGCTGCCCCAAAGCCATGCCCTACTCTGCTTCCAGGTACCTACCCAAAATATTGATCAAGTAACCAGGAATACAGCCTGGTTATTTGAAAATATCAAAGGCTTTGAGCAAGATGGGTCTGAGTGGGAACTCTGGCTCTACCACTTACAGGGGCATAAGGCAAGTTCACCAGAGTTTCACTGTCCACATCTGTAAAGTGGAAACAATAATGTTGACCTGGTTACTTTGTCATGAAAATTAACTGGAATAATTTCATTAATTATTGATGAGTCTCAACAAATGACCATTCCAATCCTTCTTCTGTTTTCCTTAGCAGAGCATTCAAGGGCCCTCTGGACTTTTTCAGCCTCACCTCCCAGCATCTCTCCAACCATACCCAAAATTACTTGGCATTCCACTAAAAACATTTACTTCCGTTCTCTTGATTTTGTTCAAATTTTTCCTTCTTGAAATGTTCTTCCTCTCTCTCTTTCTCTATCTGGGAAATAGCATATCATCCACAAACCACAGCTCAGAAAAAACCTCTCACACAGCACAGACCTCCTCCCCGCACACTCCATATGTGGCTATGTGGCCTGTCTGCAGCATTTGCACAGCTGATCACCCTGCTGTCCCACCTCCTTCGACATGCCTTCACTTGGCTTCCTGGACACCAGGTGCCCTTGGTGTCCTCCTACCTCACGAACTGTTTTGCTGATTCCTCATCTACCTGACCTCTTAGCTCTGGCCCACCCCATGGTTCAGTTCTTGGACCATTCCACTTCTCTAATGGAACTGAATCCTTTAATGATCTGATCTGATCTCATGGCTTTCATGTCATCTGCAGGCAGATGATGACTCACAAAATTATGTCAACCTTTACCCTCTTGCCTAAACTCCACACTCACGTATCGAACTGCCTGCTTAGCATCTCTACTTGGAAACTTAATAGGAATCTCAAAATTTAACAGGTTCAAAATCAGCTCCCCAAAACCCTGCTTCTCCCAAAGTCTTTCCCACCACAGTTAGCGGTAACTCCGTGTCTCCAACTGCTCGGGCCAAACATCTCTAGTCACTCTGAATTCCTCTTTCATATCCCATCACCAAGCCCTGCCACTTCTGCCTCCAAATCCAACCCCTCACCACCTCCAGTGCTATCACCCACATGGAGCTACCATCATCTCCCCCTGGATTATCACAAGGGCCTCCTCTCTGTTCTACCCACTTCCTCCTCTGCTCCCCTGCACTGCAGCCTGTCAGCCAGGGAAATTCTAGTAAACGTAAGTCAAATCATATCCTTCCTCTGTTGAAAACACTCCATGGGCTTCTCATCATGCTCAGGATTAAAGCCAATGTCATTTCAGTCACTTCTGCCCTGACCTCATCTCCTGCCAGTCTCCTGCACCCTCTCACACCAGGCACATTGGACTGCTCGACACTTCTCACACAGCCCAGGGACACACCCACCTCAGGGCCTTTGCACCTGCTATTCCCTATTCTTCAGGATGTGCACATGGCTTCTTCACTACCTTAGGTATCCACTCAAATGTCCCCTTCTTACTAATACCTTCTCTAATGACACTTTTTAAAACTGTAATTCTTTCAGACACCAAGAGCCCTCTGCCTCTCCTACATCTTATTTTCTCTCTAACACTCACATATAAAATATTATATATTTAGCTTGTTTTGCTCATGTTTGTCCCCTAACCCCTAACTCTCACCAGCATATCAGCAAGAGAAGACAAAGATTTTGTCAACTTCGTTCCTACCATATGTAATAGTGCTTAGAACAGTATCGGGCAAAGAGTAGGGCCTCATTACATATTTTTAGAATAAATGAATCTAGACAATATTGAGGGGGTCACTTTTTAGTTTAGAAAAGGAAAACTATAAGGAAATTCATCAAAATACCAGGTACAAAATTCATCTAAATACCAACGGTAGTTACCGCTGTGTGTTCTGGTTACTGGTGCAATTTTAGTTTTTTCTCAACTCTTTTTGTGATTTCCAAGTTTGTGTTTGATTTTTGTTGTTGCTGTTGTTTACCATTTAGCACATTTAATGTTATAATAAAATGTTTTAAAATAATACGTATACCTATAAAAAGGGAAAATTAACAAATTTTAAAATGTTTATTTAAAACTGAGTCTATAGCCACAACTCTGACAAAGAGAGAGGGAAATAAGTACCAAAGAGACCTCTTCCGCAGTGGCTGACTGGATCCTGTGCCTTCAGAGCCCTCTAATAGGCCCGCCTACATCAGCCACTCACCCCACCCCGTTGCGCTCCACCCTAATAAATGTGAACTGCAAGTGCACCAGTGCCAGAAACCACACAGAACCACCCCCACTTTATTCCTGAGCCACCTTTGTTTCCTCCACTTTCAGCCTGACTCCTGATTTCTATTCAGGCTCTCTTTCACACCCCTCCCCTGTGCCACAGTCTTTGCATTGACTTTGACTTTGCCTCAGACACTGGTCTCTGGTTCTTTCTACACCAGACCACAGTAAGAAGTCTACTCCAACTACAGGTCCCCCCATGTTAGCCCTCTGGTCCTTGTTGGGGAGGGGGAGATTTAATCTATAGGTGAGATTATGACAGGTAGCTTGAGCCAGATTCTCTGGGGACCCTCATAAATGAGCTGCTTAGGGAAAAAAATTGTGAATGCAGTTTTCTTAAACTTCCTCCTCCAAACACTTATGTCTCATCTTTAAACTTGGGGTCCCAGGCAAAAGGATTACCACAAGAAAGTATTGCTTCAGGAGGAATTCTGGGGAGGAAATGAAATGTTTGTGAGGATTAGACCTGTCTCATGCATTAGAGCCTATCAACCCTGAGGCTACCCCTCTCCCTGGACTAAATGGTACTTTAATAATAATTGTAAGTGTTGTTATTATTATTATTATTATTGAGACAGAGTCTCCCTCTGTCTCCCAGGCTGGAGTACAGTGGTACAATCTCAGCTCACTGCAACCTCTGCCTGCCAAGTTCAAGCAATTCTCCTGCCTCTGCCTCCCAAATAGCTGGGACTACAGGCATGCGCCACCATGCCTGGCTAATTTTTTATTTTTAGTAGATACGGGGTTTCACCATGTTGGCCAGGCTGGCTTCAAACTCCTAACCTCATGATCTGCCCACCTCAGCCTCCCAAAGTGCTGAGATTACAGACATGAGTCACCATGCCTCGCTTCAATTATTTTTAATTAGGATAAAATGGAAGTTTTCAAAACCTATATCAACCTAGTCTCCTAGGTGACAGAGTCTGGCCAAAAGGTTTCACATGCCTTTTGATAATTCTATCAAATACAAGATTCAAGCAATATCTTGTTATAACTTGCATTCTTCCCAACCATTTCCCTAAATAGCAGAATATTTCCTGATCTAAAAGCTTTTAACCTGATCTGATATTTCTCTCTCAGTGTCTGAAGCCAAAGGCAAAGACAAGCAAACTGTCCCAGGGAAAGGAGGGACTTGAATGTCATGACCCTTTGTACTACTTTGCTGGGCAAAACTTTGGGGTTCAGTTTTTAAAGCAAACTCCAATTGCAACTTCTTTTTGACTTATTTGGGAGTCAAAGGAAGAAATTTCTCCTTAATTTCAGTTTGTTTCTGTAGAGGAAATATTGTGTGTCTTCAGTAAAAGCCAAATTTCTTTTCATATAAACTACATATGTATCAAAAGATTAAATAAATGAGATTGCTAAACAAAAGAGGCTTTAAATAAGAATACGAGAATAATGTTTCCCCTCCCCCAGTGCAAACCATTTAAGGTAGGGTACATGGTTTTGGCTTACCTACTTAAAAACAGGTATCACCATCCTGGCCAACATGGTGAAACCCCGTCTCTACTAAAAAAATACAAAAATTAACTCAAAAATCTATAGTCCAAAATCTCATTCAAGAAAATAAGTCCCTCCCACCTATGACCCAGGAGGCAGAGACTGCAGTGAGCCAAGATTGTGCCACTGCACTCCATCCTGGTGTCTGGCAGCAGAACAAGACTCTGTCTCAAAAAAAGAAAAAAAAAAGATCTCATTCAAGGACTCAACTAGAGACCCTATATGATATTAATAATAGCCCTTAGTCACTTCAGGCACCAATCACTATTTCTGCCTCAGCATACATCATATTTTAGGCAAAAATTTCCTTTTTTCAAAGTATCTTGCAGTAAATAGCTTACAATCGTATGTTCACCCAAAATTAGAAATTTGCTCATAGATGATAAAGGAGGTCATTTCTGGTCCTTTTTTTGTAGAAACCAAGATCCTTTTTTGTAGAAATTAGGATCCTTCTCTGTGGTACTGTATTAGTCCATTTTCACACTGCTGATAACCAAGACATATCTGAGACTGGGCAATTTACAAAAGAAAGAGGATTATTGGGCATACAGTTCTATGTGGCTAAGAAGGCCTCATAATCATGGCAGAAGGTGAAAGGCAAGGTGGAGTAAGTCACGTCTTACAAGGATGGTGGCAGGCGAAAAGAGAGAGCTTTGGCCGAGAAACTCCCATTTATAAAACCATCAGATCTCGTGAAACCCATTCACTATCACAAGAACCACAAGGGAAAGACCCATCCCCATGATTCAATCATCTTCCACCTGGTCCCTCCCACAACATGTGGGAATTATGGGAGCTACAAGATGAGACTTGGGTGAAGACACAGAGACAAACCATATCATTCCACCCTCAGCCCCTCCCAAATCTCATATCTGCACATTTCAAAACTAATCATGCCTTCCCAACAGTCCCCAAAATCTCAACTCATTTTAGCATTAACTCAAAAATCTACAGTCCAAAATCTCATTCAAGAAAAAAGTCCCTCCCACCTATGAGCCAGTAAAATCAAAAGCAAGTTGGTTACTTCCTATATACAATGGGGGTACAGGTATTGGGTAAATACAGCCATTCCAAAAGGGGGAAATTTGTCAAAACAACGGGGCTACAGGCCCTACGCAAGTCTGAAATCAGTGGTGCAGTCAAATCGTAAAGCTCCGAAATAACCTCCTTTGTCTCACATCCAGGTCACACTGATGCAAGAGGTAGGTTCCCATAGTCTTGGGCAGCTCCAGCCCTGGGGCTTTGCAGGGTACAGCCTCCCTCCCAGCTGTTTTCATGGCTGGCATTGAATGTCTGTGGCTTTTCCAGGTGCACAGTGCAAGCTGTCAGTGAATCTACCATTCTGGGGTCTGAAAAATGGTGGCCCTCTTCTCACAGCTCCACTAGGTGGTACTCCAGCAGGGACTCTGTCAGAGGCTCCAACCCCACATTTGCCTTCTGCATTGCCCTACCAGAGGTTCCCCCTGAGTGCCCCACCCCTGCAGCAAGCTTCTTCCTGGGCTCCCAGGCATTGCCATTCATCCTCTGAAATCTAGGTGGAGGTTCCCAAACCTCAATTCTTGACTTCTGTGCACCCCCGTGCTCAACACCACATGGAAGATGCCAAGGCTTGGGACTTGCCCCCTCTGAAGCCGTGGCCAGAACTGTATCTTGGCCTCTTTTAGTCACAGGTGGAGCAGCCGGGATGCAGGGTGCCAAATCCCTAGACTGCACACAGCACAGGGACCCTCAGCCCAGCTCACGAAACCATGTTTTCCTCCTAGGCCTCCGGGCCTGCGATGGGAGGGCCTGCCTTGAAAACCTGTCACATGTCCTAGAGACATGTTCCCCATTGTCTTGGAATTAACATTATGCTCCTCATTACTTATACAAATTTCTGCAGCCAGCTTGAATTCTCCTCAGAAAATGGGATTTGCTTTTCTATCACATTGTCAGGCTGCAAATTTTCCAAACTGTTATGCTGTGCTTCCCTCATAAGATTCAATGGGTTTAGCAGCATCCAAATCACCTCTTGAATGCTTTGATTCTTAAAAATTTCTTCTACCAGATACCCTAAATCATCTCTCTCAAGTTCAAAATTTTACAAAATTCTAGGGCAGGGGCAAAATGCCAATAGCCTCTTTGCTAAACCATAATAAGAGTCACCTTTGCTCCGGCTCTTGACAAGTTTCTCCATCTGAGACCACCTCAGCCTGGACCTTATTGTTCATATCACTGTCAGCATTTTGGTCAAAGCCATTCAACAATCTCTAGGAAGTTCCAAACTTTCCCACATTTTCCTGTCTTCCTCTGAGCCCTCCAAACTGTTCCAACCTCTGCCTGTTACTCAGTTCCAAAGTTGCTTTCACATTTTTGGGTATCTTTCAGCAGCACCCCACTCTACTGGTACCAATTTGCTGTATCAATTTGTTTTCATGCTGCTGATAAATACATACCTGAGACTGGGCAATTTACAAAAGAAAGAGGTTTCTTGGACTTAACAGTTTCTTGTGGCTGGCAAGGCCTCACAATCATGGCAGAAGGTAAAAGGCAAGGAGGAGCAAGTCATGTCTTACATGGTTGGTGACAGCAAAAAGAGAGAGCTTGTGCAGAGAAACTCCTGTTTTTAAAACCATCATGATCTCATGAGACCCATTCACTATCACGAGAACAGCACAGGAAAGACCCGCCCCCATGATTCAATCATCTCCCGCCTGGCCCCACCTATAACACATGGGAATTATGGGAGCTGCAAGATGAGATTTAGGTGGGGACACAGAGCCAACCATATCAGGTACACTGTAGTCAAGATCCGACCCACCAGCATGTTCTATTCACTTGTGTAAAATCATGAATAAAAGTATTCAATTCTTAGGCAGCATACTCCAAAGTCATAGCAACATTTCTAAGAATATAGTTGTTTAAAAATTTTAGTGCTAGTCAAAATGAAGTAAGCCTATTTCAACATTTCTCCCACTGGTTACACCTAGAAACTAGACAAAACACAAAAAGCAAATACTTGCTGACTCTAAAAAAGTAACAATAGTGGGTAGATTAGGGAAAGGAGGCAACATAAAGAGTGATTTATTTCAAGTAATGTGTTTCCTAGTTTTCTCATTCTTTCATCTTCTGAATTTGACCCAACGGTGGACCACTGAAGAACTATGCTGCAGACAGGGATTTCTAAATACTGAGAAAATCAGCAAGGCATGCATAGTAGCTCACACCTGTAATTTCAGCACCTTAGGATTATAAGGCAGTCAGATTGCTTGAGCCCAGGAGTTCAAGACAAGCCTGGGCAACATGGTGATACCCCGTCTCTATAAAAAATATTTAAAAATTAGGCAGGTATGATGGCATGTACCTGTAGTCCCAGCTATAGGATGCTGAGGTGGGAGGATCACCTAAGCCCAGGAGGTCAAGGCTTCAATGAGCTGTGATTGCTCCACTGTACTCCAGCCTGGGCAACCGAGTGAGACCCAGTTTCAAAAAATAAATTAATTAATACTGAGAAGATTAGGGCAGAGGATCTGGAAAAAGGAACCCTGTGAGCTAAAAGAATGTGGATAAAATCTTAAAGATAAGATAGCTGGAGAAAGGGATCCCCTAATTCTGCCACAAGTTCCAAGATAATTTCTAAGCTGTGCTTACACAAGATAAACCCAATGCATCATGGCAAAAACTTTGAAATCTAAAATACAATATCATCCACCACCCATGTCTCAGAATGGCACATGCATGGACTTCACCCCAAACAGTATAATAAAACTAGGCTAGCATTGGAACCACTGCCCACAGATGGCAAGAGAGAGCTTGTGCTTTAAACTTAATCAACTGATTATCTGCTAAAACAATAAAATTAACATTCTCCAGCAAACTAATGGGACAGAGATTTTTTACACAATGTTTAAAATGTTCAGAATAAAATTTAAAAGGACTCAATTTTTTTGTTTGTTTGTTTTTGAGATGGAGTTTCGCTCATGTTACCTAGGCTGGAGTACAATGGCGCGATCTCGGCTCACCGCAACCTCCGCCTCCTGGGTTCAGGCAATTCTCCTGCCTCAGCCTCCTGAGTAGCTGGGATTACAGGCACGCGCCACCATGCCCAGCTAATTTTTTGTATTTTTAGTAGAGACGGGGTTTCACCATGTTGACCAGGATGGTCTCGATCTCTTGATCTCGTGATCCACCCGCCTCGGCCTCCCAAAGTGCTGGGATTACAGGCGTGAGCCACTGCGCCCGGCCTAATTTTTATATTTTTAGTAGAGGTGGAGTTTTGCCATGTTGGCCAGTCTGGTCTCAAAATCCTGACCTCAAGTGATCTGACTGGCTTGGCCCCCCAAAGTACTGGGATTACAGGCCTGAGCCACTGCACCTGGCCCAAAAGTACTCGATATTTAAAGAACCAGTACAATCTGATCGACTTTCAAGGAAAAATATTCAACCAATGTCAATTCTAAGATAAAACAGATTTTGGAATCATCAAATACTTCAAAGAGCTGTTATAAACAGGCGTCATCAAGCAAAGACAAACACCGTTTAAATGGATGAAAGGTAAACAATTTCATCCAGAGAAATAAAAAAAAAATTAAGTGACATTTGGGAACTGAAAAAGAGAATATGAACATGTAAAATATATAATTCACTGAATGGGCTCAATAGCTCAATAGTATGGAGATGTCAGAGGTAAGAAATAGCAAGCTTGTAAACATATCAGTACAAATTATCTATTTTAAACAACAGGAGACTTTAAAAAGTAAATACAGCCTCAGGAACCTATGGAATAATAGCAAAAGGTCTGACATTTATGACTGATATTGGAGTACCAAAATTAGAAGAGAAGCTTGATTCGGAAAATGTTTTGAAGAAATAATGACCAAAAACTTACTAAATTTTCTGAAAAATGTGGAAACGAACCTCTATGAATGGACACAGAATAGAAAGGTATTTATGTTCCAATGAATGCTCACCAAAGTAAATCCACTGCAGAGGATGCTCTTCATAACATAAACAAGGCAGAATGTTCTATGGATACAAATCACCCCAATATATGTTTGGCAGATCATTTACAAACTGGGCATGGTGGCAGGGCATCAGCTATACATGGGCTTAACAACATAGATTTCCCCTCACCAAGGCGGACTTTACTACTGCTATTACCAAGTCTCCAACTTGCCTACAGCAGAGCCCAACCCAGCATCCCAAAATGCCCAAGGTGGACTAGGCAGACACCTACCCACAAGTTGATTATAATACATCCATTTCATCATGGAGGGGAAAACAATATGTCTTCACTTGACGAGGCATTACTTTTAGATATGAATTTGTTTTATTTAACTATGCTTCTCCCAGCACAGCATTCCATAGAATTGCAAAATGCTGCATCATCATAGTGGTTTTCTATACACATTGATTCTGATCAAGGAACTCTCTTCACAGCAAAAGAAGTATAACCATGGGCTCATGCCTATGGTATTGCATGCCTTATCACTCTAAAATAGCAGAACTGATAGAATGATGAAGTGATATGCTAAAGATTGAGTTACAGAACCAGCTGGCAGACAATACCATGAATTGATAGGTTCTATGATACAGGATGCAGTACACAGTTTGCATTGGTGACAAATCTATGGTGCTGCTTCACTCATTACCAAAATACAGCAATCCAGGAATCAAAGGGTAGAAGTGAAAATGGTTCTTCTCACTATAATACCTAAATTACACTAGCATACTTTTAATTCCTGTCTCCACCACCATTAGTTCTGATGGTTTGAAGATCTTTGTTCCCCAGAACAAAGGAATGCTTTCACCAAGGCACACAATAATGGTTCTGTTGGATTGGAGGTTGAGACAAGTCACATGGTCATTTGGGCTGCTCATGCTGTTGGAATAATTGATACTGATTACTAAGGGTTAGGTTACTGCCACTAAATGAGAGCACAGAGGACTATGTCTAAAACAAAGAGGATTCTCTGGGCTGGCTCTTAGTACTTCCCTGATTAATAGCGAAAAATCAATGGAAAACTACAGAAGACCAAAAATGACAAGACCGCTAAATACCTAGGCCCTTCAGAAACGAAGGTTTCAGTCACTCCAAGTCATAAAGAACACATACTGGCTGAGGTTTTCTAAAATCAAAGGAAACATAGACATTAAAAGAAATACATTATAAATGCCAGCTACAGACTTGTTATTAATTATAAAAACAGAGACTGTAGAGCTGTGCATACTTCTTTCCTTGCTTATTTATGTGTGTGCTCTGCCTCTCTCCTAGTTCCTCTTATTATTTTTACAAGTATTAGTGGAGATGGCTAATTATACAACATGAAGATAACAATGTTCAGAGAAGGTCATGATTGAATTTGAGGAGATGGATACAAGAGCTATCTTCCAATGTTTCCTGGAACTGTATTATCTCCTCATATTGCTCAGATGAGATCGGGTGCATCCAGGGTGGTATGGCTGTAGACTCCTCATGTTGAAAAAAGAGTGAGAGAATCTTTGTTTGTACGAAGTATAGTTGAATCGTTTTAGGTGAATATGCATAGCAACCTTACTAACGATAGTCAAAAATGAGGAACAGTCTGGCATGGTGACTCACACCTGTGAGCCCAGCACTTTGGGATCCCGAGAAGGGTGGATCACCTGAGGTCAGGAGTTCTAGACAAGCCTGACCAACATGGTGAAACCCCCATCTCTACTAAAAATACAAAAATTAGCCAAGTATGGTGCCATACACCCATAGTCCCAGCTACTCAGGAGGCTAAGGCAGAAGGATTGCTTGAACCCAGGAGGAAGAAGCTGCAGTGTGCCAAGACTGCACCTCTGCACCCCAGCTTGGGCAACAGGGCAAGATTCCATCTCAAAAAATATGAGGAACAACCTAAATATTCATCAGTAAATATAATGTGGTACGTTCATACAATAAAATACTACCTGATATGGTTTGGATCTGTGTCCCCACCAAACCTCCTGCTAAACTGTAATCCTCAGTGTTGGAGGTGGGGCCTGGTGGAAGATGATTGGATCTTGGGAGTGAAGTTCTCATGAATGGTTTGGGGTCATCCCCTTGGTGCTGTTCTTGTGATAGTGAGGGAGTGAGTTATCATGAGATCTAGTTGTTTAAAAGTGTGTAGCACCTCCCCCTCTCTCTTCCTCCTGCTCCTGCCATGTAAGATGCCTTGCTCATCCTTTGCCGTCTACCATGATTAAAAGCCCCCCTGAGGCCTCCCCAGAAGCAGATGTCACTAAGCTTCCTGTACAGCCTGAAGAACCATGAGCCAATTAAACATCTTTTCTTTATAAATTACCCAGTCTAGGTATTTATTTATAGCAGTGTGAGAACAGCCTAATACTTTACCTAATAATATAAAGGAATGGCTTGGGACTTGCACTTCCAGGAGATGGAGTAGATGTACTTTTCCCTATTGCTTCCTCTAAATACAACTTAAAGCACCCTACATTTTATACAGAAGATAAATATAAGAAGACTGAAAGTGCAAATAAGAAAACAGACAAGCTAGGAAGCTCAGCACCCAAGGTGTCAGAGGTGAAGTCAGAGAAGACCTAAGGAAGCGTTACCTGTGTTACATAAATGAGCCAAATATGACCTCTTGTTTACGACTTGTTGACGACTTCACAGTAGGCTGTTTACAACCTCACAGTAGGCTGAGATGAATTCGCTCAAAAGCTGACTAGTATCAAACTCAAATTTTACAAATCCAGCTCAAATAAGCAGCCATTTAGAGCCTGTCTGCTTTGCATAGCCTATGAAACTACACCAAACATCTACTAATCATAGATAAGATAAATCCAGCAGTGATAAATATCCCAAGCCTGTGCTACTTTTCTCTCTGACCCAAAGATTCTTAATCAGTTATATGTGTTAAGTTCCCTCTCTGATCCACCCCTCTCCTTCTCTGACAAGACCCAGAGAAGATAAAGCCAACAAAATCCACACCTACGAACTTTATACTCAAACCGTGGAAAACTAAAGACAAACAAAACATCTTAAAAGCCGTAAGAGCGAAATAGCAACTTATCTAACTTACCTATAAGTAGAAAACAATTCAAATGACAATGAATTTCTCATCAAAAACCATGAAGGCCAGAAGGAAATGGCACATTTTTTAAGTGCTGAAAGACCTGTTAACACAGAAGCCTACGTGCAATGAAAATATTCTTTATAAATGAAGGGAAATTAAGAAATTATCAGATGAAGGAAAACAAAAGAATCTATCTCCAAAAACAAAGCCTAAAGGAAGATCTTTAAACAGTAAGGAAATGATCAAAGCAGGCACTTTGAAACATCCAACAGGAAGAAGTAACACAGTAACTGAAGATAGAAGAAAATATAATCCTTTTCTCCTCTTGAGCTTTCTAAATCATATTTGAAATTTAAAGAAAAAATTATAACATTCTGTGATATAGTTCTAAATGCATGTCAAGAAAATATTTAAGATAATTCTATTATGAGAGAGGATAACGTGACACAGACGGAGGTAAGGTTTGCGCACTTCACTTGAACTGGTAAAATTACACCAGGAGACTGTGTTATGTGCGTATAGTGTAATACCTAGAGCAGCCACTTAAAACACTATTTAAAAAGACATACTTAAGAACACAAAAATGCCAAAATGGAATTCTATAGAATATTTAAGTAACCCACAAGAAGGCAGAAAAGCAAACAGAAACAAAAAAGAGAAAACAAAAAATTAAATGGGAAACTAAGAGCTAACATAATAATTACATTAAGTGTAGTCTAAACATATTAATTTAAAGACAGATATTGATAGCATAGATTTAAAAATATGACCCCAACATATGCCATCTACATGTAACTCACATTAAATATTACAAGATTATATTTGAATATAGGCAGGTTGAAAGTAAAAGAAATGGTAAATAGCAGATGATAGATAGATAATTATATAAACGTTAATACAAAGAAAGCAGAGTGGCTTTATTATTAGACAAGAAGACATCAAAGAAAAGAAAATTACTAAGGATAGAGAGAAACATTATGTAATGACAAAAAGGTCAATCAACCAAAAGACATAGAAATCCTATATGTGCACCAAACAACAGGAGCATAAAATAACTGAAGCAAAATCTGATAGAAATGAAAAGATGAATAGACAAATCCACAATTTTAGTGGAAAACTTCAACACTTCTCTCTCAGCAATTAATAGAATAACTAGACAGAAGATCAGCAAGGATATAAAACTCAGTAATACCACCTACCAACCATATCTAATAAAGATTTATAGGACACTTCCTACAAAAACAGCAAAATACATATTCTTTGCAAGTGCCAATGGCACATATATAAAGAAAGATCATCTCCTGGGCAATCAAATTATGCAAATAACAACAAATTTAAAAGAACTGAATTCATGCTGAGTAAATTATCTGAAGACAATGGAATAAAAGTAGAAATCAATAGCAGAAAGATAATAGTCTCCAAACACCCAGAGCCTAAACAACACGCATTTAAATAACTCATGGGATAAAACAGGAGCTACAAAACAAATTTTAAAAACACACAGAGCTGAATAAAAATAAACAACTCAGACTTTGTGGAACACAGTGAAAGCATGCTGAAACAAAAATTTATAGTACTAGAAAAGAAAAAAAAATCTCAAATCAATATAATTTCTCACCTCAAAAACCTACAAGAGTAAAATGAACCCAAAATGAGCAGAAGAGAATAAGAAAGATGAAGAGAGAAATCAATAAAATTGAAAACATAAAAATAATAGAGAAAATCAGTAAAACAAAGGGAAGTTTCTTCTTAAAAAATCAGTAAATATCTAAAAGCCTCTAGCAAGAGTAACAAAGAAAAAAAAGAGAAGACATAAATTACCAATATCAGGAATGAAACAGAAGATATTACTACAGACTCTGTGGCCATCAAAAGGATATTAAGGGTATACTCTGACTAACTCCATATACAGAAATTTGACAATTTAGAAAATAGATGAATTCCTCAGAAAACACAAACTACCAAAACTCACCCAATATAAAAATAGATCATTTAAATAGCCCCACAACTATTAAGGAAATTGAATTAATTTTTTAAACCCACCAACAGAAACTTCCCAGGCCAAGAAAGCTTCACTGGTAATTCTATCCAACATTTAAAGAAGAATTAATGCCCATTCTATACAATCTTTTTCCGGAAAATAGGAGTGGATACTTTTTTGTTCATTTTATGAAGCTACTATTACCTGGATTCTAAAACATAACAAAAACAGCACAAAAAAAAGGAAAGATCAAAATTCCTGATAAACACAGAAATAAAAATTCTCAACAAAATATTAGCAAATAGAATCTAGCAATATATGAAAAATATTATATACCATGGCCAAGTAGAGATTATACTAAGGATGTAAATCTGCTTCAGTATTCAAAAATCAATCAGTGTAATCCACCATTTGAACAGACTAAAGAAGAAAAATCACATGCATATATAAATTGATGCAAAGAGATTATTTTATATAATTCACACCTATTACTGATATTTTTTAAAAATCTCCCAGCAAAGAATAGAGGAAAACATTCTTAACTCAATAAAGAGCATCTATCAAAACATCTTAGAGTTAACATTATACTTAATGATGAATAACTGGATGATTTTTCTTAATATTTGGAGCAAAATATCACTTTTATTCAGTATAAAAGTTCTAGCCAGTGCAACAAAGTAAGTAAAAAAAATAAAAGATACACAAAATAGAAAGGAAGAAATTGGGGGGCTGGGCCAAGATACCCAAATAGGAACAGCTCCAGAGTGCAGTTCCCAGTGAGAATGACACAGAAGGCGAGTGAGTTGCATTTCCAACTGAGGTACCAGGTTCATTTCAATGGTACTGGTTGGACAGTGGGTATAGCCCAAAGAGGGCAAACTGAGGCAGGGTGGGGTGCTTCCTTATCCAGGAAGTGCAACTGGCCAGAGGATCTGGGGCTTTTCCCCTCCAGCACTCCAGTTCAGATACTGCACTTCTCCCATGGCCTTTCCAACCCACAGACTAGGAGATCCCCACAGGGCTGAAAAGCACCATTACTAGCACAGATCTGTGCAGCAGCTCCACCTGGTGCTGCAGGTTGTCAGCACAGATCTGGGCAGACATTTTGACTAGCACCAAGAACGCCTTTGGAACAGTTTCCCACTCCTCAGAAAGAGGGGGAGCTGAAAGCAGGGAGACAGGTATTGGCTTGGTGAGACCCACCCCGACAAAGATCAGCAAACTGAAGCCCTCTTGCTTGAAAGTTTCACAGCCAGCACATCAGTTCAAGCTCAACCTGGGATGATCAAATTCAGTGGGGGAGAGGGCGTCTGCCATTGCTGAGGTGGTTCTAATTTTACCTGTGTAAACAAAAGCCAGAGGAAGCTTACATAGCAGCTGGACTGAGCCTGTGGCAGACCAGCAGTGCCTCTACAGGAAAACAAGGGACAGACTGCCTCCTCAAGTGGCTCCTTGACCCCTGTATAACCAAAAAGTTGCCTCATACAGGAGAGCTCTTGTTGACACCTGGTGGGTGCCCTTCTGTTATAAAGCTACCAGAGGAAAGATCAGGCAGCAATTCTTGCTGTTCTACAGCCCCCGTGGATGATTCCTAGGCAAGCTAGTTCTGGAGGGGACCTCCAGCCATCTGACAGCAGAGGGGCCTGATTGTTAGAAGGAAAACTAAAGAACATAAAGAAATACCTTCAACATCAACAGAAAGGACGTTCACTCAGGGACCCTATCTGAAATCACCAACTTCAAAAATAAAAAGCAGATAAATCCACGAAGATAGGAAGAAATCAGCACAAAAAGGATGAAATCATCAAAGACTAGAATGCCTCTCCTCCTCCAAGGGATTACAACTTCTCAACAGCAAGAGAAGAAAACTGGATGGAGAATGAGTTTGACAAATTGACAGAAGCAGGCTTCAGAAGGTGAGTAATAACAAACTTCTCTGAGCTAAAGGAACATGTCCTAACCCAATGCAAAGAAACTAAAAACCTTGAAAAAGGGGCTAGATGAAATGCTAACTAAAATAGCCCACTTAGAGAAGAACATAAACAATTTGATGGAGCTGAAAAACAATTCACAAGAACTTCACAAAGCATACACAAGTTTCAATAGCCAAATCGATCAAGCAGAAGAAAGGATATCAGAGAATGAAGATCAATTCAATGAAATAAAACAAGAAGGCAAGATTAGAGGAAAAAGAGTGAAAAGAAATGAACAAACCCTCCAAGAAATATGGGATTATGTGAAAAGACCTAATCTATGCTTGATTGCTGTACCTGAATGTGATTGGGAGAATGAATCCAAGCTGAAAAACACTCTTCAGGATATTATCCAGGAGAACTTCCCCAACCTAGCAAGGCAGGCCAACATTCAAATCCAGAAAATACAGAGAACACCGCAAAGATATTCCTCAAGAAGAACAACCCCAAGGCACATAATCGTCCGATTCACCAGGGTTGAAATGAAGGGAAAAAATGCTACGGGCAGCCAGAGAGAAAGGACAGGTTACCCAAAAAGGGAAGCCCATGAGACTAACAGCAAATCTCTTGGCAGGTACCCTACAAGCCGGAAGAGAGTAGGGGCCAATATTCAACATCCTTAAAGAAAAGAATTTTCAATCCAGAATTTCATATCCAGCCAATAAGCTTCATAAGCAAAGGAGAAATAAAATCCTTGATGGACAAGCAACTGCTGAGAGATTTTTGTCACCACCAGGCCTGCCTTATAAGAGCTCCTGAAAGAAGCACTAAACATGGAAAGGAACAATCAGTACCAGCCACTGCAAAAACACACCAAACTGTAAAGACCATCAACACCATGAAGAAACTGCATCATCAACTAATGGGCAAAACAACCAGCTAGCATCAAAATGGCAGGATCAAATGCACACATAACAACATTAACCACAAATGTAAATGGGCTAAATGCTCCAGTCAAAAGACACAGACACACAAATTGGATAAAGAGTCAAGACCCATTGGTGTGCTGTATTCAGGAAACCCATCTCATGTGCAAAGATACACATAGGCTCAAAATAAATGGATGGAGGAAGACATACCAAGCAAATGGAAAGAAAAAAAAAGCAGGGGTTGCGATCCTAGTCTCTGGTAAAACAGACTTTAAGCCAACAAACATCAAAAGAGACAAAGAAAGGCATTGCATAATGGTAAAGGAATCAATGCAACAAGAAGAGCTAATGATCCTAAATATATATGCACCCAATATAGAAGCACCCAAAGCATCAAAAGCCAGTTCTTAATGACCTACAAAGAGACTTATATTCCCTCACAATAATAGTGTGAGACTTTAACACCCCACTGTCAACATTAGACAGATCAACAAGACAGCAAATTAACAAGGATATCCAGGACTTGAATTCAGATCTGGACCAAGCAGACCTAATAGACATCTACAGAACTCTCCAAACCCCAATCCGCAGAACATACATTCTTCTCAGCACCACATCACACTTACTCTAAAATTGACCACATAATTGGAAGTAAATCACTCCTCAGCAAATGTAAAAGAAAGGAAATTATAACAAACAGTCTCTCAGACCACAGTGCAACCAAATTAAAACTCAGGATTAAGAAACTCACTAAAAACCACACAACTACATGGAAACTGGACAACCTGCTCCTGAATGGCTACTGGATAAATAATGAAATGAAGGTAGAAATAAAGATGTTCTTTTAAACCAATAAGAATGAAGACACAATGTACCGGAATCTCTGGGAAACATTTATTTATTTATTTATTTATTTATCTATTTATTTCTTTATTTTAAGACAGAGTTTCACCATATTGGCCAGGCTGGTCTTGAAATCCTGACCTCAGGTGATCCACCCACCTTGGCCTCCCAAAGTGCTGGGATTACAGGCGTGAGCCACCGCACCCAGCCCTCTGGGAAACATTTAAAGCAATGCCTAGAAGGAAATTTATAGCACTAAATGCACACATAAGAAGCAAGGAAAGATCTAAAATTGACAACCTATTGTCACAATTAAAAGAACTAGAGGAGCAAGATCAAAAATGTTCAAAAGCTAGCAGAAGACAAGAAATAACTAAGATCAGAGTAGAACTGAAGAAGATTGAGAAAGAAAAGACTCTTCGACAAATCAATAAATGCAGGAGTTGGTTTATTTGAAAAGATCAACAAAATAGCTAGACCACTAGCCAGCCTAACAAAGAAGAAAAGAGAGAAGAATCAAATAAATGCAATAAAAAATGATAAAGGGGATATCACCACCAATCCCACTGACATACAAACTACCACCTGCAATTACTACAAACACCTCTCTGCAAATAAACCAGTAAATCTAGAAGAAATGGACAAACTCCTGGACACTTACACCCACCCAAGACTAAATCAGGAAGAAACTGAATCCCTGAATAGACCAATAACAAGGTCTGAAATTGAGGCAGCAATTAATAGCCTACCAACCAAAAAACGTCCGGGACCAGATGAGTTCACAACCAAATTCTACCAGAGGTAAAAAGGGAAGCTGGTACTATTCCTTCTGAAACTATTCCAAACAATAGAAAAAGAGGGAATTCTCCCTAACTCATTTTATGAGATCAACATCATCCTGATACCAAAACCATATTAGATATAATACCAATATCAATGGTGAACATTGATGCAAAAATCTTCAATACAATACTGGCAAACCGAATCCAACAGCACATCAAAAAGCTTAACCATCATGATCAAGTAGGCTTTATCCCTGACATGCAAGGCTGGTTCAACATACACAAATCCATAAATGTAATCCATCACATAAACAGAACCAAAGACAGAAACCACATGATTATCTCAATAGATGCAGAGAGGGCCTTCAACAAAATTCAACAGCCCTTTATGCTAACAACTCTCAATAAACTAGGTATCTATGGAACGTATCTCAAAATAATACAAGCTATCTAGGGCAAACCCACAGCCAATATCATACTAAATGGTCAAAAACTGGAAGCATTGCCTTTGAAAATAGGCACAAGACCAGGATGCCCTCTCATGATTCCTATTCAACATAGTATTGGAGGTTCTGGCCAGGGCAATCAGGAAAGAAAAAGAAATAAAGGGTATTCAATTAGGAAAAGATAAGGTCAAATTGTCTCTATTTGCAGACAACATGATTGTATATTTAGAAGACCCCATCGTCTCAGCACAAAATGTCCTTAAGCTGATAAGCAACTTCAGCAAAGTCTCAGGATACAAAATAAATGTGCAAACATCACAAGCATTCCTATACACCAATAACAGACAAACAGAGAGCCAAATCATGAGGGAACTCCCATTCAAAATTGCTACAAAGAGAATAAAATACCTAGGAATACAACTAACAAGGGATGTGAAGGACCTCTTCAAGGAGAACTAAAAACCACTGCTCAAGGAAATAAGAGAGGACACAAACAGATGGAAAAACATTCCATGCCCATGGTTAGGAAGAATCAGTTTTGTGAAAATGGCCATACTGCCCAAAGTAATTTACAGATTCAATGCTATCCCATCAAGCTACCATTGGCTATCTTCACAGAATTGGATAAAAACACCTGGAACTGTATAAGAAACCAAAAAAAGAGCCCACATAGCCAAGACAATCCTAAGTTTGAAAAA
>NW_016107345.1:2246091-2249571 GCF_001604975.1 Cebus imitator
AAAAAAAAAAAAAAAAAAAACCTAAGCTGAAGGCATCATGCTACCTGACTTCAAACTATACTACAAGGCTACAGTAATCAAAACAGCATGGTACTGATATTAAATTAGAGATATAGACCAGTGGAACAGAACAGAGGCCTCAGAAATAATGCCACACATCTACAACCATCTGATCTTTGACAAAACTGACAAAAACAAGCAATGGGGAAAGGATTCCCTATTTAATAAATGATGTTGGGAAAACTGGCTAGTCATATGCAAAAAGCCAAAACTGGATCCCTTTCTTACACCTTATACAAAAGTTAACTCCAGATGGATTAAAAATTTAAACATAAGACCTAACACCATAAAAACCCTAGAAAAAAACCTAGGCATTACCATTCAGGACATAGGCATGGGAAAGGACTTCATGACTAAAACACCAAAGGCAATGGCAACAAAAGCCAAAATAGACAAATGGTATATAATTAAACTTAAGAGCTTTTGCACAGCACACACACACACACCAACTATTATTAGAGTGAACTGGCAACAACATAATGGGAAAATTTCTTGCAATATACCCATCTGACAAAGGCATACAGAATCTACAAAGAACTTAAACAAATCTACAAGAAAAAAACAAACTACCCCATCAAAAAGTGGGCAAAGCATATGAACAGATATTTCTCAAAAGAAGACATTTAAGCAGCCAACAAACATATGAAAATAAGCTCATTATCACTGGTCATTAGAGAAATGCAAATTGAAACCACACTGAGATACTGTCTCATGCCAGTTAGAATGGTGATCATTAAAAAATCAGAAGACAACAGATGCTGGAGAGGATGTGGAGAGAAATAGGAACACTTTTACACTGTTGGTGGGAGTATAAATTAGTTCAACCATTGTGGAAGACACTGTCGCATTTCCTTAAGGATCTAGAAATAGAAATACCATTTGACGCAGCAATCCCATTACTGGGTATAGGCCCAAAGGATTATAAATCATTCTATTCTAAAGACACATGCACACTTATGACTATTGCAGCACTGTTCACAGTAGCAAAGGCTTGAAACCAACCCAAATGCCCATCAATGATAGACTGGATAAAGAAAATGTGGCACATATACACCATGGAATACTATGCAGCCATAAAAAAGGATGAGTTCATGTCCTTTGCAGGAACATGGATGGAGCTGGAAACCATCATTCTCAGCAAACTGACATAAGAACAGAAAACCAAACACCTCATGTTCTCACTCATAAGTAGGTGTTGAACAATGAGAACACATGGACACAGGGAGGGGAACATCACACACTAGGACCTGTTGAGGGGTGGGAAACTCGGGGTGGGATTGCAGGGGGTGGGGGCACTGGGGAGGGATAGCATTAGGAGAAATATCTAATGTAGGTGACAGGGTGATGGATGCAGCAAACCACCATAGCACGTGTATACCTTTGTAACAAACCTGTACGTTCCGCACATGTACCCCAGAACTTAAAGTACAATAAACATAAAATAAAATAAAAAATGGACGTGGAATAGTTGTAAACAGATATTGTAAACTCTAGGGAAATAACTTAAGATACAAAAAGAGAAGTAAACTGACATGCTAAAAAGAAAAAAAATTAGAATTATACAAACTGTTTAATTAACTCTTTTCTTATTTAGGAAAAAAAAAACGTGCAGCAGCTCATTGCCAGTTCTCATTTTATTTGATATAAACATGCTCTTTGAGGCTGAAGCAAATATGACTGATTTTTCAATGTGAAAATAAAATATAAAAACTGTTCATGTAGTTATTTCTGAATAGAACTTCTATCAGTTGTCTAAATTATCAGAACCATCTATTTCAAAAAATCAGATTTATCAAATCAATCTTTGACCAATAATTGTTCAAGAACAATATTGACATCATGCATAGGAATGCAACATCTTCTAGGATCGGACATTGTCAATAATAGAGAATTACTACCTTTTATAAATGGAAATACCACTACTAAAACCAGAGTGCTATAAAGAGAATAATGTCTTTTGTTTCCAAAGTTGATACACTACAATGATGCAAAAATAATAATAAAGTGAGATATTTTAAGGCAAGGTTATCAGGTTAAATGCTGCATCCACAAGCACCACCAACAAGTATTCTCGGGGCAAATGGGAAAAGGATTAAAACTACAAAATACAGGAAGACAGTGAAAGACAAAAACAAGAGTAAAGTAGGACAACAAATAGAAAACAATAACAAGTATGTTAGATATTAATCCAACTAATCAGTAATGATTTTTAACGTCAATTGTTTAAATGCACCCATCAAAAGACAGAGATTGTCGTTTTGGATCAAAAAACAAGACCAAAGTATATGTTCTCTGTAAGAAACTTACTTGAAATGTAAATAAACATATAGATTAAAAGTAAATGGATGGCTGGGCACAGTGGTTCATGCCTGTAATCCCACCACTTTTAGAGGCTGAGATAGGAGGATTGCTTTAGTGCAGGAATTTGAGAACACCCTGGAAAACATGGCAAGACCTTGTCTCTACAAAAAAATGAGCTGGATGTGGTAGTGTGTGCCTGTGGTCCAAGCTGCTCTCAAGTCAGAGGCAGGAGGATCACTTGAACCCAGGAGTTTAAGGCTGCCATGAGCTATGATTGCTCTACTGTACTCCAGCCTGCATAACAGAGTGAGATGCTGTCTCAAACAAAAAGAGAAAGAAAAAGTAAATGGATGAAGAAATATATACCATGCTAACACTAATCAGAAGAAAGCTAAATTAATTTCAGACAGTGAACTTCAGAGAAAGGAAAATTATCCGGGATAAAAAGAGGCATTGCATAATGATAAAGGGTCAATTATTCAAGAAGATATAACAATTCTCAGTATGTATGACCTAACAACAGAGCATCAAAATATGTGAAGCAAAACTGATAGAACTGCAAGCCTAAACTGATGAATCCATTATTATTAGCTATTTTAACACCCCTGTATCAGGAATGGTCAGGACCAGGCACATTAGCTCACACTAGCACTTTGGGAGGCCAAGATGAGAAGATTGCTTGAGCCCAGGAGTTTGAGACCAACTTAGGCAATACAGCAAGACCCCATCTCTAAAAAAATTTAAAACTTAGCTAGGCATGGTGTTGTGCACCTATAATTACAGCTACTCAGCAGGCTGAAATGGAAGGATCACTTGCGCCCAGGAGGTCAAGGCTGCAGTGAACTGTGATTGCACCACTGCACTCCAGTCTGGATGACAGAGCGAGATCTTGTCTCAAAAACATTGAAAAAGAAGACTGGGTGCAGTGATTCATGCCTGTAATCCCAGCACTTTGGGAGGATGAGGTGGGTGGATCGTGAGGTGAGGAGTTCAAGACCAGTCTGGCCAACATGATGAAACCCTATCTCTATTAAAAATACAAAAATTAGTTGGGTGTGCTGGCATGCACCTATAATCCCAGCTACTCAGGAGGCTGAGACAGGAGAACTGCTTGAACCT
>NW_016107345.1:2249626-2254416 GCF_001604975.1 Cebus imitator
AAAAAAAAAAAAAAAAAAAAAGAAATGGTCAGATTCAGCAGGTGAAAAATTAGTGAGGACATAATTGAACTCAACTACACAATTAGTTAATTGTATATAGTGGATACCTATAGACTATTTTATCCAACAATATCAGAAGCACGTTCTTCCAAGTTCATATGGAACATTCAAGGTAGACTATATTCTAGACCATATAGCACACTTCAACAAATTTTTAAAAATAAAAATTATACAATGTCTGTCCTTTGGCCACAATGGAATTGAATAAGAAATCAATAACAGAAAGATATTTTAGAATGTAAAATATTAAATACTAAAATATTTGGAGATTAAATAACACACTTCTAAATAACACATGGCGCAAATAAGAGATCAAGAGAAATTTTAAAATATTTTTAACTAAATGAAAAACATTTATCAAAATTTCTGAAATGTTGCAAAGCAGTGCTTAAAAAGAATTTACAGCTTTTTTTTTAGATGGAGTTTCACTCTTATCACCCAGCTGGAGTGCAATCGCACTAATCTCAGCTCACTGCAACCTCTGCTTCCTGGATTCAAGCCATTCTCCTGCTTCAGCCTCCTGAGTAGCTGGAATTACAGGTGTGCGCCACCATGCCCGGCTAATTTTTGTATTTTTTGTAGAGACAGATTTTCACCATGTTGTCCAGGCTGGTCTCAAACTCCTGGCTTCAGGTGATACACCCACCTCAGCCTCCCAAAGTGCTGAGATTATAGGCATGAGCCACCACACCCGTCACTGATTGCATATATTAAAAGAGTAAAGATCTAAAATTAATCATTAAAGCTTCCACCTTAAGAAAGTACAAAGAAAGGACAAATTAAATTTAAAGTAAGGAAAAGAAAAGAAATAATACAAATTAGAGCATAAATCAATAGAATTGAAAACAGAATTCCAATAGAAAAGATCAATAAAATTGATAAGCCTCCAGTCAGGCTAACTAAGGAACTAAAGAAAGAACAAAATTATTCATATCACAAATGAAAAAGGGACAACACTACAGATCCTGTGGAAATTAAAAAGATAAGCAAGAAATACTATGCACAACTCCATGCCCACAAATTTGATTACCTAGATGAAATAAACCAATTTCTTGAAAAACACAATCTACCAAAACTCACACAAGTAGAAACAGACAATTCAAATAGGCCTATATCTACTGAAGAAATTGAATCAATAATTAATAAACTTTCAAAACAGCAAGTACCAAGCCCAGATGTGTTCACTTGTGAATCCTCCCAAACATTTAAGAAATATCTTATACCAATTATTTACAATCTCTTCCAGAAGATAGAAAGAAAAGGGAATGCTTTCTAACTCATTTGATGGGTCCAGTATTACCATAATACCAAAACCAGAAAAGGTATGAGAGAAAAAAATGACAGATCAATATCTCTTATGAAAATAGATGCAATAATCCTCAACAAAATATTAATAAATTAAATCCAACAATGTGTAAAAACAATTATATACCATGACCAAGTTGTATTTATCCCAAGTATGCAAAGGCATTTCAAGCCTCAAAAATCAATTAATGTATTCTATCACATGAATAGGCTAAAAAAGAAAAGTCACATGAACATATGAATAAATGCAAAAAAAGCATTTCACACAATCCAACACTCATCCATGGTTAAAAAGAAAAACCTTCAGTAAACTAGGAACAGAGGAGAACTTCCTCAATTGATAAAGAGTACCTACAAAAATCCACAGTCAATTTCAAACTTAATGGAGAGAAACTGGAAGCTTCCCCACTAAGATGAAAAACAAGTCAGGGTTGTCCCCTGTCACCACTGATTTTCAGCATTGTACTAGAAGTACTAGCTAATGCAATAAGACAAGAAGAGAAAGAAAAGGTATACAGATGAGGAAAAAAGAAAACATTCTTTGGTCACAGATGACATGATTGTCTATGCAGAATAGCCAAAAGAATCAACACCAAATACCCCTAACTATAATAAGTGATTATAGTAACGTTGCAGGATATGAGGTTAATACACAAAAGTCAATCACTTTTCCACATCCCAGCAATGAACAAGTGTAACTTAAAATTTAAAACATTATTATTATTTACATTGGCACCCCCAAAATTGAAATACTTAGGTATAAATCTAACAAAATATAAACAAGATCTATGTAACAGAAACTATAAATCTCTATTGAGTGAAAGTAAGCAATAAATAAATGTAAATATATTTCATGTTCACAAATAGGAAGACTCTATATTGCTGTATTAGTAAGTTCAGGCTACTGTAACAAATTATCATAGACTGGGTGGCTAAAACAACATATATTGCTCACAATTTTGGAGGCTGGGAAGTCCAAGATCAAGGTGTCAGGAGACCCAGTGTCTGATGAGAGCCCACTTTCTGGTTTGCAGATTGATGTCTTCTGCTTGTATCCTCATGTGCTGGAGAGCAGAGACAGGAAGCAATCACTCATGTTTCTTCTTATAAGGGCACTAATCCCATTTCTGAAGGCTTCACCCTCAGATCTAATTACCTCCCAAAGTCTCCACCTTCTAAAATTATCACATTGGGGTTAGGATTTCAACATACAAATTCTGGGGGGACATAACCAATCCAAAAAAATTATCAAGATGTCTGTTCTTCCCAACTTGATCTATAGATTCAGTGCAATCCCAATAAAAATCCAAGTGAGTTATTTTGTGAATATTGACAAAGTGATTCTGAAGTTTATATAGAGAGGCAAAAAACAAAACAAAACAACAATGAAAAAAAAAACAGAATAGCCACACAATATTGAAAAAGAACGAAGCTGAAGAACTGAAACTACCCAACATCAATACTTTTTGTAAAGCCAACAGTAATCAAGACAGTGTAGAACTGGTAAAAGAATAGAAAAATAGATCAATGGAGCAAAACAGAGAGCCCAGAAATAAGTCCAGTCAACTGATCTTTGACAAAGGAACAAAGGAAATACAAGAAAAAAAAATTGTCTTCCCAACAAACTGTATTGCTACAAATGGACATCCACATGCAAACAAATATTAATCCAGACACAGAGCTTACATCCTTCACAAAAGTTAACTCAAAATAGATCACAGACTTAAATGTAAAACACAAAACGATAAAACCCGTAGAGAATAATGTACAAGAATCTTCAATAAGGCATTATTTATAATACTGAAATATTTAAGGCAAATTAAATGAATAAATGTAAGTATTCATAAAGTACTGTACAATGATGAAAATTATGTTAATAATATTGAGTGACATATTTAAATGCTTAAGATATATTAAGTGGAAAATACACATTATAAAAGAATAATTATAGACTGTCCAATTTTAAAAAACAAATATCTGGGGGATCGATCCAAGATGGCTGTTTAGGAACAGCTCAGGATTGCAGCTCCCAGTGAAAGCACAGAGGGTGAGTGGACGCCGCATTTTTATTGCCCACAGACTAGGAAATTCCCAGGTGGAGGAGCTCCACGGGTTGCCGGCGCGGCTGTTTCGGCCAGCGCAGCTGTGCCCGTCGGCACAGCTGCTTTGCCTCACATGGCTGCTTTGTTGGCGCCCAGAGCAGCGGTTCTAGGTACAAAATACACCAGTCCGGGTGCCCTTTTGGCTGGCGATTGGAGTCACAGGAAGTCGCCCATTCGTCTGTTTAAAAAGGGGACAGAGCAGGGAACCAGGACAGTAGATTCCAGGGCAAATAAAGCACCACGAATCTCAGTACCGCTGTTTAAGCCAGCGCAGCGGGTCACCGCATGAGAAAAAACACAGACCTCGGTACCTCTTCAACAGGCGACTGCAACACCAACTTAAAAAAAAAAAAAGGCTCTGAGACAGGGAGCCAGGCGATCAGGCTCAGCTGGTCCCACCCCACAAAAGAACAACAATCAGAAACTCTCTGGATTGAGAGTTTCACAACAAGCGCAGATGAACCCGGGACGGTCCAGCTCTGTGGGGGAGGGGCGTCCGCCATTACCGAGGCAGCCCAACACTACGGAGGTAGTCAGCCAATGCTGAGGAAGCCCGCCATTGCCAAGGCAACCCGCCATTGCTGAGGCAGCCCACCGTTGCCAAGGCAACCCGCCACGGCAGAGAGACTCCGCCTTAATAGAGGCAAGCCACCATTAGCCAGGCAGTTCTAACTACACCCATATAAACAGGACTGCAGGGAAGTTCACAAGGCAGCTGGGCGGAGCCCACAGCAGCACAGCAAAGCCTTTACAGGCAGACAGTGACTAGGCTGCCTCCTTGCTGGGCAGGGTAGCTCTCAAGGAAAAAAAAAAGGCAGCAGCATAACGGAAACTCATAAAGCCCTAAATCCCTGGGACAGAGCGCCTGGGAACAAAAAGCGGTTTATGAGTTCTGCTGCAGCAGACCTAAACGTACCTGCACAGCAGCTTTGAATGAACAACAGAACTCATAGCTTAGCATTTGAGCTCCTATAAAGAAGAGACTGTCTCCTCAAGCAGCTCCCTGACCCCTGTATATCCAAACAGCCACCTCATAAAGGAGAGATCAGATTGACACTTGGCAGGTATCCTTCTGGGACAAAGATAGCAGAAGAAGAAAACTGGTAACAACACTTACTGTTCAGCAGCTGCTGCAGGTGATCCCCAGGCAAGCAGGGCCTGCAGTGGATCTCAGCAGAGGGGCCAGACTGTCAGAAGGAAAACCAAGAAACAGAAATAACCTCATCATAAACAAACAGAATGTCCACTCAGAGACCCAATCTGAAGGCCAGCAACTACAAAGTCAACAGGTGGATAAATCCATAAAGATGGGAAGAAACCAGC
>NW_016107345.1:2259518-2279180 GCF_001604975.1 Cebus imitator
TATATATATATATATATATATATATATTATTTTTACAGACCTAGTATCTTTGATCTTTGTAGGAATCATGTTAGAGATTGCAAATGATTTGTATTTTTCTATATTACCTAAATTTAGTAAAATATTATAAACTCTATTTTAGAAAATAATTACATAGGAGAAAATCTAGGTATGACCTTGAGTTTCATAATAACTTGTTAGATACAACACCAAAAGCACAATCCATAAGAGAAAGAATTGATAAGCTGGACTTCATTAAAATTAAAAATGTTTTGTGAAAGGTAGTAACTTCTGGGTTGTCAGATCGTTGCTATGGAAAGGGGCGGTAACTCCCAGTTGTTAGAATGAGAAGACAACAAATTGGGAGAAAATATTTGCTAAACAAATACCTGATAAAGAACTATAATTCCAAATATGCAAATTATACAATGAGCCAAAGACCTTAACAAACACCTCACCAAAGAAAATATACAGATGTCAAACAAGCATACTGCAGAGAGGATTCACATTGTTATGTCATAATGGAAACGCAAATTAAAGCAACAATGACATACCACTACACACCTATTAAACTGGCCAAATCCAGAACACTGACAACAACAAATGCTGATGAGAATACAAACAAACTCACTTATTGCTGGTGGTAATGCAAAATGGTACAACCACTCTGGAAGACAGTTTGGCAGTTTCTGCTAAGTAAATATACTCTTACCATATGATTCAGCAGTGGTTCTCCTTGGTATTTATCCAAAAGAATTGAAAACATGTCTACACAAAAACTTGCACATGAATGCTTATAGCAGTTTTATTCATAAATGACACAACTTGCAAGCAATCAAGATATCCTTCAGTAGGAGAGTAGATGAATAAACTATGGTACTTCTAGACAATAAAATGTTATTCAGCACTAAAAAGAAATAAGCTATCCAAAAAAAAAAGAATAAAAATTGTTCTCTAGTGGGAAAACAAGCATAAAACATAATAATAATAAAAGAAATAAGGTAAGCCATGAAAAGATCTGGAGGAAACTTAAATGCATATTATTAAGTGAAAAAAAGTCAATCTGAAAAGGCTACATACTCTATGATTCCAACTATACAACATCATAGAAAAGCAAAATTATGGAGATAATGAAATGGTCAGTGGTTGCCAGGGGTTTGAAGTAGGGGAGAGAAAGGGATGAACTGGCAGAACACAGAACCTTTTCAGGGAAGTGAAGCTACTCTGTATGATGCTATAATGGTAAAGTCCAAACCCATAGAATATACTGATACAGGATAGGTGAACCCCACATTGGGGCTTAGCCCACGAGGGTTCTTGGCTTTGCCCAGGAAAGAATTCAAGGGCAAGCTGGTGATAGGGTAGGAAAAAAACCAGCTTTATTGAAGCAGCAGTGTTACAGCACTGGCAGTGTTACAGCTCTGTGACTGCTCCTACAAAGCAGGGATATTCCATAGGTAGTGTACAGAGAGTAGCAGCTCAGGGAGCTATGCAATCATATTTATATCTACTTTTAATTACATTGTAGACTGAGAAGTGATTTATGCAAAAATTTCTAGGAAAAGGGCAGTAACTTCTGGGTTGTCAAGTCATTGCCATGGAAAGGGGCAGTAAGTAACTCCCAGAGGTTGCCATGACAATGGCAAACTAATATGGCATACCAGTGAGCATGTCTTCTGGAAAGCTGCTTTTGCCCAGTCCCTGTTTTAGCTAGTCCCCAATTTGGTCCAGTCTCCAAACCTCTCCTCTGGAGTCAAGTCCCACCTTCTACTTCCATACAACACCAAGAATAAACCCTAAAGTAAATTCCAAACTTTGTGTGATAATGAGGTAACAATATAGCTTCTTCAGTTGTAGCAAATGTACCACTCTGGTGGGGGTTGTTATGATGGGGGAGGCTGTGCACGTCGATGGGGGCAGGCGGGTGTACGGGAAATGTCTGTACCATCTGCTCAATTTCGCTGTGAATCTAAAACTGCTCTAAAAAATAAAGTCTATTTTCTGAAAAGAGGCAGTGAGTGTGATGAAAGTGAATGTGGCTAGAAAAGAGCAACTGAGCGGTTTCCTTCCTTGCAGTGATTGGCTGTACCATTGTCCGTATCCTGGTTGTCATAGTGTGCCGTATTTTTACAAGATGTACTCATTGGAGGAAACTGGGTAAAATGTACACAAGGGCTCTTTGTATTATTTCTTACAACAGTATTTGAATCTAAAATTATGTCAAAATGAAAATTTTAATTTAAAAAAAGGAATGGACTACTAATGCTATGAATACTCTTAATGTGAGTGAATCTCTAAATCATCACACTGAGTGAAAGAAGCCAAGCACAAAACAATACATAATGGATGATTCCGTTTTCATAAAATGCAACTTATTTAAGTTTTGGAAAATACAAACCATTTACAATGACAAAAAAAAAAAAAAAAAAAAAAAAAAAAGACAGTGGTTGTGTGGGCCCGGGGGTAAGGTGGAATGGAATGCAAAGAGGCAAAAAAATAATCCAAGCAGTTTTGTATGCTTTAAATAGCTGTGGTTTATGTCACAGAAATTATTTCTCAATAAAGTTGATAAGCAAAAGAAATAACTTCATGGTCCAGAAACTAAGGTCTGCAGGTAATGACATTATATATAACTGTAAAGCCCTCAGCCCAGTCAGGGTGAACTTGTTATGGTTCACCAGTATTCCACAGAAGCTTTAAGAGGCAATAAAGTAATTAATCAACAAACTTTTTTTATTTTTTTATTTTAATTTTAATTTTTAGTTCTGGGGCACACAATAAGGACATTCAGGTTTGTTATACAGTTAGACATGCGGTTTAAGTGTTGATAGGTGGTTTGCTGTACCTATCGACCCATCACCTAGGTATGAAGCTCAGCATGCATTAATTATTTTTCCCAATGCTCTCCCTCCCCAAAAGCAACACCCCCAGCAGGGCCAAGTATGTGTTGTTCCCCTCCCTGTGTCCATGTGTTCTGACTGTTCAGCTCCCACTTATGAGTGAGAACATGCAGTGTTTGGTTTTCTGTTCCTGAATTAGTTTGCTGAGGGTAATAGCTTCCAACTTCATCCATGTCCCTGCAAAGGACATGATCTCATTCCTTTTTACGGCTACACAGTATTCCAGGGTGTATATGTACCACATTTTCTTTATCCAGTCTTTTATTGATGGGCATTTGAGTTGGTTCCACATCTTTGCTATTGTGAACAGTGTCGCAGTGAACATACGTGTACACATATCTTTGTAATAAAATAATTTATATTCCTTTGGGTATGTACCCAGTAGCAGGATTACTGGGTCAAATAATATTTCTGGTTGTAGATGTTAGAGGAATCTCCACACTGTCTTTCACGATGGTTGAATTTACACTTCCACCAACAGTGTAAAAGCACTCCTATTTATCTCTGACAAACATTTTAAAATTCCCTTTACATACAAAAAACACACATGGAGCTCTATACAGTAAAGAATACAGCACAGTCCTTGGAGACATGTAAACCATCTGATTGGAGAGACGCAGCACGCGTGAGGAATGGAGACTCTGCCAGGCAGGGAACAACTATGACCCCAAAACCAGCCAGGGAGGAGAGAGATGCAGGAGCAGGAGCCCAGAGGCAGGCCCAGGGAGGACAGGAGAAGTGAGCTAGAGGTGGCTGCCATTTGCAGACAGAAAAGTAAAAAGTAAAGATTCCTCCTTCCCGTTAATATGAGGATCATCACATGTGCCATCCTCACCTCTACCTAAAACATCAGTCGTATGTGCTTCCTCCTTCAGCCCATACCCAGTCAGATATGGAGTCCTGGAAGATCCCCCCATTCTGACGTCTCTGGCACCTCTCTCATTCTTCCTCTTCTCACTGCCACTTCCCCAGATCATAGCCTTGTTGTGTGCCTGAACCATGGCAGAGTCTCCTACCCTGTCTCCGTAGCACTAGGTCCTCATGTTTCTGTGCATAATGACTGTTTTAGGTTGGGCTTCCTAGAAGCAGAACCTAAGGTAGTGATTCTGGCTCAAGTGATTTACTGGAGAATGCCCTTAAAGAAGGGAGATAAGAAAAGAAGGGACTGTGTGGAAGAGGAAAAAATCTAAGCCAAACTGTGGTCTGAATTTGATCCATCAGGTAAGTTCAGGGGCACTAATTGTACCAAAACTGGTCCCACTTTGAGATCAGGTAAATTACCTTCCTGTGACTATCAGCCATCATTGACTGGATGGTCGGTTGGGGGTGAGACATGGCATTTATCAGGCAGGGCAGCTCAATCTGTCCAATAACAATGTTTTGTTTTGTTTGTTTTAAAGGACAACTCTGAGCCATTTGCAGCAAAAACTCACAGCAGCTGGGAGGTGGAGACAGCAGCTGGGAGGTGGAGACACCAACATAAAAAAGGGATTTGGGAAGGACACCAACAACATCCACTACAATGACCCTCCCAACAAACATATCTGATTGTATCACATCTTTGATAAAAACTGTCAGATGATTCCAACTGCACTGAGCTGGAGTAGGAGGTGCATAGGCCAAATTCTCTCCATCTAAATGTAAGACCACCAGACAATCAGATCCAAGTCAAATCAACTTTCCTAATGTCTCTCTGCCCCTCCCACTTACTCCTTCTTTCCTTCTCATCCACAGGGATGAAGCAGGCTATTGAGTAGAAACAATCATCCAGATAATTCCCTTTCCTAATTCATTTATTTTAGAGTGTTAGAGGTAGCATGTTCCAGATTGCCTGTTATGGGTTGATCAAACAAAGCTGACAAGAGCGTCCCCTCCTCTGTCACTTTGGCTCTGAAGATGCTGTCACTGAGGCCCTGTTTTCTTGCCTCCAGCTCTGAGGAGCTTGGAGAAGGTGACCTGGCACGTGAGTAGACTGTCAGGCTGCCAAGCGTGACATCCCAGCCCAATGCTCTTTTGTCGCACATGTTTAATTGGGCTTTTTCATGATCACAGTCTTCTTAGTAGAGTGAGAGTTAATGCAGTCTGTGGAAATTAGAAGGTGCTGTCAGCTCTGTCTCTGGGGGTCTCAGGACCATGTCAACATGCTAATCTCAGACAAAGCCACAGCCTCAAATGGGGATGTCATACTAGAAACAGAGACAGGGTCAACCAAGCAGAGCTACCATAAAGACGACAGCATATACACACAAAAGTGTCTGTGCCCTGTGTCAGGAGGAAAGACCTATCCCCAGGGAGTGACAGAGTGGGCCACTTGGCCCAGCACCCCTAGTATCAGATGCCCACTGCCCAAACTGTAACAAGCACAGCTTCCCTTTCATAGAGTGTGTTTCATGAATTCTTATGCCACACCACACCGACAGTATTGTTATCTCCATTCACAGGACACAAACCTGAGACTTGGAGAGATGAAGTCTCCTGCCCAAAGCTGCATCCATAGGAGTTGGAGAGATGAAGTCCCCTGCCAGGCTCCACAGGACCTAAGATTCAAATTCAAACCCATTTTTCCCTCCTAAACACTAAACTCCAGAGAAAAGAAAACATGACAGAAGATACAGGAAGACCTAGATGAGAAAGACTAGGTTTATGTGATTCTCCTTAGCTCCGGTGAGAAAGCATTGAAACAGTTTGGATGCCGCCATTCCTGCCCTTTCCATGTTGTTCTTCAGGAAGGGTAGAAGAGAAAGGGGCCTCTTTGTGGAGCTTCAGGGTACAGAGAAGGAAGTTTAGAAGGGGGCCATAGAGGGCAAAATGTACCTTGTGATATTATTCATAGGGTGGAAAACAGCAGAGCCGAGCAGATAGGCTGGCTAGCAGAAGAAATGCAGGGAGCCAAGAGGGGGTGCCAGGTGGAAAGGAGCTTTGAAAGAAAGGCAGGAGTCTGATGGCATCCAGAATCTTTGAAGGGGGAGACATTTACCACTGTTATTTTTCCGTCACTTAGCACAGTACCTAGTATCCAGAATACAGTATAAATGAACACATTAACAGAAAGTGTTAGAAATATAGATAAAGGCATGGCAGCCATAAGTCATCCTGCTCAGAGCCAAACTCACTTATTACACCACTGACAGGAGAAAATTCTACTCCAAACAGGGGAGAATCAGGCTGTCACTCCCCGAAACCATCAGGCCTGTTCTCAGTCAGAGCCTAGGCCAGCTGCTGGGGGTCCGGTAGGCTGGCTCCTACCTCCCTTAATGAGGTGTGATTGCTAAAGGGAAGCAGCTAATTGCATAATGTTTTATGAATCCCTTCTCCATGAAATATTAATTGTGAGGCTTCACAAATACAAAGATCTGTCTGCTTTTTAATGGCGTGGGCTGTGGTCTCTCCAAATGAATAGTTGAGAGTTTCCTGTTGAGGGACCAAGATGACAAGCATGATACCAGATCTTGTCAAAGGAAGAGAAGCTGACAGCCCAAAATACACCAGCATGTCAAAAATGTCTCCCTCAGTTAGCTGCTCTGCCCAGAAGCCAGGAATATATACATCAAATGTTTTATTTTATCCAACTATACCTGTGACTCTCAAACTTTAATGTACTTATGAATCACCAGGGGATTCTGTTCAAATGCAGATGCTAACTCAGCAGGTCTGGGCTGAGGGCACAGATTCTGCTTTTCTGACAAGCCAAGGCCACACTAGCAGTAGCAAGAAAATCTGCCTTGTGGGATCCCCTGCTCTCCTTTGCGGTTCTGTAAACATGATCTTTGTCCTATAGTTAGAAAGTTCATAACTTTCTAACGCTTTCAGGTTCTACTCATTCAGGAAGTCAAAGCTTGTTCCTGTTCATTACTGTTGGGAACAATTCTTCTTCTCCAGTGCAGGCTAGAGCTGCCTTTTAGATTAAGGAGGGACTTTGTAGTCTTGTCCTGAGATATACCCCCTACCCTAAGTGCATTTTCTCATTAGGGGTTTGGGGACAGGGAAGAGAAATGGGGAAGGTGAAGGCTTGTGATCAAAAATCTTAAACAGAAAAACAATAGAAATAACATGTTTTCCAGGATCAGCCTTTCTCAAATTGATAAGGGGAAACACGTTGGTCTTAGGGAATGCTGAACTTGCCTGGGAGCCTTCCCTTTACTCGGTGCTTTCACCCTGCTCCTCCCAGCAGAGGCTGCCCTGCACCAAACCCCCACAGAGCCACCAGATGGTCACAAGGGTGTATTCTGCACAACTCTGGAGTACCATGGTCTGAATCAACATAGCAGCCCTGCTTCACCCTCCTGGTGAAGCCTATGCTCCCCTAACACTCACCCTTGTAAAAACCAAAGAGCAAAATTAGTAACAGAATAAGAGCACTAAACTGTATTTCTCAGCTCAGGTTTTGCACGCATAAAAAACAGCAGGCACTTCAGCCTCCCTTCACAGCACCCAGCAAGGGTGTCTCACGCATGTGGATGAATAGCCTTCTCAGTCCGCCAGAGTCAGTCGTGTTGTTCCTCTCTGTTGTTCCCACAGTGCTCCCTGCAAACACAGAGCACAGCAGTCCCCCGCGTTCACTGGAACTGCATTGGAGGTTTTGACTGACACTGTAACCCGGGCACAGACCTGCCAGGAAGAGGTCAAAGGACAATCAAGAGTGCAGATCCTGGGGTATTCCTCAATCACTTCAACCAGAAATTTCTTCTCAAAAGATGCACTGCTTTCCGTGTGTGTGTGTGTGTGTGTGTGTGTGTGTCCATGTACATATATATTATGTACATATACAGTTGACCCTTGAACAACATGGGTTCAAATTGCATGGGTCCACTTATACTCGAATATTTTTTAACAAGTTACACTTGTGCGCCCGCCTATCCTGCCTCCCCTTCCACTTCCTCATCTCTTCCCCTCTACCACCACTGAGACAGCAAGACCAACCCCTCCCGATACCCTTCCTCCTCCATCTGCTCAACAAGAAGATAAGAAGGATGATAACCTTTATGATGAGCCACTTCCACTTAAAGAATAGTAAATAAATTTTCTCTTCCTTATGATTTTCTTAATAACATTTTATTCTCTTGATATTACTTTAAGAACACATGTAATACATCATATAATACATAACACACAAAATATGTGTTGACTGTTCTTTGTGGTTTGTTTGTTTTTGTTTTTGTGAGACAGAGTCTCACTCTATCACCTAGACTGGAGTGCAGTGGCGCCATCTCAGCTCACTGCAATCTCCACCTCCCAGGTTCAAGAGATTCTCCTGCTTCAACCTCCCAAGTACCTAGGACTACAGGTGCACACCACCACTCCCAACTAGTTTTTGTATTTTTAGTAGAGACAGGGTTTTGCCATGTTGGCCAGGCTGGTCTTGAACTCCTGAGCTCAAGTGATCTGCCCACCTCAGCCTCCCAAAGTGGTGGGATTACAAGTGTGAGCCACCATGCCCAGCTGTTAATTGACTGTTGATGTTATCAGTAAGGCTTCTGGTCAACAGTAGGCAATTAGTAGCTGAGCTTTGGGGGAGTCAAAACAGATTTTCAATGGTGCAGGGCATTGGTACCCCTAATTCCCACATACTTCAAGGATCAACAGTATATGTATGCCCACACAGACACATATACATATATATTTGGTTAATGTTCATCTCCATGACTAGATGGCAAACTCTAAAAGAGCAAGACTACTTTTCTTTGGTACACTATTGTTATTCAGCACCAAGCACATTGCCTGACACAGGACAGGTGCTTAACCAATTCTTGAGTGAATAAACAGACAAGTGAATTTGTTGAATAAGTAACTTTCCACATTCAGCAAGTCTCACCTACTCTGAACCTCTGTTTTTCCTTAACCAGAAAGAGATCAGAGCTTCTACTTCAGATGGTTGCCAGGAAGCTAACTTCTGTCTATAAAAATGTCTAGCATGGGACTTTGTACTGAGTAGACTTTCAAAAAATATTTGTTTTCCTGTTATCTATATAATGATGGTAAAGTGACATTAATTGCAAATCTTACATATTGTTTATTAAATGCTGACTAGAACCAAAACAAGCAGTTCTTTCTCTTAGTCTGCACAATTCAGCAAGTGTCACCTCCTCTGCGATGCCTTCCCCAGCCACTGCCCCATTCTTAGGCACCATTATTTTCACATCCTCAGTGATACCTGGGAGCTTGATGAGCACCTCTGCTACAGCACTTACCGCATCCTCCTATACCCAGATCTTCATGACTATGACCTCCCTGAGGACAGGGCCTTGCCCTTTGTACCTCTGCAGGCCCCATAACTTGAGTAAATGAATGGATGACTAGATAAATAGTCTCATGCCTCTTCTCTGCTCTCTTTTCTACTAAGTTTTCAGGTTGAGAAACATGCTTACTCATTTTGAGTGAGGGCTTTGATATCCTACAGTCCTGAACTTGAACCTAGGACCAAATCATTACTATTTAAGTGACTTTAGACAGTTTCTTAACCACTCTACACCACCACTTTCTTATATGTAATGTGGGATGAATAACACCTCTGAGAGAGGCTTGGGAAATTCAGTTTGATAATGGATAAGTGGTAAAAAACAATGTTGGTCACTTACTAAATACTCCATCATATGTAAAAACAATATTTTTACCTCAAATACTAATGCATACTAAGATGTGAATGGTAACTGAGTTGTCATTTTGCTTTTACTCCCAGAGTATTTATGAAGTTCACCTAAGCTATCCCGATGTGTTTATCCTGAATAAAATGTTTGCCTTAGTCTTTAAAAAAAACCCAAGAATAGTAAAATTAAAGACATTTAAAGTATTTTGGAACTCAGTGACCTTGGGGAAACATTCATGAATGTCACTAACACTTTTTATGCTGCCAATAGTGTTAATGTACCCCTCCACACGTGTTGTGAAAGCCCATACTTCACCAGCACAGAAGGAGTTGAGCAGGGCTGAAGGATGGATACAAAGATTCAGGCAATGGGATTCTCACCTTCAAGGATGTTTAAGGGAAAATATAAGACCACCACCAATAGAGTCATTTCACATCCCAGGCATACTGACCCAGCCACTCGCCTAGCCACTTCCCCCTCTGAGCTCCCACAGTGCTAGTACATACATCAATTACAGCATATGTTTAAAATTAATTTTAAAAATGAATTAGCCAGCCTGGTGAGGTGGCTCATGCCTGTAATTCCAGCACTTTGGGAGGCCGAGACAGGCAGATCACCTGAGGTCAGGAGTTTGAGACCAGCCTGGCCAACATGGTGTAACCCCTGGTCTCTACTAAAAATACAAAAATTAACCGGGTGTGGTCCCAGCTATCTGGGAGGCTGAGGCAGGAGAATTGCTTGAACCTAGAAGGCAAAGGTTGCAGTGAGCCAATGTCATGCCATTGCACTCCAGCCTGGGCAACAAGAGCAAAACTCCATCTCAAAAAAAAAAAAAAAAAAAAAAAAAAAAAAAAAAAAAAAAAAAGGAAAAGAAAAAGAAACTGTATTAGCCTACGCTTATCTTAGCACTTACCCGGCGCCAAGCACTATTCTAAAAACTTCAAATGTTTTAACTCTTTAACCTTTTCACCAATTAATATATTACGAATATACTTTATTTTATAGATGGGAGAACTGCAGCACACAGAGATTAAGTAGCCTCCCAAGACTGCACAGTTAGCAAATGATACCGTCAGGATGCAAGCGCTCACCACTGCACCATCCTGCCTTTGCCTACACAGCTGTGACTCCTGATCAATGTTGATGACAATGGTGATAATATTAATAACACATAACAAACTCCTCATAGGCAACAAGTCTTAATGGAGACTTTTAGATGTTCTCAGTATTGAAAAGATAATGATGTCTCCATCTCCAGCCATCATTAAAATTAAAAATGACAGTACTTAATGAAAATAAATCACAAACATTTCATGTATACTGAAATTAAAATCGCTTTTCTCCAGATGCTATGATTGCAAAATTCTGGAGGAGTTTCTCCAAGCTGAATCTTTTGCAACATTTTCCACACTACTATTTGGCTAATGACCTAAATATTTGTTTTATCTAAGATGCCTCTCATCCCTGAGGACAGGAGTCTACTTTTTAGGGCCCAGGAAAGGCTCTCACATATTCCTTCTCTATAAAGGTTTGTTGGATGGATGCTTAACTATTTCTTTCTCTATTTGGCTTACCAGATAAAATTCAGACTTCCTAATTAAATTAGAATTTCAGATAAACAATGAATAATCTTTTATTATGTGTTCTGTGTAATATTTAACTGGGTATCCTGTATTTGTATTAGCTAAATATGGCAACTCTATCCTCTAGTTATAAGAGGAATTCAGAGAAGGGAGAGAAAGTGTGGCTTGGAACAGGAAAAAAAAAAAGGCTGTCACAGAAGGCAGAGAAACCAACTCAAGAAGGGAACGTGAAATACATGCTAATGCACTCCCTGGAATCGTGCAACCCAATGGTCTAGCAGATGGAGGACACTCCTAGCAGGAGAGCCAGCATCACTAAAGGCCTAGAGGCTGAAGTGAGGTGGTAGAGTAAAAGACAGTGAGAAGGACAGCTGCCCAGATGTATATAATCCAATATTTCCCAACATTTTCCATTTCCTCAACAGTCATATCCCTCCGTGCTCTCATGACTATTGAGCCTTTATGCATTCAGGTCCCTCTGCCTGGAACTCCTCCCCCTCCTCTCTGCCTAGCTACCTCCTTGTGAACTAGAGTTCTGGCATTTCAGTGACTCGCCTCTACACCAAATCCTTATGTGTTGATCTTAACAAACCTTTAAATGCTTGTGTGTCTTTCCTATAACCTTCCAGCATGTGTCCACTGGTAGTTAAAGGAAGTTGAAGATGAATTTGTGATCAATACATTTGGCCATCCTTTGGGGTCCTGCCCACCCATGTGAAGTCCCCTGACCCCGTGTGTGCCTTGTAGAGCTGTAGTCAGAAGTGATCTACTTGGGGGATAACCCTGTTCTCCAGACATGAAACAGAGCAATGGGCTTCAGTACCATCCTGGGAATTCTTCTTCAAAAATGTCTCCTCCCGTGTGGATTTAATAAGCCCAAGATCCGATTCACCCAGGTAAATGCTATCCTGAAGCATTCTAACTGAGCTATTTTTAAATTCATGCCCACTTCCTTCAAGAGGCCCTTCTTGCTACCCTACAGTCATACCTCCAATCCAAGCTGGTCTCTCTCTCACTCTCCCAGACCACTTCATCCCTTCTCTCCATCCATAACTTCATTACCTCCTCCCCATCCCCATGCTCAGCTGAGGACCCAGCTGCTCACTTCACTGAGAAACATGAAGCTATCAGAGGAGAAATCCTTCACTGCACACCCCAAAGCCACTCACCCACCTGCCTTCCTGTTGCAGGAATGAGCTATCCCTACTCCTGTCCACTTGGCTGTGGGTTTTCACACCTCTTACCTGCTAAGGCCATCATCCGTTCAGTTGTCGCCCTTTCTGGCATCATTGCTTTCCCTCTCTACTAAATCATACCCATAAACATGTTGTTTTTCTCTCATCTAGGAAATGTTCTCCCTTGACTCTTCTTTCCCTACCAACTACAGGCTCATTTCTCTGCCCCTCTTTATGCCAAAACTCCTCGGAAGAGGTGACTCCATAGCCATTCTCCACTTCCCCTCCTCTCTTCCTCTCTGGGCCCATTCTATCAGCCTTTGGACCCACCATTCCATCAAACCTGCTGTGGCGGGGTTATGAATGACCTCCGGTCTTTGCATCTTTGACCTCTCAGCAGCATTTGACAGAAGTGAAATGCTTGCTTGGCTCTCAGGGCAGCACACACTGCCTATTTTTTCTACTTCTCTGGCTACACCCTGTCAGCCTTCTTTGCAGGATCCTTGCATCTCCCCAACTTCTAAGCAAGGAGGCCCCTCGGCCTCACCCCTCAGCCCTCATCTATTCTGTCTCTAGACTCCTCGACCTGGTGATCAATCTGTCTCATGGCTTTAAATGACAACTCCCAAACTCTCTCTTGAAATCCAGGCTTGTATGATGATCTGCCTACATGAAATCTCTACTTGAATGATAGCCAGGTATAACAAACTTAACATATTTTTGCTCCTCAAAACCTGTTTTTTTGAAGTTTTTCCCATCTCAGTTAAAGACAAATCTGTTTTATGAGTGACTTAGAACATATCCTTTGACTTGACATCATTAACCCCTTTCTTCTCTCACACCCACATCCAAATCATCAGCAAACCTATCCATTCCACCTTTTAAGTATATACAGAATCCAGCTTCTCATGCTTCAGGAATCTGACGCTTCCAGCCTAGCACGCCAGCATTATCTCTTGCCTAGACCACCACAATAGCCTCCTTATTGACCTCCTTCGTTATTGATCTTGCTGTTCTACTGTCATATCTCAACACAGCAGCCAAAGGACCCTCTTAAATGTAAACCTTGCCATGGGGACCGAAACTCCACAGTCTTATCCACTTCTGCGCTCCTCCTTGAGCTCTCACCACCTGGCCTTTCTGCAGTTCCTTGAACATACCCAGATCACTTCTTCCAAGGAACCTTTGCTCTAGTTGTGCCCTTTGCCTAGGATGCTGCTCCCCTCCCCAGAAAGCCACATCTCACTCTTTCAATTCATAAGTTCTTGCTCTAAGGTCACCTAAGCAGAGAAACCCAGACCACCCTATTGAAGATAGTGCATACTCACACATGCATGCAAGAACATATATTCTATCACCTTACTCTGCTATTTTTTTCCATAGCACCCAACATATTATCTACTTTTGTTTATTTATTTATTCTCTGCCCGTCCCTACTAGAATGTAAGCTCCATGACAGAAAGTGTTTTGCCTATTTGGCTCACAGCTGAATCGCCACAGCCCAGAACACTGTTTGGATAATAGGACTTCTCAAGGAATATTTCTTGGTTAAACAAATATATTAATTGCTTGTATAGTCGGCAGTGGCAGCCAAAGTCAGCCAAGAACCTTAAAGTGCCTGACAGCTTCTCAGAGCAGAGTTACCCTCAACAGGCTTGGGAAGGATTCAGAACATCTCCACTGATACTTCTGGTCTCAGCTTGTATGTCATTTCTTTTCTGACACCCTCCTCCCCTCAATAAGATAAGAAACTTCTCTGTGAGAAAGAGAAGATTCTATGCTCACATTTATTGCAATTTCTTCTTAAGTGTCCTCCTTATAGGTCTGCACATTTTCTGAGGATACACATGGAATTCTCAATAATTCCTGTTGAATGAATAAATGAATGAAGTTGAGTGAGCAGTGTATGGTCATTAAGCTGTAACTAGGGTGGTGCTGAGCTTGGCGTCAAGGAAGAGGATGAATTAAAAGGAGAAGCACTGGGCTAATACATTTATAATATCATTTCATAATAAGAAAGAAGGAAGAGGAAAGGGAGGAGGAAGCTTGGTTTTATCTCCCTGACAAATGTTGGCAAACTAACTTCGGTCCTAGCAGTGTCTACACACATACAACCTAGCTGGCACAATCTAGTCAAATGACTACTGGCGTAGCGTATAGGACCTGCCTGTCCAGCTCTATTGCATTATTCACTTTTCACCCTCCATTGTAATGAGTTCCCATGGGAATTCTCTTCCTCCAGGAAAGGTGCTCCCAAAGAGGAATGGAATTGACTCTGATATCAGATGGAGCCTGGAAGAGTGAATAAATGCACAGTAAGAGACTCTTGCCTGTTCTGTGGCTCTGTTAGCTACTTCCAAGCCTATTTTCTTATGTTCATTCACTGCTTATCTAACCTCTTTTTTCTCATGCAGTCTATACCCCACATTGGGAAATGTACCCTGCCCCACCTCTTTAAAGCCTTCCCACCAATAAGATTCAACACAGGCCCAACTTCTATAGGGACTTTACTCCGGCCAGCACATATCTTGTCTTTCTCTCACCTTGTGGGCATTTATTTTGAAATACATTCTATGAATAATTTCTTAGTATATTCTGTTGGTATGTATATAGTAAATGCTAGATAAACAATAGCTATTAGCATCAAAATCATGTTGTTAGAATTAGTATTCTGACAAACAGTAGGCTTATCAAGAGTAGGGATCATAAGTTTTCTTCCTTTTACATACCCTAGAGAACTTACCCCAGGGCTGTGCAGGTACTAAGTGTCCAGAAAAAAATTCTCTAAATGTTTACTGTCTACAAAAGTTATTGTCGTAGAATGAAATAACCAAGGAGCCACAGAAATGGTTTCCCTGTTGCAAGAGCTATCTCAAAGATGTCTTTAAAATGCTGTCCATTGCCCTGGCCCTATCTGAGGAGCACTGGTTTGTTCCAGGAGAGATGCTGTAATGGATGGAAGGTATGTTTCTGCTGAGTTAGGGGTTATCATGTTCCCTGCATTGAGGCACCAGATTGATGGGATATGCCTCTATGATTTATAATACATTAATCTCACTGGAGAGCAAAGCACAATTAATCTTAGAATCTTGCAGCTTGCACTTAACAACTTTCGAACCTTCCCTATGTACTCAGCCTGCATAGCAAATGTCTGTGCCTCCCCCAGACACTAGGACAACTGGGCACTGAGAACATAAAAACACCCTTCTCTGCAATAGGATGCTATGGCAAATGTTTTCTTCAGACTTTCTATTATATTTATGAGAAAAGAAATTAGGGATATTTTAAATTACAGTCACAATGTTACAAGTCCAATAATATCATTAAACATATATAAAATCAAAACTAAATAAACACTTGATGTGTCAGAAATGTAAGTATTCAGCTTCCTTTCCTAATCAGAGTGCTGCTGAGATCCAAGAAGCAACAGATCCCCAAGCAACTAAAACAGATATTACAAGGTCTGAGCACTGATTATTATCCATTTGTAGGAGAGTCCCTCAGAGCATATTTGCTTTTACTTTACATATAATTCCAGCAATCTTTCTTGTCTAAATTCTGAGCCTTCACTAAATTCAAACAGGGACTACAACAAGCAAGCACAGTAATAGCAATAATAAAGTGTGACCAGGGAAAACCTACTCACAAGAAAAAAGAAAGAAAAAAAACTATGTGTGACCAAAAAAAAAAAAATGATGCTTTACAGCCTCTTCATATGAAAGTCAAAACCCTCCACTCCTTCAATGGAATAACCATATTTAAGTGCAATATGGTCATAATAACCCCTATTCTCCTACCTTCCACACACGGTCTTTTCCTTAAGCACCAAGAAAGCAAGAAATATGTTAATGTTTAGGATTTTCCTCTAAAATGGTTCAAGTGGAAAAGTCTGGTACTTAAAGTTTTAACTCACGGCTAGCTAAAATAATTTAACTTTCTGCATAGCCCTAAAGTCATGTGGGGTTTGTTTATTTTTGTAATCTGTAATCTATTTTAAGTGGGGGAAGAACTCTTCTAAGAACTCTCAAACCCCAATTATTCAGTATTTCACAACAGTAAAAACCCAATATGACAGATAACCTTAATATCATCCTAGGGGCTTCTGGTATGTACATGGCTATGGCTGTGCATATCAGCTTATTTACCCATTTTCTCTATAAAAACACATGAAAGGAGCAAAAAGAAATGAAAAAAAAAAATCCAGAAACTGTATTTTCAGTGAAATAAGAAGAAAAATATGGTCTACAACCTCCAAAATATGCTTAAGAATTTATTAAAAAAAAAAAAAAAAAAAAAAAAAAAAAAAAAAAAAAACAAAATGGAAAGAAAAAGAAAGGAAGTAAGAGAACTTAGTGATGGCAGAGCTGAAAAGCTGGGTTGGGCGGGAACTCCTAAAGGCAAGTGGCTCACCCTGACCTGCATAAATTACATTTGCAATTATCCTATATGCAGTAAGGTACAGGAGCTGAAGGAAGCAGAACCCGCAGGTAGAGCCCCTGGAGTTCAGAAAAGCAGAGGAGGAAGGGATACAGATAAACCATATTTCCAGCAACCAGTCTTTTTCATGAACAGCAAGAAAGAGAGTGCTTTGAGCTGAGATACACTCCAACAGAAACCATATTTAAATAGCTGGAACTAAAACTTTAAGTTAATGATAAGTGGTTTTTTAAATGAACTAACATAGCCTATATACAAAGTAACTGTTAGCTGAAAATTCAAAAAGAGTTACAAAATTTACCAAAATATGTACAACATTTATTTCAAAAAATGCTGCTAAAAGCAAATATACACACACACACACACACACACACACGCACATGCGCGCGCGCACACACACACACACATTAACATTTTGCCATGAATTTTTTTAAATAATAATGTTGCCATCTCTTTAAAAGAATAGCATAAAATAAAAATGCCAGGATTCAGGAAATTTGTAGCAAGAAAATAGAAGGAAATTAACCATGAGCCAACAAAACTCTAGTAAAAAGTAGAAAACCATCAGAGAAATAAAGACAAAACTGGAAAGTATATAAGGTAACCTATATATTGTAGAAAGACAGTAATGGATATTAAGGACAGATAAAGAAATACAATCAAAAGTAAATGAAATAAAGATAGAATTAAAGTGAATTAGAGAGGAAATGACAGCTACAATAAGCAAAGGGGAGCCAACATAATTAGAGAAGAAAACAGAAACCGTGAAACAGAGTAGACTCTACATTTTTTTGTTTTGTTTATTTGTTTGTTTTGTTCTGTTTTGTTTTATTTTGTTTTGAGACAGGGTCTCTCTCTGTCACCCAGGCTGGAGTGCAGTAGTGTGAGCTCAGCTCACTGCAACCCCCATCTCCCTGGTTCAAGCAATCCTCCCACCTCAGCTAAGTAGCTGGGGCTATAGACATGCACCACCATGCCCCACTAATTTTTGTATTTTTTTATAGAGACAGGGTTTTGCCATGTTGACCAGGCTGGCCTCAAACTCCTGGGCTCAACTGATCTGCCCTCCTTGACTTCCCAAAGTGCTGGGATTATAGGCATGAGCCACCATGCCCAGTAGACTCTACATATTAAAAGGGCATAACATGGGCCAGAGAAAATTGAATCAGAATAGTCAACAATGAGACATATCAAGTGAAGCTGGAGACGAACAGAAAGAGAGAGAGAGAGAGAGAGAGCGCACAGGGAAGAGAGAGAGTGAGGGTGGGAGGGATGAAAGAAGGGAGCAAGAGAAAGAATTCTCTCTGGGAATTGAAGCCAGTGCAGTGGTGGCACATGCCTGTAATCCCAGCTAACTAAATGGATGAGATGGGAGGATCGCCTCAGCCCAGGAATTTGAAGCTGCAGTGAACTGTAATGGTGCCACTATACTCCAGCCTTGGCAAGGAAGCAAGACCCTGTCTCATGAAAAAAAAAAAAAAAAAAGAGTGAGAGAGAGAAGAAGGAAGGGAGGGATGGAGGGAGAGAGGGAGGGATGGAGGGACAGAGGGATGGAGGGAGAGAGGGACTGATTTTCTCTGAGCATCCAAACAAAGAGATAAGCCATTTAATAAGGAAAAGATTCAAACATGTCTTATATTTTTCCAAAGCAGCATTCAAAATAAGAAGATTATGTAATTTACATCCACAAGATAGCCCCCAGAAAAGAGACTTGGGAGGCAAGGATTTTGTAGTTCAGCAAAAAAATTTTCATTTCAAAAGCAAACTAACAATTGTGAAATGTCTGAGCTTAAGAAATATGGTCCCATGATCCTTTCCTGGAGAATCTGTAAGAGGTCAAACAATAGCCAACCAGGAAACAACAGTAGAAACAAACGATAGCAGAATAAGAGGTGGTGAGTGCTGTATGCCATAACTGCAAAATTAAGATTAAACGAAGCTGGAGATTGAGATGACACATAGAACGTAAATGTTACACGCTCTGACAATGTATAAATGACATTACTAATGAAAAATGGAAAAGGGTAGAGAAGATGAGTAGGTTTGCAGATTATTATAGGAGAAGCAAGAGATAAGATCTGAGTCAAAGCTGTCACACCAACTAAGAAGTATATGTAAACATCTTTAAAAAAGATATTGGTAAACACTAAGGTAACTAAAATTGGGTGGTGGAAAGAGAGGTAAGTTTAGCAAAATAAAGCACATTCGTTGTACAATTATTCATACCAAAGAATTAGTCAACACTGTCTAGAAAAAGAGTACTAGCAATATTATACAAAGTTATAAATATTGTCATGAGAACAAAAATATAAAACTTTCTAAATATCAGAACTGCACTTGTTTTCAAAGGCAAAGAAAACTCATTATGTAAATAAAGGCTTGCTAAAACACAGTAAAAGAGAAAACATAAAATATTATGCCATACTGTGATCAAATATATCTGTTATCTTAACAACTGTAAATGGGCTTTATGTACCTATTATAAATATATTTCAGGTTAAATCACAAACCAAAACTAAACTCTCAGTTATATACAAGAGAAATGCAAAACACGAAGTAATTCAGAAAAGTTGTAAATAAAATAATGGGCAAAGGTAACAGGAAAATGCAAACAAATAGCAAAAAAAATAAATAAAAAGCAGAGGGCATGATTGAAATATCAGACAAGGTTAAATTCAGAGCACACAGCATTAAACAATACAAAGGAAAAGCCTCTACAGGAAGACAGTGACTAGGCTGCCTCCTTGCTGGGCAGGACAGCTCTGAAGAAAAAAAAAAAAAAGAGAGAAGGCAGCAGCATAACTGAAACTTATAAAGCCCTAAATCCCTGGGACAGAGCACCTGGTAACAAAAAGCAGTTTATGAGTTACGCTGCAGCAGACCTAAACGTACCCGCCCAGCAGCTCTGAATGAACAACAGAGCTCACAGCTCACCATTTGAGCTCCTATAAAGAAGAGGCCGTCTCCTCAAGCAGCTCCCTGA
>NW_016107345.1:2284769-2289014 GCF_001604975.1 Cebus imitator
CAAATCACACTGCCACGTGTGTACCTATGCAACAATTTTGCATGTTCTTCACATGTACCCCAAAACCTAAAATGCAATAAAATAAATAAATGGGGGAAAAAAAACAATACAAAGGGCAATTTTTATAAGGCAAAAGGGTGCAACTCTCAATGAATATAAATAGTTCTATATACCTATGCAACAAGACATAGAAGTAACGGTCAAAAAACAGTAATTCTAACAGGTATAAAGAGAAATCGCTTTTTAAAAAACAGATTGGCAGTAGGGAGATTTTAATTCCTCTCTCCCAATCTATGACAGATAAAGTAGATAAAATTATTAAGTCAGGGCATAGATTATCTAAATAAAATAGATATGCAGTAGATCTTATTGATATCTGTTAAGCACTCTGCCCTGAAATGCTGTTGGAATACACGTAAAAACAATAATTTAAGTCACAAAGGAAATTGCACCAGATTTTAACACATAGAAATGAACAAACAATACGATAGAACTAGAAATAACAAAATCAGAAAACAAGAGATTGAGATTTTTTAAATTAACTCTTAATCCCTAGTTCAAAGAGGGAATTAATGCTCATTTTGTTTCTAAAAAACAAAATGTAAAAAATCTTTAAGGCTGGGTGCAGTGGCTCACACCTGTAATCCCAGCACTTTGGGAGGCCGTGAAGGGCAGATCACCTGAGGTTAGGAGTTCAAGACCAGCCTGGCCAATCTGGTGAAACCCCATCTCTACTAAAAATACAAAAATTAGCTGGGCATGGTGGCATGCGACTGTAGTCCCAGCTACACAGGATGCTGAAGCAGGGGAATCGCTTGAACCTGGGAGGCAGAGGTTGCAGTGACCCGAGATAGCACCACTTTACTCCAGCCTATTGTCAAACCAAGACTCCAACTAAAAAAAAAAAAAAAAAAAAACCTTTACATATCAGCACCTATGGGATAGAATAAAACAGTACTCAGAAGTATATTCAAATATTTAAATTTGTATGCAAATAAAATATTTAAAAGTCAAAATATATATAAATTAAGGATCTCACTTAGATACTTTGAAAATGAAAAATAAAATAAATATAAAAAAGCAAAAAGGTGAGATTAATAGAAATAAGCTAAAACTAAATTTATAAAGAAGGCCAGGCACAGCGGCTGAAGCATGTAATTTCAGCACTTTGGAAGGCCAAGGAAGGAGGATTGCTTGAGTCTAGAATATAGTAAGACTCCATTTTTATAAAAAATAAAATAAAATAATTTTAAAAATGAAACCAAAAAACCAGATCCAAGAAATAAATTCAAAAGCTATATATTTTGACACTACTCACATTATATATAAAAATTAACATTAAAGACTTACATGCAAGAGCTAAAACTATTAAAGAATTTGAAGAAAACAAAGGAATAAATCTTCATGACCTTGAATTCGGCAATGATTTCTTCATTATGACACCAAAAGCACAAGCAACAAAGAAAAGATGGATAAGTTGGATGCCACCAAAATTTAAAAGTTTTGTACTTTAAAGAACTGTCTGTGGGAGTGTAAATTAGTTCAACCATTGTGGAAGACAGTGTGGTGATTTCTCAAGGACCTAGAAATAGAAATTCCATTTGACCCAGAAATCCCATTACGGGGTATATACCCAAAGGATTATAAATTGTTCTATTATAACGACACATGCCCATGTATGTTCATTGTGGCACTGTTTACAATAGCAAAGAACTAGAACCAACCCAAATGCCCATTAATGACAGGCTGGACAAACAAAATGTGGCACATATGGCCAGGCATGGTGGCTCATGCCTGTAATCCCAGCATTTTGAGAGGCCAAGGCAGGCAGATCACAAGATCAAGAGATCAAGACCAACCCCATCTTTACTAAAAATGCAAAAATTAGCTGGGCATGGTGGTGGGTGTCTGTAGTCCCAGCTACTCGGAAGGGAGGCCGAGGCAGGAGAATCACTCGAACCCAGGAGGCATCTGGGCAACAGAGCAAGACTCCATCTCAAAAAAAAAAAGAAAAGGAAATGTGGCACATATACACCATGGAATACTACACAGCCATAAAAAAGGATGAGTTCATGTCTTTGGAGGGACATGGATGAATCTGGAAATCATCATTCTCAGCAAACTGACACAAGAACAGAAAACAAAACACCACATGTTCTCACTCATAGGCAGGTATTGAACAATGAGAACAGACAGGCACAGGGAAGGGAACATCACACACTGGGGTCTGCTGGGGGATGGGGGGCTAGGGGAGGGACAGCAGGAGGTGGGGTGGTTGGGGAGGGATAACACTGGGAGAAATGCCTGATGTAGGTGATGGGGGGTGGATGGAGGCAGCAAAGCACCATGGCATGTGTGTACCTATGCAACAGTCTTGCAAGATCTGCACATGTACGCCAGAACTTAAAGTAAATTTTTAAAAAAACAAAAACAAAAACAGCGTTCTCCAATTCCTGGGCCACAGACTGGTACTGGTCCTTGGCCTGTTAGGAACTGGGGCACACAACAGGAGGTAAGCAGTCAACAAGCGAACATTACTGCCTGAGTTCCCACTGGTTCTACCTCCTGTCACATCAACAGCATCATTAGATTCTCACAGAAGCACAAACCCTATTGTGAACAGCACATTCAATGGATCTAGGTTGTGTGCTCCTTATGAGAATCTAATACCTGATGATCTGTCACTGTCTTCCATTCCCCGAGATAGGACTGTCTAACTGCAGGAAAACAAGCTCAGGGCTCCCATTGATTCTACATTATGATGAATGGTATTATTATTTCATTATATGTTACAAAGTAATATAATAAAGTGCACAATAAATTTTAAAAAAAACACAAGAAAGTGAAAAGATAGCTCACAGAATGGGAGAAAAGCTTTGCAAATCATATATCTGGTAAGAGACTTGTATATAGAACATATATATTCACATATATATTGAATATATATGTGAATATATATATGTGAATACATATGTGAATATATATATGTGTGTATATATATTTGTACTTAAATGTGATATACTTACGTGAATATATATGTATATGTATATATATACATATAAGTATATATATATATACACATAAGTATATGTATATACATAAGTATATGTTTATATATACACATACAGACACATATATATTCACATAAGTATATTCACATTCAAGTATGCATATATATATATACTTAAAACTCAACAACAAAAAGACAAATAACCCAATTTTAAAATGGGCAAAGGGTATGAACAGACAGTAATCTAAAGAAGATATACCAATGGTCAATAAGCACAAGAAAATATACTCAACATTATTAGCCATCAGAGAAAGTCAAATGTAAACCACAATGAGATAATCACTTTGCACTCACTAAACAGCAAAAATTAAAAGACAAATAATTACAAAGTGATGATAAAGATATGGAGAAATTAGAACCCCCATACACACAAATGTGAAATTATATAACTACTTTGAAAAACAGTTAAAGGTTAAAGGTTTATCTTCACAGAATTGGGAAAAAACACCTTAAACTTCATATGAAATCAAAAAAGAATGCATATACTGAAGACAATCCAAAGCAAAAAAACAAAACAAAACAAAACTGGAGACATCACACTAGCTGACTTCAAACTATACTGCAAGGCTACAATAATCAAAACTGCATGGTAATGGTACCAAAACAGAGATATAGACCAATGGAACAGAACAGAAGCCTCAGAAATAATGCCACACATCTACAACCATCTGATCTTTGACAAATCTGACAAAAACAAGCAATGGGGAAAGGATTCCCTATTTAGTAAATGATGTTGTCAAAACTGGCTAGTCATATGCAGAAAGCTGAAACTGGATGCCTTCCTACACCTTATACAAAAATTAACTCCAGATGGATTAAAGATTTAAACCTAAGACCCAACACCATAAAAACCCTAGAAGAAAACCTAGGCAATATCACTCAGGACATAGGCATGGTCAAGGATTTCATGACTAAAACACCAAAAGCAGCAGCAACAAAAGCCAAAATAGGCAAATGGGATCTAATTAAACTAAAGAGCTTCTGCACTATCATTAGCGTGAACCAGCAACCAACAGAATGGAAAAATTTTTACAATCTATCCATCTGACAAAGGGCCAACATCCAGAATCTACAAAGAACTTAAGCAAATTTACAAGAAAAAAACAAACTCATTAAAAAGTGGGCAAAGGACATGAAAAAATGGCTCTCAAAGACATTTATGCAGTCAACAAATA
>NW_016107345.1:2289057-2303315 GCF_001604975.1 Cebus imitator
TCAAAACCACATTGAGATACCATCTCGTGCCAGTTAGAATGGCAATCATTAAAAAATCTGGAGACAGATGCTGGAGAGGATTTGGAGAAACAGGAGTGCACACATATGCTTACTGCGGCACTGTTTACAATAGCAAAGACTTGGAACCAACCCAAATGCCCACCAATGATACAGTGAATTAAAAAAAATGTGGTACATATACACCATGGAATACTATGCAGCCAAAAAAAAAGAATGAGTTCATGTCCTTTGCAGGGACACGGGTAAAGCTGAAAACCATCACTCTCAGCAAACTGACGCAAGAACAGAAAACCAAACATCACATTTTCTCACTCATAAATGGGTTTTGAACAATGAGAACACATGGACACAAGGAGGGGAACATCACACATCAGGGCCTATTAGGGGATTGGGGGCTAAGGGAGGAACAGCAGGGTGTGGGAGGATAGGGGAGGGACAGCATTAGGAGAAATACCTAATGCAGATGACGGGGTGATGGATGCAGTAAACCACTATGGCACGTGTATACCTATGTAACAAATCTGCATTTTCTGCACATGTACCCCAGAACTTAAAGTATAATTTTAAAAATGTTTTAAGTAAAGAAAAAAAAAGTTAAAGGTTTAGTCAGTTAAAGTCAAAAGGGTAAAGTCACCACATGATCAGGAATTCCATTCCTAGGTATATGTATACAAAAGAATAAAAAACATACATATGTTCATATACCAGCTTGTACACAAATATTCATTGCAGCTTTATTCAAACTAGCCAAAAAGTGGAAGCAACCAAACAACAACCATTTATCAACTGATAAATGGATTAACAGAATGTGGTATAGTCATATAATGCAATAGTATTGGACAATAAAAAGAAACTAATTCCAGTACTGATATATACTGATACATGGAGAAACCTTGAAAACATTAAAGTGAAAAAGCTAGTCATAAAAGACCACATATTATGTGATTCCATTCATATGAAATGTCCAGAATAGACAAATCCATAGAGACAGAAAGCAGATTTGTGGTTGCCTGGGGATGAGGGACTTGAGGGAAAATGGGTAGTCACTGCTAATGGTAATGGGTTTGTTTTTGTGTGTCTGCACAGTGAGAAAAATGTTCTAAAACAGATTATCATGACAGTTGCACAACTCGGTGAATATACTGAAAACCCTGAATTGCATACTTTGAATGAATGAATGATTTGGTATATGAATTATATCTCAGTGAAGCTGTCACTAAAAAGAACAATAGTATGGAGCTTGGAAGTAGAATACTGTGGCATTATTTTCCAGCCCAATAAGACTACTTTTTTTTTCTTTTCTTTGAGACAGAGTCTCACTCTGTTACCCAGGCTGGAGTGATGAAGCGCTATCTCAGCTCACTGCATCCTCCACCTCCTGGATTCCAGCAATTCTCATGTCTCGGCCTCTTGTGTAGCTGAGACTATAGGAATGTGCCACCACAGCTGGCTAATTTTTTTGTATTGTAGTAGAGATGGTGTCTCACTATGTTGCCCAGGCTGGTCTCGAACTCCTGAGCTCAGGTAATCCTCCCACCTCAGACTCCCAACATGCTGGGATTACAGGCATAAGCCACGGCCCCCAGCCTTCAATGAGACTTCTTTTAGATGCTTTGTAAATTGTTTCAAGTCAACAAAACATTACAAAAATAGTGGAATCACTAACATTGGCTAACATTCTATCAACCAGGTAGAGATTTAATAAAGGAATGTGAGAAGTCAGGGGAATGGGAACAACTATTTTTAGCCTGATGATGAACATGGGATATTATTGTACAACTTACATTGCTCTCCAAAACTTTGGAAGTATCCCCACTTCCAAGCTCCATACTGTTGTTATTTTTAGTGACAGCCTCATTCAGATATAATTCATATACCAAAGAACTCACTCATTCAAAGTATGCAGCTCAGGGTTTTGAGTATATTCACAGAGTTGTGTAACCATCACGATAGTTATCTTACATTCTCAATTACTTGACTCTAACATTAAAATAATTTTGGTGCCCTGTCACAGTAACTGGCCCAATAACTGAGCTTAGATTTGACACTGTCTGGAGATAATCCTCAGGGAATGTGATTGAAAATTCACTCAACAATCAAGTTAAAATCATTGAAGGACAAAGATGGTGGAATTTAGTCACCAGTCAGGAGGCCTGGGTGAACCCACATCAAGTATAGTTTTCAAGAAATGACCTCCTTTGGTGGAAAAGCTTTGTTAATCAAGCTTGGGAGAAAGAGAAAAAAGAGAGAGGGAGGGGTGGAGAGAAAACCATCTCACCCAGACGTGTAGGCGTTCCAGCAAGACGGGCAACACGGCGTGTTTTCCTGTCTCTGACCTCCCCGCTGTGCCCTACCCCAGCCCCAGCCCCTCTTCACTGCTCCCTTCCCCCTGCTGCTTCTGAATACTCACCTACTGGTTGGTGGCTGGGAAAAAAAAGTAAAATGTCCCTTTCTACAGCATTTGCATTTTCCCAGATGTCTTTGAAAGACACCAAAGTTTTGGAGAGCCAGAGTAATGAATTCCCAATATACATTTCCAACCCCTTGGCCAGCAGTTGGGAGAAGACGGTTCCTAAGCCTGTGTCTCATGCCCAGATTATCACTCAGAGGCCCCATGCCCTCTTCCTTCTCCCTGGGCTGGGCTCAGTAAATTCACAAAATGTTTGGCCAATGCTGTGTGCATGTCTGTTACCTGTTCCCTGAGGAAGAGGAACACATCTTTCATCTCTATATTCCTAGTACCAAGAACACAGGTCTTAACAATTGCCTTATAAATGCATGTGTTAGTTAATGCATGCAAGTTTTAGGTCACTGGAGGTTTTTTGTGCTTCATGCTCAACAGTCATTTACTGGATCTCAGGGAAGTATGGTAGCCAAAGTGCAGGGCTGCCATTTAGGCGGTGCACTGCGGGCCATCCAGCCTGTTGATGAGATGGAGAAATGCCTGGAGCCCAGCTCTCTTAATGTCCAGTATAAAGCTTTTCCCATGTCACTGTGCCATTTGCCCAGGTGACAAAGATCAAATGAAATGTAGAAACAGGACACGGTGCAACAGGTCAGAGGGGGCCAAGAGATCCTTCCATGAGCCAACAACTTCTATAGGGAGCCAGTGAGCACCTGCCTGAGCCCTGGCTCCAGCCCTTTTTGAGGAACTCTCCCTTATGCAAGTCACATCCCCTCCCTAAACCTCAGTTTCTCCATCTGTACAACATGTGTATAGGAACAGAGGATCTCAGAGATTTCTATCTGTTCTAATTGTTTCTAATACAGAGACTGACTAGAAAAAAGCAATTATAATCAACAGGACCACCTCTCATTAGCCCCTGTAGATAATTCAAAATGCTTGGTGCAAGTGGTTGGCTAGGTAAGATACTACAGGGGAACCTACTTAGCAAAAAGAAGAGAGAAATGTGTCACTAGTTGGCACTGCCTGATGCCATATCATTTTTGTCACAAATGCAAAAGAATAAGGGGGGAAAAGTTGCACTCAGTTAACTATAAAGCTGCTTGCCCCTGACTGCACAACTATCCATTCCTGGGAGGTATGCTGCAGAGGAGCTCACGCCAACACAGCAGGCCAGGACCTTGGTGGTAAGGTAAATTCAAGGATTAATTCTAATCGAGGGTTCTTTGAATACACATCACCTGTCAAAACTGAGAGACTGCCCTGCGGTCAGAAAAAGGGAAAAGGCCCTGCAAACCTACTTGAGTAACTCCTGGAGATACCATGGTCCACCACAATCAGGAATTCCTCCATCATTTTTAGAGGCAATTGGCCACCAGACACTGAGTCATTCCACACATCTCCTCCTAGCTCTGCCCAGGATCTCCACAGACAATTAAAGATGTCCCAAGCACAGGAACCCCAAATCCTCTGGGCCTATGGAGATAGATGGGGCCACCTAAGGAGGAATGCTTCAAAGTTCACTGGCTCCTGTCTCCCCCTAGCCTACTCACACAGGAACTCCAAACCCCAGCGAAGTTACCCTTGAGTGGGTCTGGCGCTCTCAGGGGCTGTAGTCCACATGTTCTCCAACATCAGGTAGCCGAACACAGGCACGTGTCACTGCTGCCCCGCAGGCATCCACCAGACACATGCTAGCTACCCACCAGCTAGCATAGCACAGCAGGGAAACCAAGGGTCCAGCTCATGACTGACTGCTTCTTTTCTTAAATTCATTCTGGCTAATTTCTCCATTATGCACGTGAGCAGAGTGCAACCCACAACAAATGGATCTTAACTAGATACTCTTCTCAAGCTCACATGTCATGGGATTCCACAGTCAGTCCCCTTCCAGTGCCAAGTCTACCCAACCAGGGCTTTCATGATTTTGCTGTCCTCTTCCTATGTCATATCCAGTGGGGAATGGCAGAAGGGAAACAATAGGACAAAGAGACGTGGACACCATGGATACGGCATTACGCAGGACTCCTGAGGCCCGCAGGACTCCTGCACCTGCAGGACTTCAGGAGTACGTTCCTGGTGCTGACTCTTACATCCATTGACCTAGTCCCTCACACCTCTCTGAACCTCCACTTCCTTGTTGGTAACTGATAAATGATACCACACCACATCTGCCCATTGTGAGGATGACATGAGATAATATATGTTAAGTCCTTAGGAGTCAGATTATGGAAAATCTCATGTTCTAGATGTGTGCTGACCGTGGAAACGTAATGCAAGCCATATATGTAATTCTAGATTTTCTGATAATCATGTGTAATGGTTAATTTTATGTGTCAACTTGGCTGAGTTAAGGGATACCCAGATAGCTGCTGAAACATTATTTCTGGGAGTGTCTGTGAGAGTGTTTCCAGAAGAAATGAGCAGTTGAATCAGTAGACCAAGTAAAAACGATACATCCTCACCATTGTGGGCAGCATCACCCAATTCACAGAAGGCCCAGAGAGAACAAAAGAGGCAAAGGAATAATTCATTCCCTCTTCTGGAGCTGGGACATCCATCTTCTTCTGCCAGACATCAGAACTCCAGGCTAAGAGGCCTTCAGATGCTGGAACTTACACGAACAGCCCCCAGTTTCTTAGGCCTTTGAGCTCGGATTGAGAGATACCATCGACTCTCCTGCTTCCCAGGCTTTCGGATTTGGACCGAATTACTCCACCAGCTTCCCTGGTGCTTCAGCTTACAGATGGTGTATCATGAGACTTCTCCACCCCCATAATAATGTGAGACAATTCCACCAAAATAAATCCCCCAATAAATCTATATCTATCCATCAATCCTATTGATTCTGTTTCTCTGGAAAACCTTTATACACCATGTTAAATTTTTAAGTAAAAACTGTTAATTTTAATAATATTTTCTTTAACCCAATATATAAATTATGATTTTGACATGCAATTAAATAAAATCGAGATTTTTTTTCTCTTTTGTGCTGGCTCTTAGAAATCCTGTATTTATTGTACACTTACCAAACATCTCAATTCAGACTGGCCACATTTCAGACACTCAGTAGCCACTTGTGACTAGAGGCTGTTGTATTAGACAGCTTTATACTAAAGTTGGACTTCATTCTGTGAACAATGGGGAGCCATGATGGATTTTTTCCCAGAGGAGTGAAATGTACAACAAGGCAGTTTAAGAAGCATTCCTCTGGCCTTGGGCTAGGGGCAGAGCCGTTCTGCCTCAGTGGTCCAATCACTAGACCGAGAGACAGTAGCTCTATTTTCTGTCTCCCTGGCACCTACACAGGGCCTGACAGAGAGTCCTTGGTAATATGATTGGATGAAACAATCAATCAACAAATCAGCAGACACTGCCTGAATCTATAAGGCAAGTTAAAGTGAAGGGTCAAGAGGAGTCTGAAGCTCAGAGCCCGCGATAGGGGAAGAAAGACAAAGTGGAAGGAAGGGAAATAAACAGGCTGGATGAGGGACTGAGAGTAGAGGGCAGGATGACTTTCAATTTAGACCTGTAGTGCTAACTCAGACCTCCTCATGACAGGAGGCCACTGAGACTAAATGACTGGTATAGGGAGAATGCAGAACTGGAGCTCAGAAGATGTAAGTCACTCAGCAATCTCCAAGTAGCTGGGAGGCACCAGGCATGCTCCGAGTCACAGAGAATGAAGCAGACACAGTGAAGTAATGAGATTGAAAGTGAAGTTTTAAATGCATGTGACAGCTAGAGAAAAAATGCAAATTCACATGAACACTCTAGGCCTCAGACATTTGGACTGGCTGGGAGGGGGCAGCTGAAGATGGGGAAGACCATTTGGAGAAGCTATGAGGAGCCAGGCTTTAAATGGCCCCATATTTGCTGAAGCAGGCACAGCATCCTCGACCAGCAGAGCCCTGGTCAAACAGTGTGCACTTCATTACTCAGTTGCATTCTCGGAGGATCTGGGGGTGAGACTGCTCAGCAAAAGCAGCTGCTTTCACTTTAAACAGTTTTAGATCAAAGCCTGCGGCACACAAGCTCTCTGTGTGACACTATTAATGAAGAAGAAAGCCTCCCAGGAGCTCAAGAAAATAAAAATAATGAAAATAAAAGGCTTTGACTCTTACAAAAAAGCCTTGCTCTTCAATATTTGCAACATCTAAGAGAAAAAGGGTCGAGGACAGGAAAGATCAGGACAATGAGTGAAAGGAGAATGGCCATTCCAAGATTCAAGCATGCTCAGGGAGCCACCAACGACAGGCACCATGGCCTTCCAACTCAAACTAACAATTTCCTAAATTATGCAGCCCAGCTGCTCACGCTGACTCCAGAAATCCTCCTTGGGGAAAAGCAGAAGGAAACTGCATATTGCCATGACTAAGAGATAAAAGGTGCACGTTCTCATGACCACAAAGATGGACCTCAAAGAAGTTCTGTGGACATTCTCTCCTTTGAGTCTCATAAGAACACCTTAAATCAAACCACTTAAACATCACTAACCGGATTGGACAGGTGAGAAAATGGAGGCTCAGAGGGGTTAAATAACTTGCTCAAAGGCAACATATTTGTTCTGCTGCAAGTGAAGTAAACCAAGCCCCCAAAAAGAAGAAATAAATTAACAGGCATAATCAGGAAAAGCAGGGAAGACTGGGCTTAAGAGCAACTGAACTTAGGGATTCTAACACCATCAGGACTTCCTCATTCTCTGCCTCTTGTTTCTGCTTTTCTGGCTTTGGTGTCTCAGGCCAGCTGCCTCAGAAGCTCCAAGCTAAAAGCCTTTGTATTAGTGTGTTTTCACATAGCTATAAAAAACTACCCTAGACTGGGTAATTTATAAAGAAAATAGTTTAATTGACTTGCAGTTCTGCATGGCTAGGAGGCCTCAGGAAACTAACAACTGTGGTGGAAGGGGAAGCAGGCACCTCTTACATGGGGCAGGCGAGGAGAGAAGCCCAGGGAAACTGCCATTTATAAAACCATCAGATCTAGTGAGAACTCACTAACTATGCTGAGAACATCACGGGGGAACCTGCCCCTATAATCCAATCACTTTCTTCCCTTGGCACGTGGGGATTACAATTTGAGATGAGATTTGGATAAAGACACAGAATCAAACCATATCACCCTTATAGCCTCTCCAATAACAGGAAAAGAAAGTCTTTTCTGTCAGCTCCAGGTAGCAAAACCTTGGAGAACATTCTAGTTGGCCAGCCTGGGCTACCACTGTGGCTATAGGCATGGGAAACCGTCACCATCACTGGCCCTGCCTGGGTCAACCGGCTTCATCTCCCACCTGAATATGTCTCCAGACTAAATAAGAGGAAAGGGGACCGGGCAACCAAAAACAGTAGCCTCTATAGTCACTGTTAGGAAGGCCACGACAAACAGACCAGGAGGCAGACCTTCCAACTTGCACCTCATCCATTATTACTGTCTCAACGAGTGCATGTATATTGCAGTAGGTACCTAGCAAGGACCAAAACAGATGTGGTTCCTGCAATTATATCACAAAATATAATGAGAGGCAGAAGATAAACCAGTAAAGAGACAGAATAATAACTGCTAATTGTAACAAGTGCCATGAAGGAAGGCAAGAGGGTGAAGTGATAAAATCAGGCAGCTATTCAAATGGGATGTTTAGAAAAGCTCAGAAGAGGAGGCATTTAGGATCTAAGACTGAAAAGAAGCCAGCCAAAGAGAGTGAGGGGAAAACTGTTCCGGGCTCAGTGATGGAGCTCTGTGTGCAGAGGCCTTGAAATAGGAAAGACCCTGGCCCCACGTGGGTAAACAAACAGAAAAATAGGATGCAACATAGCAGTGAGAAGGGAGTGGGAAGATCAGCATGTGAGGAGTCGCCAAGGTCCAATCACGCCATGCATGGCATGCCCGGGAAAGGAGCTGACATTTTACTCTAAGGCAATGCAAAGCCACCTGCAGATCCTTAAGCTTCAGAGTACTATGAAATTATTTGTATTTTTTAACATTTATATGTGGAGAATAATTTGGAAGGGAACAAGAGTGGGAAGAGAGAGACTGGATAAGAGGCTGTGATTGCTGTAATCCAGCAAGAGTTGATGTGGCTAAGACTACAGTAGTGGCTGTGGAAGTGGAAAGACTGGGAAGATGAGAAGTACATTCAGCAGGAGGAAAGAGACAGGGCTTGTAGAATCAGATGCTTGGTTTGAGGGAGAGAAAAGAATAAGAGAGGACTCTCTGTACTAAGCAGGTGGCTGAATGGTGAGGTCATTTCCTGAGAGAGAGAACATTAAAGTTAAACAGTTTGAATAGGGAAGAGATGGAGATCTCAGCCTGGGATAACTAATTCTGAATTGACTGTGAGATATGAAAGTGGTAAGCATATATTTGCATCTTAAAATTTGGAGATCATCCAAACTTTGAGCTGGACACAGAAATTTAGAAGATATCAAAATATAAATGATAATCAAAGCTGAAGGCATCAATGAGATTACTTACGGAGTAACTATGGAGAGAAATAAGAGTAAGGCCTACAGCTGAATTATAAGAAACTGCAAAACACAAAGGTAAAAGAGGAGAACCAACAGAAGAGACTGAAGATAATGAGAGTGAGAGAGAAGGGAAAGGAAGAGAGAATGATTCCATGGAGATCAAAGAGGAGTGTGTCTCACAGAAGAGGAAATAGCTATGTCAAACTTCTGAGAAGTCAAGAACGATGAGAACAGAAGAGCACCATTGAACTTGTCAATACAGAAGCCCTTGAGAACTTTACCAAAAGCAATTTCAATAGAGGATAGGAATGACACCCAGACAGAAGTGGGTTGGAGAAGGAGCAATGAGTGTAGAGAATAAAGACAGCGTGTGACACACCCTTTCCAGTTTTGTGAGAGAAGCAGAGAAGTGAAATGGTAGCTGGAAAAACTTGGGGATTGAGAAAACTTTGTAAAGAACTGGAGATAGTTATAAAGACGCCATTAGTGTGTCGGCTATGTTAACTGGATGACTGTAGTAAGCTCTCAGTTGAACGGTATTCCCAGGATTTAAAACGTTCATTCTATGGGACTAGATGTTTCCCAAGGTTCCTTCCGTATCTGTCCTTCTAAAATTCTACAAGTACTCTTTTTCCAAAAGTCAGAAAGAAAATATCCAGGACTGATATTCAAGCAGCTCCTCCTCCCTGTCTTCTCAATTCATTTGATCATTAATTTATTCATTCATTTCCCTAGAAGGTGAGTGCCACAAAGGCAGGATTTTTGTTGTATGTAGATGGGCACATAGCAGGTGGTCAATAAATGTTCAACTAATTAACAAGTGGACAGAGTCAATCAGTAGGCATAGAGTACCTACACATGGGGAGCTCTCTCAAATCCACTCAACAAACATTGAGCACCCAAGAAATGCCAGGCTCTATGCTAAGCACACCTCAGTCAGCGCCTCCTTAAAGCAGAAAAAATCAGAATTGCTTCTACCTGCTTCACAAGACCATTATGAGAATCAGATGGGAAATATAGGCTTCAAAGAAAGCTTTGCAACTAGCAGGGGGTGTAACAAAGATTTTGCAAATACCATAGTACCTTAGAAAGATAAAATGCTATTAATAAACATGGCTCTGCCCTCAAAGAGTTTGTAGTGAAATTCATGAGAAAAAAAAACATGAGAGGAATACAATCGCTGTTTCGTGGGTACCTAAGTAAGCGTCAGGCAGTGGAATGCTTTCCATGCCTTCTCTCACCCCACCATTATACCCACACCTGAGATGGGTAGCAACACCTTCATCATGTAGATGCAGAGACCAGTGTCTGACAGTTTAAATCATTCAGCTAGAAGGAGACAAAAGTGGATGAAAAGTTAAGTTTGTTTCCAAAACTCTTACTCTTTCTAAAATATTTTCTTTCACACAAAATTAAATCTTAGGAAGAATTTAAAGCCATTGTCCCTGAATACTAGCAATGAGTAGGTCAGGGAAGCAGAAACTATCATTTACTGCATGCTTACAGGACACTAATCTCTCTCTCTCTCTCTGTCTATTATATCATTTAATTCTTATTCGTGACATAAGGCCTGTACCCATTTTGTACACTAACACAAATTTCAACTGAGGTCTCCAATTCACTGATATTAACTAAAGCTGGCTTCAGCCGCACCTGTTATTTTGTGGAAAAACCAATGCTATTTTCAAGATTTTGGGAAACTCCCAGGGAGTTTATGTTCTTGAGGTAAATTCTAGTTCCAAACACACTCACCTCACCACACGCCGTGCTCACAGCTGATCTCCCCCTTCTGCTGGGCACGAGTGCAGATCTAAGACGCAGAGCCTTTGATTTCGCACAGAGACCACTCGCACAAGGCATTAAAAAGCATATGATAGGCTTTGCATTATGTTTTGGGAGACAGAATAGCTTTACATCCCAGCAAAGTAAACAGCGTCAGATTGACTAGCAGACAACCTTGCCCACATATCCTTTGTTAGGTAGCCTCTGGGAGTTTCTCACCGTGAATTTTGCTGCAGACACTCCAGCCTTCTCCTGAAGACACTCCTCACAGGTGAATCCCCCTCGTGAACACTTAGGAATTGCCTATCTAGAAGGGCTTATTTTAAATCCTGTCCCTTCCACATCCATAAGAATCCTGCGGGTTTACAGGGTTCTTACATGACCCAGGTGACTGGTCAAGGTGTGACCATCTAAGCCATGTTCCGCCAATGAGGCCCCACCCTGGGCAGTTTGGAATCGGGACCAGAGAAGCAACTGGATCAGCCCCTTTCTGACGGCATTCAGCACCTCTAGTGATTGATACATTTCAGCTGAATAACAGGTGCTGCTTGAGCCAACTTAAGCAGCTGCTTAAGCATCAGCTGAAATGTATCAGTCTCTAGAGGTGCTGAATGCCATGTTTCAGCAGGAAAAGAAAGCAGTTTTCAGAAAGAGAATGAAACATATTTACAAAAAGTAGCCAAGAGGAGAAAAAATAAGAGATGAAAAAAGATAGTCATGACAGTACCCATGAGACTCATTTTGGAGTTCCCAGAGCCCAGACACATCCCTGTTCTTCAGCTCCATGTCTTTGGCTGTCACCTTCTAGCAACAGGAACACTGAAAGATTTGAAATGTGATCTTCCTTTTCTCCTCTGCCACTCTTTGTATGTAAATGAAAGCAATAGAGAATTATCTCCCTCCACCACATGAATTATGTCAATCGTGTTAGAAGATAGAATCAGTTTACTCTGAGTGAAGAACTCAGCTAACACAGACAACCCCTGCCAGTTCTGACAGAAGCAAGGACACCCTATAATGCTTTCTACCAGGCATCCTACACAGCCCCAGCAAGAGTCAGATGTCAGGGTTCTCCCCACCACCCTCATGCCCAGATAGAGTATGGCTCACACTGCTGGCTTAGCTGGTGGGGTGGACACTGCTCAGGAACCCTTGTCTGTCATTTCACAATGCACAAAGGGGAATGGTGTATCAAGGAATTTAAAGAACTTGCCAAAGTCAAGCAAGTAAGAAAAGGTAGAATTTGAAACTGGGTATGCTTGTGTTTCATTAACATGATGGTGGGACAGAAGTGCAGACCCAAGAAAGCAGGGCCGCGGGATGCGAATGGGAGAAACCTATCTACCGGGGGTCTACAGAGCTTTGCCTTTTCCGTATTGTTATTTCTTCTCTCCTTCCTCCTTTATTCTTCTCCCACAATCCCTTCCTTTCTCTTCATTCCTTCTTCTCCAACCCTTCTGAGCTCCAAGACTCCAACTGGCATGGAGAAACCCAAGTGGCTCCACTCTGACTACTGACCGTCTTCCAGAGGCCAGTCAAGAGACCCTGAGCCGTAGCCCCAGAAAACAAGACAAATTTGTAGAGAGGACACTGTCATCTACTAAGACAGGCACAGCAGAGAGAATTCCAAGCAAAAAAAACAAAGGAGGCTGAAGAGAGGACTACATGTTGCTCACCACAGTCCTCGAATGGCCTTTCCTGACCTTCTCTGGACTCCTTCTCTTCTCATTCTTTGAAAAGGAGAGGCTAAGAAGGTACATCACAGTCTTCTATCTATCAAAGCAAAAGGGTTGTTCTTAGTCCTGCACACGTTAATCCCGGCTTCTGTCCCCCTGATTTTCACAGGAACAATCTGTGTGACCTTTGGAAAGTCATTTTTTAAAAAGACAAAATGTCGTATCACTCTATGGAATATGATCCAAATCTCATAAAATATGTGTGTATAAATGGCTGCTTGCACAAAGGAAAAAAGCAGGATGAAATACATCAAAATGTTCTATAGGGGAAAATTTCAAGTAATTTTTTTTCTTTATATTCTCTTCTATTTACACTGTTCATACAATGAACATGTATTCCTTTTGTAATTAGAAAATTCCTTACTGAGTTTCTCTGGGCTGTCGTCTCCTAGGGTATTAAGTGTGGATTGCACCTGCTTTGCTTCTGTCATAGTGCTATTTGGGGAATAAATGAGATAAGGCCAAAAACTGCGTGATCCATATCACCAGCTGACGTTACCAATATGGGCATGTTTCTTTCATTTTTCCTATTAGTCACTTGAGCAGCTGTAAGCTCTTGTTATTAAGCAGTTGAGTATCTACCACCTTGAGGCCTCACCCTTATAGCACTATAGAACGGGTTCCCCTGTAAACAACAGAAAACCCAACTCACAGTAGCTTACACAAATGGGTATGTATTTCCCTTCCATACAGGAAATTCAGCATTAGACAGTCTAGGGCTGGAATGCTGCAAAAGGATGTTCTCAAAAATCCAGGCTCCTGTCTCACCACCTTTAGTATATGATTCATTCTTGTGGTTACAGGAAGGCTGCTGCACCTCTAGGCAGGAAGAAGAGGGAAGAGCAAAGGGCAAAGAGATTTTGTCTTTTAATTTGGAACGTGAATTCTACCTATATCCTATTGGCCAGAACCAGATCACGTGACCACTTCCAGTTGCAAGGGAAGCTGGGAAGTTGAGTAAGTTCATTTTCTACCCTCTATCGTAGAGAAGCCAAGGAAGGAAGAACCTGTGAATGACTTTTGGTTAACCCAGCCCTTAGTCTACCACACCACTGGAGCTTATTTAACCTGAAGGGTTCAGTTCCACCTGAAGGCCAGGTGGAGTGTGAATTGGAAAGTCTGTCCTCTCCATAGAAACACCCAGTTTTCATCTGTCATTGAGTGTGTTGCTGCCTTCCAGGATTGCTGTTAACAACTAGTCCCAAACAGCCAGCTGACTCCTTATCCCCAGCAGAGGTGGTGATCTTATTGTTCCCCCTGTCCCCAGGCCTTAAGACTCTCATGGTTGGTTCATGTTGCAGTCATTTAAGTTACACTGTGATGTACAGCCATTATTCCTCAACCATAACTTTAGTGGAAAGGTGGCCGCATCATAAAGGGCTTCTCATCTCATTCTCATCTTGTGTCAGAAATTGCTTCTCCACGATCCCTTATCCCCTAATTTTGAGCCTGGGTTATGAGTCCAGACTTCCCAGAGAATACCTCTTTTCTCACTAGAAGAGTTCAGACTAGGTCATTCCAATCCATTAGAGAAGGCCTAGTACAGCTGAACCTTTAGATGATGGCAGTCACTCTCAATGCCTTTCCCACAGAAGACTCCCTGGCCCCTATGAAAATTTGTATGCCTTTTCTCCCAAACGATCTCAGATCACAAAAACCATTGCTAGGACTTGTCTCCATCAGGCCACACAAGGCCCTATTATACTCTTTCACCACTGGGGAAATGACACTTAACCAGAAGGGCCCATTCCAACAGCTCTCCCTGAACATAAATGTGCCCCAATGTAATTTGTTGTGAACACCTAGATGGAGAAACAACTATTCTTTTTTTTTTTTTTATTTTTTTTTCCC
>NW_016107345.1:2304515-2324089 GCF_001604975.1 Cebus imitator
GCTAGCCAGCTTTCCCAACACCATTTATTGAACAGGGAATCCTTTCCCCATTGCTTGTTTTTGACTGGTTTGTCAAAGATCAGATGGTTGTAGATATGTTGTGTTGCTTCCGAGACCTCTGTTCTGTTCCGTTGGTCTATATCTCTGTTTTGGTACCAGTACCATGCTGTTTTGATTACTGTAGCCTTGTAGTATAGTTTGAAGTCTGGTAGTGTGATGGAGAAACAACTATTCTAAAAATATGTGTGTTCCATAAGATGAGGCACCTACCTTATGCTTACAAAAGTGATTTAAGATGGAAGGAAACCAGCCGGACATGGTGGCTCAGCCTGTAATCCCAGCACTTTGGGAGGCCGAGGTGGGTGGATCACAATGTCAGGAGTTCAAGACCAACCTGGCCAAGATGGTGAAAACCTCTCTCTACTAAAAATACAAAAATTAGTCGGGTGTGGTGGCAGGTGCCTATAATCCCAACTACTCAGAAGGCTGAGGCAGAATTGCTTGAACCTGGGAAGCAGAGGTTGCAGTGAGCCAAGATCATGCCACTGCACTCCAGCCTGGGCTACAGAGCAAAATTCCATCTCAATAATTATAAGAAGAAGATGGAAGGAAACCAAAGACTTCCAGGTCTACAGTATGGTGGACTCTTGTGAGCCATCATCAAGGAATGGGCAAGGAATGTGGGCATCAAATCACAAATATTCTTTTACATCCTCAGCTGAATCACAAAAAAGAATGGGAAATCTCCAGGATCCAGAAATACAGAGGAACTGAAAACCAGAGAGGCAAATATGTTAACCATCTTATGGCTGCTCTGGTTTTTGTTTGTTCATTCATTTACTTTTTTATTGGGGTATAATTAGCATATAGTAAAATACACAATACTTAATGAATTTTTACATATACCTACAACCATGTAATTGTCACCCAGTTCAGAATATAGAATATTTCCAGAACTGCAGAAGGCTCCCTCACGCCACCCTTCAGTCAATAACTTCCCTCAAGAGTAACAATTTTCCTGACTCAACATCAAAGATTAGTTTTGCCTGTTCTAGAACTCCATAGAAATGTAGTCACACAGTGGATATTCTTTTTTTCTGGATTATTTTACTCAATATTATCTGTGACATTCATTCATGTTTTTACATGTGTTAGCAATTTGTTCTTTTTTGTCACTATGCAGTATTCCATTGTAAATTATATATCACTATTTATCAACTCCACTATTGATGGGCATTTAGGTTGTTTCCAGGTTGGAACTATTATAAGTAAAGCAGCTATGAACATTTCATATATGTTTTCTGGTAGATGTATGCAAGGCATGGGTTTTCATGCTTATCCAAGGACATAGGGATGAGACCAGCCTAAGCAAAGTAGAAAAATGAAGCTTCAAACTCCCACATGAAACCAGACCATCAAAGAACTGTCCTCTTGGTAATAGTGTAGACTAGGAAAGAAATCCACAAGTACAGGGAGAAAAAGAAGACATCTATCCATCCCTGTCTGAGATCTGAGTGGGAAAAAAATTCTCCCTTGGAAATCTATAATCACAGCCTCATACCTCACAGCTCTGGAGTTAAAATTTACACAATCAGCTTCGGGTTTTTTGGGTCCAGAAAACCCAAAGTGGATGAATTAACACAGAAATTTGCTACAAGCCAAATGACAACCTGAGTCCCCTGACAGAAACAAATAAAAAAACCATTGCAGAAGTTTCATCCGCCATTGTGTATGAGCCCAACAGATAAATGTCCACTGAAGCAAATGAGCAACAAATCCACCTTGAGTGAGAAGCAGCAAACATGTACAATTTAAACAGAAAAAAAGGATGCTTGCACTCACAAAAGTTTCAGATAATAGGATAACATAATAGGAATTGAGAATAAATGTATTTAAAATAGGAACCCAAACTAAAGGAATTGAGACTTTAAAGAGAAGGACAAGTCACTATGGGGTGGAAGCAGGAAATTTTTTTTTAATTTAAAATTTAGCCATTTATGCTAAACACCATTAAATTGCACACTTTAAGTAGATTATGGTATGTAATTACATCTCAATAAAGCGTATTTGAAAAATTCAGACGTTTAAATCATATTTCAAAACTTAAAAGGTTTAGCAAGGCTGGGTGCAGAGGCTCACGCCTGTAATCTCAGCACTTTGGGAGGCCGAGGTGGGCAGATCATGAGATCAGGAGTTTGAGACAAGCCTGAACAACATGGTGAAACCCCTTCTCTACTAACAGCACAAAAATTAGCCAGGCCTAGTGGCATGTGCCTGTAATCCCAGCTACTCCGGAGGCTGAGGCAGGAGAATGGCTTCAACCAGGGATCCAGAAGAGGGATGAGCTGAGATCGCTCCACTGCGCTCCAGCCTGGGCAACAGAGTGAGACTTCTGTCTAAAAAAAAAAAAAAGGCTTAGCAAAATAGTACTAGACAAAGAGAAAAGAAAAATGATTTACTGGAAGATGGACTTGAGAAAATTCCACAGATTCAACACAAAGAAATAATGAGATCTGAAAATATGAAAGAGCGTTTATGGGAGCTGAGGATTAAATGCTAATGTCCACTTATATGTAGCAGAAATTCCGGAGACAACACAAATGAAGGAGGCAATATTTGAAGTAATAATGGCTGATAATTTTCCAGAACTGATGAGAACATGGCTTCTCAGGTTAAAAAAGAAAAATTTTAAAGAATTCATTGTATTCCAATGAATACAAAGAAAATAAATCTAAATAAATCTAAACCTAGACACATCATAGAGAAAAACTGCAGAGTACCCAAGACATACAGAAGATCTTATAAGCAACTAGAGATAAAGGACAAATTTCCAACAAAATAATAACAATTACGCTGATGCAAACTGCACAATAGCAGAGTATTTTACAAAACAGCAATTAGACTGGTATACACTTCTTGGCAACATCCATGATAATCAGAAGACTATGGGAAAATATCTTCAGAATGCTGTGAGAATACGATTGTCAACTTATAACATTATAGTCAGCTAACCTTGTATTTCACAGTGAGGTTATCTCAAGCAAATAAGAACTAAGTTTACTACTTCAGACCCAACTTGAGAAAATTTTGAAAAACTACTAAAGACGAAGCAAAGAAAGAAGACACTAAAAGCAATAATGCTTATTATATTTTTTCCATATATTTATAATGTTTTATATTTAAGGTGAAGTTTGTGGTGTGTGTGTGTGTGTGTGTGTGTGTGTTTACAGGAAGAGAACAACAGTGTAAGGGTGTGTAAGAGTGTTCTATACATGAAATGTACAATGATTAATTAATATTATCCATTTGGGAAACCTGTCCCCTTCCAGGCCAGGCACTGATGATAAAACACATAATGGCAAAGAGGTGTGGATTTGGAGACAATAAGCAGACACTTGGGTGTAGCAGGGAAGAATTAGTAACAAGCTGAGTAATTTCACAATATGGAGAAACAAAAACAGGTAAGAATAGGGAAGAGCCAAGTACCCCTAAGAAGGAGCTGGGGTATAGGGTGAACGGGACAGGACCCAGGTAGACTGAGGCATAATTCATAATTCCCCCCTCACAGGACGAAGATAACACAGAAACCTACTACACTCAAGAGATAACAGACAGGTGTCAGGGACAGAAATCGGGGATGAAGTTGATTGGATATTCTTACTGAGGCATCAAAATCAGTTCTGTTTTTACTGAGGCATCTGAGACTCTAATCGTTGGCTGAAAATCAGCCAAATCCTTGATATGCTGACCTGGTATCCTTTCCCAAATCCCAAAACAGAGGTAAGGCAGCATACCGGGAGTTAAGAGCTTGCACCGGTGTGCTGGGATGAAACTAGGACAAGGTAGATTCAAAAGACCAGAACTTACATCTCCCTTAATAATAAAATCATATCTAACTAAGAGAAAACTATGGAACCATCTCCTAGGATCCAGAAGTACTTTAAAACTTAAGATGTTATCTATAAAATAAAAAGGAAACTGAATGTTCAAGTTGTATACAGAAAGGTTTTGGTTGGCTGATTGGTTAGATTGGTTAACAGAGGTGAAGGTAAAAGCACCTAACGGTTCATTTTGCCCACTGTCCAGATAGAGCCGATTTATCAAGACAGGTGAATTGCTATAGAGAAAGAGTTTAATTCTAACAGACCTGGCTAAATGGGAAACTGGAGTTTTGTCACTAAAATCAATCTCCCTGAAAATGCAGAGACTGGGATTTCTTTTTTTTTTTTTTTTGAGACGGAGTTTCGCTCGTTACCCAGGCTGGAGTGCAATGGCGCGATCTCGGCTCACCGCAACCTCCGCCTTCTGGGTTCAGGCAATTCTCCTGCCTCAGCCTCCTTAGTAGCTAGGATTACAGGCACGTGCCACCATGCCCAGCTGATTTTTTGTATTTTTTTAGTAGAGACGGGGTTTCACCATGTTGACCAGGATGGTCTCGATCTCTTGACCTCGTGATCCACCCGTCTCGGCCTCCCAAAGTGCTGGGATTACAGGCGTGAGNTTTTAGTAGAGACGGGGTTTCACCATGTTGACCAGGATGGTCTCGATCTCTTGACCTCGTGATCCACCCGCCTCGGCCTCCCAAAGTGCTGGGATTACAGGCGTGAGCCACCGCGCCCGGCCGAGACTGGGATTTCTTAAGGATAATTTGGCAGGTAAGGGGCCAGGGAGTGGAAAGTACTGATTGGTTGGGCCTGAGATGAAATCACAGGTGGTTCAGAGTGGTTCTTCTTGTTCTTCTGTCTTCTGTTCCTGGGTGAGATTGCAGAACTGGCTGAGCCAGATGGTCTGTCTGGGTGGTGTCAGCTGGCGCACCAGAATGCAGGGTCTGAAAAATATCTCCAGCACCAGTCATAGATTTTACAATAGTAATGCTATCCCTAGGAGCAACTGGGGAGGTTCGGAATCTTGTGACCGCTAGCTGCATGATTCCTAACCCATAATTTCTAATTTTGTGGCTAATTTGTTAGTCTTAAAAAGACAGCCTGGTCCCCAGGCAAGAAATGGCTTTCTTTCAGGAAAGGGCTGTTATCGTCTTTGTTTCAAAGTTAAACTATAAGCTAAATTCCTCCCAAAGTTAGTCGGCCTACACGCAGGAATGAACAAGCGCAGCTCGGAGGTTGGAAGCAAGATGGAGTCAGTCACTGTCATAATTTTCTCACTGTTATAATTTTTGCAAAAGCAGTTTCAAAGGTACTAAGTAAGCTAGACATAACCATCCTCTGGTGTGTATTTTGGTGCAAAATTTTTTGTGTTTATTATTTTCATGTGTTACAGATTCTGTCCTTACACATCTAAATGATAGCCCTTTATAGAGATGTTTAAGTGTGAAAATAATTTTTAATTGTGGAATATAATACAACTTGATAAGAATATGAGATACTCATAGTTTGTTGATTATATTTATGAGTCATCATAAATTGAGCTGTTGAGATATTAACTCAAAATGAACTTTTTAAAATTATTTACCTGCCTCTCTGTGTTTTCCAAACCATAAAATCCCTATAGTCCCAGTTTTTGAAATGAGCAGCTATAGTTCGTGATTTCCTTATAAATTTCAATAAAATTAAAAGTGCTTTTATTGTTTTCTACATCTGAACACAATGTGGAGCTTCTAAAAATATTTCTGATGTGGTTTGGCTGTGTCCCCATCCAAATCTCATCTTGAGTTTTAGCTCCCATAATTCCCACTTGTTGTGGGAGGGACCCAGTGGGAGTGATTAAATCTGATTGTTTTATAAAGGAGAGCTCCCCTACACAAGCTCTCTTTTTGCCTGCTGCCATGTAAGACATGGCTTTGATTCTCCTTATCTCCTGCCATGATTGTGAGGCCTCCCCAGCCATGTGGAACTCTGAGTCAATTAAACTTCTTTCCTTTATAAATTGCCCAGTTTCAGGTATGTCTTTATTCGCAGCATGAGAACAAACTAACACGATTTCTTTCTTGTTACTATTATACTGTCTAAATCAGGCTAGATTTGAATTTGGTAGCATAGCTCTAGATCAAGCAACGTCAAACATGAGATCATTTCTTGTATCTCTACTCCATCTTGTGTGATTAGGCAAAGGTCACCAGTAGAAGGGAGTCCTCTAAGCATCTGGATCAACTTTGTGTGAAGGTGGAAGCAGTAGACAAGTTGCCAGGGTGAGAAGTTTCTGCAGATACCCTTCAAACCTCTCCACATATCCTCTCTCTCCCACTGCTGATGGCTTCCTCTACACCAGGACGTCTTTCCTTCTGCTATTAGAGAAGGCAGGTTACTTAAATTCATGTGTTAAATTATTCATAGAGAGCAAATTGTGATGGAGGTGTGGGAGGAAGAATTGAATACTCAATTTGTACAGTCTCCAAATAAGGTACGTGCATTAATTGTCTTCTTTCAGTCTCACAAGCCTATAAGGTAGCAGTGTTGATGTTCTCATTTTACAAAGACCCTAGAACTTAGAAATGCTAAGTGACTCCCTCTAAGTGCTATGGCTGGTAGAGTAGGGATTTGAAGCCAAGCAGCATGAATCCAGTTTTAATGCTCTTAGCCACTGTGCTAGGATCTTGATTCCTGGTTTGAAACCATGCCCTACCCAAATAGTAAATGCAAACCGGTCCAGTCCAGGCTGGGAGTGCCTGTGCTGAAAAGGTGCAAGATAAGCATGCTGGGGCTGATTGATAGGGCTTTCTCAATTGCCTTTTTCTACATTCTGTGTCTGCTTCCATACTTGTGACCCCCAACCCTGGGAAATGCTTTTCATGCCCATTCATCAGGTGTGATCATATCATATCATTCAAATTTACAATTATTGAAGTCACCTAGCAATTTACAATTGCTTTGTCTGCCTAGCTTGAGTTTACTTAGAAACAGCTCTTCCTCATTCTACTCAGATGCCCTGTAAGGCCCCCTTCCTTGCCCTACAGAGCAGAAAGTAATGATATTAGTGTATGTTACAGTCTGACATTTGTGTTCTCTGAAATTCCTATTTTGAAATGCCAGCCACCAAGGTGATTGTATTAGGGGTGAGGTGTCTTAGTTCATTTTGTGCTGCTATCACAGAATGCCTGAGACTGAATAATTTATAAAGAACAGAAATTTATCTCTCACAATTTTGGAGACTGAGATATCCAAAATTCAGGGGATAGCAGATTCTGTGTCTGGTAAGGGCTTGCTCTTTGCTCCAAAGATGGCATCTTGTCACTGTACCGCCTCATGGCAGAAGGGTGAACACTGTGTTCTCACATGGCAGAAGGAATGAAGGCCTAGACCATTCCCTGAAGTCTTTTTTTTTTTTTTTTCTGAGACAAAATTTCGCTCTTTTTGCCCAGGCTGGAATGCAATGGCGCAATCTCGGCTCACCACAATCTCCGCCTCCCAGGTTCAAGCAATTCTCTTGTTTCAGCCTCCTGAGTAGCTGGGATTATAGACATGTGCCACCACACCTAACTACTTTTGTGGGTTTTCTTGGGGAGGAGGGTTTGGTGTTTTTTTTTAGTAGGGACAGGGTTTCTCCATGTTGGTCAGGTTGATCTCGAACTCCCAACCTCATTAATCCACCCGCCCCAGCCTCCCAAAGTGCTGGGATTACAGGAGTGAGCCACCTCGCCCGGACCCCTGAAGTCTTCATAAGGGCATTAATTCCATTCATGAGGACAGGGCCCTCATGACTTAATCACTTCCCCCAAGTGCCCCACCTCCTAATACCATCATCTTGGGGTTTACGTTCCAATATATAAATTTTGGAGGGACACATACATTCAACTCACAGCAACTGATATTATCCACTTCACATCCACAAGGATAATTGTAATAAAAATGTCAGATAATAACAAATGTTGGAAACGATGTGGAAAATCAGAATCCTCATTTATTGCTAGTAGGAACATAAAAATGGCACAGCCACTTTGGAAAACAGTGTGGCAGTGTGTCAAAAGTTAAAAATAGAGTTATTTGATTCAAAAATTCCCCTTCTAGGTATATTATATCCAAAAGAAATAAAAACATATATGTCCACAAAAAAACTTGAATGCATATGTTCAGGGCATTATTTATAATAGCTAAAAAGTGGGAACAATCCAAATGTCCATCAAGTGATGAGTGGATAAAGGTGGTATATTCATAGGATAGAAATGTATTTGGTCATAAAAAACAATGAAATACTCATGCTACATACAACATGAGTGAATCTTCAAAACATTATGCAAAGTAAAAGAAGCCAGTCACAAAAGACCACTTATGATTTCATTTATATGAAATGTTCAGAATAGGTAAATCTATAAAGATAGAAAGCAGAATAGTACTTGCCTAGGGCTAGAGAGATTGGAAAATGACACAGCTACAGGGTACAGTTTCTTTGGGAAATGATTAGAATGTTGCAAAATTTATTGTAATGATGGTTGCATACTTCTGTGAACATGGTAAAAACCACTGACTTGTACACTTTAAATGGGTGAATTGTATGGTATGTGAATTATATTTCAATGAAGCCACTAATTAAAAAAAAAAAAAAAAAAAGGTGACATAATGGAAGACAACATCCAGGCAAAAACAAAAATGAGTTCAGTGGATAGATTGATCTGGCCTGGAGCAGTGGTTCTCATTCAGGGGTGTACCTGCTCCTGAGCACCATGAGGTAGCCCCTGGGAGGTCCCAGTACAGAGTGTCCTGACCACATGTGGCGAGCACAGCCTTGCAGGAGGTCTGCTTTCAGGATCGGGAAACCAGACTCAGAAACTAGGAGGCAGGAGGATGTGAGGGAAGGAAGCTGGGCGTTAGCGCCAGACATACACAGGCCTGAAAGCTGGTGTGCATGGCAAGTCAGTTTCTGCAACTGAGCTCCAGTTCTACTGTCTACAGTCCCGTCACTCAAAGCGTCCTCCTGACCAACAAGATCAAGCTGTTAGATTTGCAGAATCTTAGGCCATACCCCGGAACTACAGAATCAGAATCTGTGTTTTGTTGAAGTGTAGCAAGCACTGACTTACACAGTGGAAATAACAATACTTTTTTCAAAAGAACTTTGTGAGGATTCTTAACAGTAATGACTGCCATTTACCTGATACTATGTGCTAGATACTAGGATAATCTGGAGCAGAGGCCTAGCTTAGTGACTGCACATAGTAAGTGCTGTGTCTGACTTTTTGTGTTCCCCCAAAATTCACCTGTTAAACCTAAACCCCAAGGTGATGGAGGTGGGGCCTTTGGAATTGATTAAGTCATAACAGTGAAGCCTTATGAATGGGATTAGCGTCCCTATAAAAGAGGCCCCAAAGAGCTGCCCATGCCCATCCACTATGAGAGGTCACGGCAAAAAGGCACCATCTATAAACCAAGAAACAGGCCCTCACCGAATATCAAGTTTGCCAGTGCCTTGACCTGAAATGATTAGAATGTTGCAAAATTTATTGTGATGATGGTTGCATACTTCTGTGAACATGGTAAAAACCACTGACTTGTGCACTTTAAATGGGTGAATTGTATGGTATGTGAATTATATTTCAATGAAGCCACTAATTAAAAAAAAAAAAAAAAGGTGACATAATGGAAGACAACATCCAGGCAAAAACAAAAATGAGTTCAGTGGATAGATTGATCTGGCCTGGAGCAGTGGTTCTCATTCAGGGGTGTACCTGCTCCTGAGCACCATGAGGTAGCCCCTGGGAGGTCCCAGTACAGAGTGTCCTGACCACATGTGGCGAGCACAGCCTTGCAGGTCTGCTTTCAGGATCGGGAAACCAGACTCAGAGACTAGGAGGCAGGAGGATGTGAGGGAAGGAGGCTTCTCAGCCTCCAAATATTCAAGAAATACATTTCGGTGATTTTGATTTTTTACTTTTATTTTTTGTAGAGATAGGGTCTTGCTTTGTTGCCCAAGCTGGTCTTGAACACCTGGCTTCAAGTTATCCTCCCATCTCAGCCTCCCAAAGTGCTGAGATTACGGGAATAAGGCACAATGCCTGGCCTAAACTTCTGTTATTTATAAGCTTTCTAGTCTATAGAATTTTGTTACAGCAGCTCAAATGGACTAAGACAATAAATCTTCAATATGTGGCAGTTATTGTTTAAAAGAGCCTGACTCAGGAGGAAGAAGGAGTCTGAATGTTGGACTCTGACACGACCAATCCTCACAATGACTCTGCCCCTCTGTAACACTGAGCTCTTGAGCAAGTTATTTAATCCCCCTGAGCCTTGACTTGCTGTGTAAACTGGGCTTACCTCATAGGGTGGTTGTGAAACTTAAGTGAGAAATCATGTGTCCCATAGCTGTCCTGTACCTGGCAACACAGAGGAGTCCAGCAAATAGCTGGACATTTTCTCTTCTCCCTACAACCAGACCTAGAAGGACTTTGTTGTAGAAGAGACCCAGCTGTCTTGAATCATTCTCAACCTTGCAGCTAGCCCTACCTCTCCATATTATTCATTCATGTATCTACTGACAAAATTCTTTCTGAGCATCTACCACGGGCCAAACACAATGCTATGTGAACAGACACTGCAGCTGTGGTTTCCGACTCATGAAACTCAACCTGGCCTTAATAAAATAGGCCTGTTTACCCACCTGCACTGAGAGCTGTAAAAACAAAGCACATTGTCTCTCAGCAGCCATCTGAAACAATTAGTCTAGATTCTCAGCCCTAATGTGCTTCCACACTGTGAAAAAGTACTTTTTCAAGGGGGGAAGAAGGCATAAATTAGTATGATAATGTAATTAAAATGCATTTTCCTTCCACTTATTTAAATTACTCTTTTTTACATCTTAAGAAAGTGCATCCTTCCCTAGAAGTAGTTAAAAGATTCAAAATGATTGTTAAGATAAAGCAAGAAATGCCCCAAACAGAAAACACAAATACCCTACCCTGCAAGCCAAGGAGAGCCGCCCTCCCCCCAATGATGATTGCCATGTCTACAAAAGATTCTGGACTTTGGGGCTCCACAGAGACCCTTGGATGAGATTTCCCAGGACCAGGTCACTAGCCCTCTCGGTAAACACTCCTTTGTTTGTTCATTCTCTCAAAATTCTCTTCTGTGCCTGGCACTAGGAACACTGAAATGGATAGTGGTATTGTTTGAATATCTGTGCCTCTCCAAATCTCATGTTGAAATATAATCCCCAGTACTAGAGGTGAGGTCTAGAGGAGGTATCTGGATCATGAAGGCACATCCCTTATGAATGGCTTGGCACCATTCCCTTGGTGATGAGTGAGTTCATGCAAGATCTGATCTGGTTGTTTAAAAGTTTGTGGCACCTCCTGCTCTCTTCTCCTGCTCCCCTTTTGCCCTCCACCATGATTGCAAGCTTCCTGAGGCCTTCCCAGAAGCAGATGTCAGTGCCATGCTTTCTGTACAGCCTGAAGAACTGTAAGCCAATTAGACTGCTTTTCTTTATAAATTACCAAGCCTCTTCGATAAAACTCAACATCTCTTCCTGTTAAAAACTCTCAATAAACTAGTATTGAAGGAGCATAATAATAATAGCTTTCTATGACAAACCTACAGCCAACATCATGCTGAATGCACTAATGCTGGAAGCACTCCCCTTGAAAACTAGCACAAGACAAGGATGCCCACTTTCACCACTCCTATTTAACACAATATTGGAAGTTCTGGCCATGGCAATCAGGCAAGAGAAAGAAATAACGGTACATTCAAATAGGAAGACATAAAGTCAAACTATCTCTGTTTGCAGATGACATGATCCTATATCTAGGAAACCCCATCATCTCACCCAAAAGCTTCTTAAGCTGATAAGCAACTTCAGCAAAGTCTCAGTATATAAAATCAATGTGTAAAAATCGCTAGCATTCCTATACACCAACAGACGTCAAGCCAAGAATCAAGTCATGAACGAACTCCCATTCACAATTGCCACAAAAAGAATGAAGTACCTAGAAATACAGCTAACAAGGGAGGTGAAGGAGCTATACAAAAAGAACTACAAACTACTGCTCCAAGAAATCAGAGGTGACACAAATGAAAAAACATTTCATGCTCATGAATAGGAAGAATTAATATCATTACAATGGCCATACTGCCCAAAGCAATTTATAGATTCAATGCTATTCCCATTAAGCTACCATTGACATTATTCACAGAACTAGAGAAAACTATTTTAAAATTCAGATAGAACCAAAAAGGAGCCCGAATAGCCAAGCCAATCCTAAGCAAAAAGAACAAAGCTGGAGGGCTACAGTAACCAAAACAACATGGTACTGGTACAAGAACAAACACATAGACCAGTGGAACAGAACAGAGAACCCAGAAATAAACCTGTTTACCTACAGTCATCTGATTGACAACCAACCTAACAGAAGCAATGGAAAAAGGATTCCCTATTCAATAATAGTGCTGGGATAAATGGCTAGCCATATACACAGACAGGACACAGTCCCTGCCCTCAAGGGGACTGACTGTCTAGTAAGAAGCCAGTCAAGCAAAAAAAGAGTAGGATCACAGAGTCACCAGTGTTCTAACAGGGACACACACAGAGAGAGGGCCCCACCGAGCCTGGCGGGGGGCAGTAGCAGGGTGGGTTCCTCATAAGTGACCTTTTAGCTGAATCCAAGGATGTGACAGAATAGCCAGATGGGGGAGGGGATAAAGGGCTGTCCAGGCAGAGGGGTCAGAAGGGACAAAGGAATGGATGTGTGGGAGAGTGTGAAGAGGAGAGAGGCATTAAGCCACCTGAGAAGACTAGTGGCAGGAAGTTTGATGGGGCTAAGGTGTAGGGACTTTGTCCTGAGGGCCTTAAGAAACCGGAATGAGCCCCCAGGGAGCAGAGGTGGAGGGCCTAGTAGCCTAGTAGGCTTCATTTGTTCATTCTGACAAAATGAAGCCAGACATTCAACCTGCGAAGGACACAGTGGCAAGCCCCATTCCCTCCTCCGGAAAGCACTAATATTGGTATCCTGAGTTATTGGTTTTCTGTCGCCACCTGCTGGCAAATTTTAAATTTGGTTCAATCAAATATTCAAAGAAACTACAAAACAGAATTGCAGGTAACTTCCTTAAAGTTACAAAAGAGCAAATTAGAGTAATGCTTACTATTAAAAAGAACATTATTAGAGTTTCACTCAATAACAGGAGAGGAGAGCCTCACCTGGGACTCCTGGATTCAAAGCAAAGCTCTACTACTTATCTGAAAATAATTTCACTTATCTTACCTTGGGTTTTAATGTCTATAAAGTGAGAGAACATTTTCTCAACTCACAGTTGTTGAGGGGAATCAAAGACATCAAGAGTGTAAAGAGACTGGTATGTGGTGGAAATCCAACAGGACTTGAGGCTAAGGTGGTATAAAACCAGCCTTGCACATGACCTATCGCCAGCTCCTGCAACAACTCCACTTCCTATACTGGGAGCTTCACTTACTCCTTTAGGTCTGAGACCTCAGGGGATGACACAGCTCCACACATGACTCCATTGTGTACATGTACCACATTTTCTTTACTCATTAATCTGCTGATGGACACTTAGGTTGCCTCCAAATCTTGGCTATTGTGAATAGTGCTGCAACAAAATGGGAATGCAGCTATCTCTTTGATACACTGATTTCTTTTCTTTTGGGTATATGCCTAGCAGTGGAATTACTGGATCATACGGTAGCTCTATTTTTATTTTTTTGAGGAATTTCCAAACTGTCTCCATAGTGGTTGTACTAATTTACATTCTCACCATCAGTTTTTGAGGGTTCCTCTTCACCAGCAATTGTTACTGCCTATCTTTTGGATAAAGGCCATTTTAACTGAGGTAAGATGATATCTCATTGTAGTTTTGACTTGCATTTCTCTGATGATCAGTGATCTCTTTACATATACCTGTTTGCCATTTTTATGCCTTGAGAAATGTCTATATGGGTATTTTGCCTATTTTTAATTGAATTATTATATTTTGTCCTATAGTGTTGTTCAAACTCTTTATATATTTTGGTTATCAACCCATTGTTGGATGGGTGGTTCACAAATATTTTCTTCAATTCTGTGAGTTGCCTCTTCACTTGTTTCCTTTGCTGTGCAGAAGCTTTTTAACTAGAAGTGATCTCATTTGTCCATTTTTGCTTTGGTTGCTTATGATTGTGGTGTATTATACAAGCAATCGTTTCCCAGTTCAATGTGCCGGAGTTTCTCTAGTGTTTTCCCTCTATGATGTCATAGTTTCAGGTCTTATATTTATAAGTCTTTTGTACATTTTTATTTGATTTTTGTATATGGTGATAGAGGTCTAGTTTTGGTCTTTTGTATATGGCTATCTGGTTTTCCCAGCACCGTTTATTGAAGACACTGTCCTTTCCCCAATGTATGTTCTTGGCAACTTTGTTGAAAATGAGTCAATTGGAGATGTATGGATTTGTTTCTAGGCTATCTATTCTGTTCCATTGGTCTATGTGTCTATCTTTATGCCAATACCATGCTGTTTTGGTTACTATAGCTCTGTAGTATAATTTGAAGTCAGGTAATATGATTTCTACAGTTTTTTTCTTTTTGCTCAAACTAGCTGTGGCTATTCTGGGTTTTTTGTGATTCTATATAAATTTTAAGATGATTTTTTCTATTTCTGTGGACATTGTTGTTGGTAGTTTGATAAGGATTGCATTGAATCTGCAGGTTGTTTTGGATAGTGTGGATATTTTAACAATGTTAACTCTCCCAATCCATGAACATAGAATATCTTTCCATTTTTTGTGTCCTCCTCAATTTCTTCAATCAACATTTTATAGTTTTTATTGCAGAGATCTTTCACTTCTTTGATTAATTCCTAATTTTAAAGTATTTGTAGGTATTGTGAATGGGATTACTTTCTTAATTTCTTTTTCAGCTTGTTTGGTGTTGACATATAGAAATGCTACTCATTTTTGAGTTTTCCACCAAGATGACCAAATAGGAACAGCTCCAGTCCACAGTTCCCAGCAAGAGCAATCCAGAAGGAGAGTGATCTTCCCATTTCCAACCAAGATACCAGGTTCATCTCATTGGGACTGGTTAGACGGTGGGAGTAGCCCAAGGAGAGCAAACCTAAGCAGGGTGGGGCATTGCCTCACCCAGGAAGGGCAAGGGGCTGGAGAACTCCCCCTCTGAGCCAAAGGAAGCCATTAGGGACTTTTCCAAACACTCCAGCACTCTGGCTCAGATACTGCACTTTTCCCACAGTCTTCACAGATTCCCTCTGGTGCCTACAACAACAACACCTGGGTTTCCAGCACAAAACTGGGTGGCTGTGGTAGCCACAGCAAATTTTTTTCCATGCCCCAGTGGCACCTGAAATGCTAGCAAGACAAAACTGCTCATTCCCCTGACACTTGCCTGTGTAAACAAAGTCACTGGGAAGTTTACATAGCAAGCAGGTGGAGCCCACAGCAGTTCAGCAAAGCCTCTACAGGCACATTATGACTAAACTCCCTTCTTGCTGGGCAGGGCATCTCTGAAAAAAGGCAGTAGCCTGTCAGGGACTTATAAATAGAGCTCCCACCATCCTGGGACACAGCACCTGGGAAAAGAGACAGTGTGGGTCTTGCTTCAGCAGACTTAAACATCCCTGCCCAGCACCTCTGAAGGGACCAATGGAGCTCCCAGCACAGCAGCACCTGAGCTCTGATAATGAACAGACAGACTGCTCAAGTGGCTCCCTGACCCCTGTTTATCCTAATAGACACCTCATGCAGGAGAGCTCTCGATGACATCTAGCAGTAGCCTTCTGGGACAGGCTATCAGAGAAAGGAACAGACAGCAGTCTTTGCTATTCTTCAGCCTCCACAGGTAATTCCCAGGTATGCAAGGTCTGGAGTGGACCTCCAGCAGACCTGCAGCAGAAGGGCCTGATTGTTAGAAGGAAAACTAAAAAATAGAAGGAAATAGCTTCAACATCAACAGAAAGGACGTTTACTCAGAGATCCCATCCAAAAATCACCAACTTCAAAGACCAAAGGTAGTTAAATCCACAAAGATGGGAAGAAAACAGCACAAAAAGGCTGAAATCACCAAAAACCAGAACGCCTCTTCTCCTCCAAGGGATCACAACTCCTCACCAGCAAGGGAACAAAACTGGATAGAGAATGAGTTTGACAAGACAGAAGCAGGCTTCAGAAGGTGGGTAAGAACAAACTTCTCCGAACTAAAGGAGCATGTTCTAACCCAATGCAAGGAAACTAAGAACCTTGAAAAAAATGTTAGACAAAATGCTAACTAGAATAACCAACCTAGAGAAGAACATAAATGACTTGATGGAGCTGAAAAACACAGCACAAGAACTTCATGAAGCAGACACAAGTTTCAATAGCCAAATTGACTAAGAAGAAGAAAGAATATCAGAGATTGAAGATCAACTCAATGAAATAAAACAAGGAGGCAAGATTAGAGAAAAAGGAGTAAAAAGAAATGAACAAAGCCTCCAAGAAATATGGGATTATGTGAAAAGACCTAATCTACGTGTACCTGAATGTGATGGAGAGAATGAATCCAAGCTGGAAAACACTCTTCAGGATATTATCCAGGAGAACTTCCCCAACATAGCAAGGCAGGCCAATATTCAAATTCCAGGAAATACAGAGAACACCACAAAGATATTCGTCAAGAAGAGCAACCCAAAGGCACATAATCGTCAGATTCACCAGGGTTGCAATGAAGGAAAAAATGCTAAGGGCAGCCAGAGAGAAAGGTCAGGTTACCCACAAAAGGAAGCCCATCAGACTCACAGCAGATCTCTCAGCAGAAACCCTACAAGCCAGAAGAGAGTGGGGGCCAATATTCAACATCCTTAAAGAAAAGAATTTTCAACGTAGAATTTCATGTCCAGCCAAACTAAGCTTCATAAGTGAAGGAGAAATAAAATCCTTTACAAACAAGCAATTGCTCAGAGATTTCATCACCAACAGGCCTGTCTTACAAGAGCTCCTGAAAGAAGCACTAAACATAGAAAGGAACAACCAGTACCAGCAACTCCAGAAACGTACCAAATGGTAAAATGCATCAACACAATGAAGAAACTGCATCAGCTAATGGGCAAAACAACCAGCTAGCATCAAAATGGCAGGACTAAATTCACACATAACATTATTAACCTTAAATGTAAATGAGCTTAATGACCCAATCAAAAGACATAGATTGGCAAATTGGATAAAAAGTCAAACCCCATCGGTGTGCTGTATAAGGAAACCCATCTCACATGCAAGGATACACATAGGCTCAAAATAAACGGATGGTGGAATATTTACCAAGCAAACGGAGAGCAAAAAAAAAAAAAGCAGGAGTTGCAATCCTAGTCTCTGATAAAATAGACTTTAAATCAACAAGGATCAAAAGAGACAAGGGCATTACATAATGGTAAAAGGATCAAGGCAATAAGAAGAGCTAATGATCCTAAATACATACGCACCCAAAACAGGAGCACTCAGATACATAAAGCAAGTTCTTCAAGACCTGCAAAGAGACTTAGACTCCCACACAATAATAGTGGGAGGCTTTAACACTCACTGTCAATATTAGGTAGATCAATGAGACAGAAAATTAACAAGAAAATACAGAACTCGAACTCAGGTCTGGACCAAGAAGACCTAATAGATATCTACAGAAATCTCCACCCCAAATCCACAGAATACACATTCTTCTCAGCACATTGCACTTACTATAAAATTGACCACATAATTGGAAGTAAATCACTCCTTAGCAAATGCAAAAGAATGGAAATCATAACAAACAGTCTCTCAGACCACAGTGCAATCAAATTAGAGCTCAGGATTAAGAAACTAACTCAAAACCGCACAACTACATGGAAACTGAACAACCTGCTCCTGAATGGCTACTGAATAAATAATGAAATGAAAACAGAAATAAAGATGTTCTTTGAAACCAATGAGAACAAAGACACAATGTATCAGGATCTCTGTGACACATTTAAAGCAGTATCTACAGGGAAATTTATAGCACTAAATGCCCACATGAGAAAATAGGAAAGATCTAAAATCAACCCCTAACATCACAATTAAAAGAACTACATGAGCAAGATCAAACAAACTCAAAAGCTAGCAGAAGACAGGAAGTAACTAAGATCAGAGCAGAACTGAAGGAGATTGAGAGACAGAAAAACCCTTCAAAAAATCAATAAAGCCAGGAGCTTGTTTTTTGAAAAGATCAACAAAATGGACTGCTACCCTGACTAATAAAAAAGAAGAGAGAGAAGAATCAAATAAATACAATAAAAATGATAAAGAGGATCACCACCGATTACACAGAAATACAAACTAGCATCAAAGATTACTACAAATACTTCTATGCACATAAATCAGTAAACCTGGAAGAAATGGATAAATTCCTAGACACTTACACCCGCCCAAGACTAAACCACAAAGAAGTTGAATCCCTTAATAGACCAATAACAAGGTCTGAAGTTGAGGCAGCAATTAATAGCCTACCAACCAAAAAACGTCCAGGACCAGACAGGTTCACAGCCAAATTCTACTAGACATACAAAGAGGAGCTGGTACCATTCCTTCTGAAACTATTCCAAACAATACAAAAACAGGAAATCCACCCTAACTCATTCTATGAGACCAACATCAGCCTGATACCAGAACCTGGCAGATACACAACTAAAAATGAAAATTTCAGGCCAATATCCATGATGAACATTGATGCAAAAATCTTCAAGACAATACTGGCAAACCAAATCCAACAGCACATCAGAAAACTTATCCATCACGATCAAGTAGGCTTCATCCTGGGGATGCAAGGCTTGTTCAACATATGCAAATCTGTAAATGTAATCCATCACATAAACAGAATCAAAGACAAAAACCACATGATCATCTCAATAGGTGCACAGAAGGCCTTTGACAAAATTCAGCAGCGCTTTATGCTAAAAACTCTCAATAAACTAGGTACTGGTGGAACATATCTCAAAATAATAAAAGCTATTTACAACAAACCCACAGTGAATATCATACTGAACAGGCAAAACCTGGAAGCATTCCCTTTGAAAACAGGCACAAGAGCAGAATGCCCTTTCTCAGCACTCCTATTCAACATAGCATTGGAAGTTCTGGCCAGGGCAATCAGGCAAGAAAAAGAAATAAAGGGTATTCAATTAGGAAGGGAGGAAGTCAAATCGTCTCTATTTTCAGATGACATGATTGTGTATTTAGAAAACCCCACAGTCTCAGCCCAAAATCTTCTTAAGCTGATAAGCAACTTCAGAAAAGTCTTGGGATACAAAATCAATGTGCAAAAATCACAAGGATTCTTATACACCAATAACAGACAAACAGAGAGTCAAATCATGAGTGAACTCCCATTCACAATTACTACAAAGAGAATAAAATGCCTAGGAATACAACTAACAACTTCTCTTCAAGGAGAACTAAAAACCACTGCTCAAGGAAATAAGAGAGGACACAAACACATGGAAAAACATTCCATGCTCACGGTTAGGAAGAATCAATATTGTGCAAATGGCCATACTGCCCAAAGTAATTTATAGATTCAATGCTATCCTCCTCAAGCTAGCATTGACTTTCTTCACAGAATTGGAAAGAAACACCTTGAACTTCATATGAAACAAAAAGAGAACCAACATAGCCAAGACAATTCTAAGCAAAAAAAA
>NW_016107345.1:2324099-2327982 GCF_001604975.1 Cebus imitator
TGGAGGCATCATACTTCCTGACTTCAAACTATACTACAAGGCCACAGTAATCAAAACAGCATGGTACTGGTTCAAAAACAGAGATATAGACCAATGGAACAGAACAGAGGCCTCAGAAGTAATGCCACACATCTACAACCATCTAATCTTTGACAAACCTGACAAAAACAAGCAATGGGGAAAGGATTCCCTATTTAATAAATGGTGTTGGGAAAACTGGCCAGACATATCCAGAAAGTTGAAACTGGATCCCTTCCTTACACTTTATACAAAAATTAACTCTAGATCAATTAAAGATTTAAACATAAGACCTAACACCATAAAAACCTTAGAAGAAAACCTAGGCAATACCATTACAAAGTCCTTCCTACTCTTGTCTCCCCTTTCCATAAACAGAGGATTCTCTCCCTGTGGCTACCACTGCCCCAGGCACATGAAGAGTACTGCCTGGCTATGCCAATGTTCACTCAAGACCCAAAGTTTCTTCACTCAGCTTGTGGTAAATGCTGCCCGGCTTGGGACTCTCTCTTTAGGGCAGTGGGCTTCCCTCTGGTCCAAGACAGGTCCAGAAAAGCCATGCAAGAGCCACGGCCTGGAATCAGGGACCCCCAAAGCCTGCTTGTTGCTCTACCCCCACTATGGCAGAGCTAGTATCTAAGCTGCAAGACAAAGTCCTCTTTACTCTTCCCTTTTCTTTTCTGAGGCAGAAGAAGTCTCCCTGTATCCACTCAGCTAGGAATGCACTGGGTCACACCTGAAGCCAGCATATCTCTGAGTGTCACCCAAGGCCCATGGTAAGTACTGCCTGACTACCACTGCTGATTATTCGGGGCCCAAGGGCTCTTTAGTCAGTAGGTGATAAATCCTGCCAGGACTGAGTCCTTCCCTTCAAGACAGTGGACTTCGTTCTGGCCCACAGTGTGTCTAGAAATGTCATCTAGGAGCTAGAACGTGGAATGAGGGCCTCAGAACTGCCTAGTGCCCATGCTACTGTGGCTGAGCTGGTATCCAAGTTACAAGACAAAGTCCTCTACTCTTTCCTCTGCTCTCCGAAAGCAGAAGGAAGGAGTTCTTCCTGGAGCTATAACCTACACTGCCTGGGTTTGGAAGGTGGGGTGACACAGGCCCTCCCTTATGTCAGCTTGAGATACTCAGCTGGTGTCTCAGTAGGTTACATGTCCTCCAAGTCCAGTGGTTCCAACAGTAGCACAGTGTCAGGACGTGCCCAGGAATGGTAGTCCCCACGACCTAGACTGCCTTTCAAGTTCATTTAGGACTCCAGTGCATTTTAGCCCGTGGTGGCTAGGCTTGGCAGAACTCAGATTCCAACCAGTGGGATGGGTAATTCCCCTCTCTCTAAGGTTTATCTAAATATTCCCTCCATGGGCACTGGCTGAGTTCTGCCCAGTGTTGCTTTCTGCAACAGGGCAGCACTGAGTTCCAATGCAAAGTCCCACAGTCACTGCACTCTCCCTCCCCCAACCACACAGATTATCTCTCCATGTCACACAGCCACTGCTGGGGGAAGAGGGAAGGATGGTATAGGTGATTTAAGACATATTTTCTACCCTCTTCAATACCTTTTTCCTTAATGTGATGTCAAAGCCAGGTACTGTGATCACTTATCTGATTTTTGGTTCTTATGAAAGTACTTTTTGTGTGAATAATTGTTCATTTGGTATTTTTGCAGGGAGGACAAAGGGTGGAGGCTTTTACTCAGCCATCTTACTTGTGATTGAATAAGTCTTTAATATTTTATAGAGGTGTTAATAAGAGACCATCTTCACTTCACTGGACCCCAATTTCCCCCTCTGTGAAAAGGGGACAACATACAGCTCATATGACAAGTCATGTGAAGTTGGCTTCACAGTCCTAGCATGCAAAAGACCTTCAAATACAGAAGTTATTAAAGGAATTATGATAGATAACCTACCTTATTGCAAAACAACTTCAAGTACTGGATTAAGGAAGGAGGCATTATATACCATCTTGGTCTCTTCCAGCCAAAGATTTGGTTCCATTATTATAAGTCATCTTGCAGATTTGGGAGTGGAGCACAAGACAGGTAAGGTTTTATTTATTTTTTATTATACTTTAAATTCTGGGGTACATGTTCAGAATGTGCAGCGAAGGCCTTATATTGACAAGAAAAGAGTCAAATGTGGGAGGCCTTGCTAGGAAGGCCCATATGGAGATCTATGACACTGGGTCCTCTGGAGAAGGAGGGAACTAGAGTTCCCAGAGGAAGGGAAGGGAATCCTGAAAGGAAATGTAGAATGGAAGCTGCTCTTATCAGTCAATATCATTTCACCAAAACACATCAGCCAGAGCCTCAGTAATGATACAACTGCCATCGGCCTTCCTTATGTCTATCCCTGTGCTAAACACACTCTGCTTAATCAACCATTCTAGCTTAATGATCTCAACCACCCTATGAGTAGTTACTGTTACTCCCATTTTACAGATGAGAAACTGGGTTTGGAGGGGTGAAGCTGCTGGTCACCCTGCCTGGTAAGCTACGGAACCAGAATTTCAACCCCACCTACCTCCAGAGCCTGTGTACTGTCTACCGCATCACTCTGCTACAAAATTCCATTTATTCTTTCTTCAAAATGCCCTAAGAAGTTGTCTTTCCTCTCCATCTTCTGATGTTCTGAGCTTGCCACGTCACAGTTGTTTTTCAGCCTCCGGATTTATAATCCCGCCCCATAAATCCACACCACACCACCATACTGCTTTCTGCCACTGCCACTGCCGACCCCAGGTCAGTACTACCCAACAGAACTTTCTGCAATTATAGAAATGTTCTAAATCTGTCTGTCCAACATGCTAGCCACTAGCCACACGAGGCTACTAAGCACTTGAAGCATGGCTATTGAGACTGAGTAACTGAATTTTTAATTGCATTTCTTTTAACTAATTTAAATTAAAATAGACACATGTAGAAAGTGGCTGCCATATTGGATAGTGTGGTGCTAGACATTCAAGATGTACCCTGGACAGAGTGAGACTGCATAGCCTGGTTAACCACCAGGACCCAAAAATGTTGGTTTACACTCTTTCTCAACCTATACTTTCTCAAAGTATAGAAAGCTACAGGGCACCCTGGCTTGGCAGTCCTTTTTGGATAAGCATATCTGTCTTTGGTTGAGCATTTCCCATGCCCTAGACTCTGATTGCATTTGACCTATATTTTATTTAAACCTCACAACATCCCTGCAATCCCCGAATTATCACTTTCATTCATTCATATTGTCAACAAACATGTACTGAGCACCTACTATGTATCGGACACTATGTCCAATACTGATGATATTGGGATTAATGAGACAGAGCCCTCAGAGTTTACATTTTACAAATAAAAGGGATGAGGCTGAGTGCAGTTAAGTAATTCACTCTCTGTCACATTGCTGAAACTGGAATCCAGGCTGCCTGACTCTCCGCTTCTTGGCTCCTCTGACTTCCCAGGCTGAAACTCAAAGCAAGTTTCAAAGGTTCTCCCTGTGAAGAAGAGGTGATCCAAAAAGAAAGCAAATGATGAATTTTAGCAGGGGTAAATATAAAGACCTATACTTAGGTCTCCAAGAATAAAATAAGGTAGGGAGTAGCTTTTATGGATGTGTGTGTGTGTGTGTGTGTGTGTGCGTGTGTGCGTGTGTGTGTGTACCTGGAAAGGGGTTGACTGTTCATAAATTCATTGTGAAGGACAGTGTCATGATGACAGATGCTATGTGGAAGCAGGTGTTGAGTCCAGTATTTAAGAAAGATCCCTAACTCTTCTCTGGACTAGTAAGGCCACGTGTAGAAACCGGAACATGTTAAGATAAGCACTAACAAGCATGACTAAAATAGTGACCCTTGAGAAACAGACAAATGTCCAGGG
>NW_016107345.1:2328308-2348865 GCF_001604975.1 Cebus imitator
TGATCCACCCGCCTCGGCCTCCCACAGTGCTGGGATTACAGGCTTGAGCCACCACGCCCGGCCTAGAAAATTTTTTAAAAGGAAAGAGAGAGAGAACATCCCACTGCTACACACAACATGGATGAATCTCAGACATAATGTTGAATGAGGAAGGCCAGAAACAACACATTACATAACATGTGATGAGATTTATATAAAATGTGAGAACAGATAAAGCCACTCTGGTAATAAAAATGAGAAGAGTGGTCACCTCTGGCAGAAGTGGTGTGGATAATGGCAGAAGAGAGTACCAAGGGGCTGCCAAGGAGCTCAATGGAGGTGTTCACATTGAGACAGTTCATTGAGCTGTACACATAATATTGTGTGCTTTACTGTATATATGTGGTAATTCAATATAACAGTTCATGAAAAAGATAATGGTGATAATATTGTCAGATAAATAAAAACAGTGATGATTTATTGCCCAAAAAAAATCTTGCAAAAGGAATTTTCAAAGGATGCACTTTAGGAAGAAGGGAAGTAATCCCGAAAGGAAAGCATGGTATGGTTAAAAGGAATGATGAGCAAAGAAATCAGGAAATATATGGGTACATCTAAACAAGCATCAGTTGTGTAAAAGAATAATAATAACTTTGAATTCGTGTGGTTAACATAACAATAATAAAAAGATCTAAAATACTGAACAAAAATAGACAAATGAAATATAAGCTGAATGAAGATAATGTTGAAGTAAGCTAAGATTTAGGAGAAAATGAGATACTGTTTAACTTCAGGCTTGTTATATTAATAACAAGGTTTAAAAAACACTAATAACAGCTGGGCATGGTGACACATGCCTGTAATCCCAGCACTTTGGGAGGCCGAGATGGGTGGATCACAAGGTCAAGAGATTAAGACCATCCTGGCCAACATGGTGAAACCCCATGTCTACGAAAAATACAAAAATTAGCTGGGTGTGGTGGCGCACGCCTGTAGTCCCAGCTACTCAGGAGGCTGAGGCAGGAGAATCACTTGAACCCAGGAGGCGGAGGTTGCAGTGGGCCAAGATTGTACAACTGCACTCCAGCCTGGGGACAGGGCGGGGCTCCACCTTAAACATACACACATACACACTAATAACAACAAGGATCTGTTCCTCACTTATATAACCAGAAATGATCATGAGCCAGTGAACAGAATGGTGGAGTCTGCTGAAGCAATGGAAAATCACAGCCCCTGCCTCATTCCCAAAATGAGATACTTCTCAAATCAGAGCTCATCTACAAAAGCAGAAACCAGGTTCCACTGATGAGGAACCTTGCATCAAAGCAGCATTTCTTTCTATTCTTATCCCTCAGTGACCACCAGACACTTTCCAGAGTAGCTGTGCACTGGGGTAAGGGAATACACAGATCTTTTGAGTGCTATTGCATACAAGTTGTGAAGTGACAATGATGCCAAGGAAGTGCCACTCTAAAGACTTAAAGGATACATATGTCCCTTTTAATTTATTGCTGTAATCCCTGAAAAACCAGATTGGGTCATAGTAGATGATAGACTACTGTAAACTTGACTACAGGGCAACCACATTCGTAGCTGCTGTGCAAGAGATGATACCTTTATTAGAACAGATGAACATAGCCTCTGGTACCTCCCACAAATTGCTTATTTATTACAGAAAGTAAAATAGTAACTTCACATGGAGAAAACTACTGGACACCATCTTAACCAAGTGATCAAAGTTAGCATCCCAAATCATCATCAGTTTACTCCTACCACTATGACTTAGAAGCAAATGATATCACTTATGTAGTACTTTTACAAAAAAAAATGCATAAACCAAATCTGTCCATGGGGAAACATGAGAAAAATTCAAGATGAGCAACTTCTACAAAATAACTATCTTGTACTCTCCAAGACATAAATGTTGTGAAAGACCAAGAAATCTCTGAGGAACTATTCCAGATGGAAGGAAATCTAAGGGCTAAGAGTGATGACAACTAAATTCAATCTTCAATTGCATTTTGAACCAGAAGAAACAATGCTATGGAAAGCATTATTGAATAACTAGCAAAAATGAAATGTGGACTATAATGTCAAATCGTTTAATGTTTAAACATCAAATTTCTTTAATTCATTAATTATACTATGGTTGTATAAAAGAGTTATCTTGTTCTTAGGAAATAAGTGCTGAAGTACTAAGGTTTGAAGGGGCATAATGTCTCTAACTTATTCTCAAATGATTCAGGAAGAGAAAGGAAATATAGATAGATATACTTCACATATATGTGAATATGATGGACATATCCTTTTCCTCATCAAACTTTTACAAATGCATATCCATTATTGATTCTTGTCTTCATCAAACATCGTTATGATGGTTGTAAAATAATGATTTTCTCATACCTTCATTCCTTCATATACATATATTTCACACACACATATATACACACATTTCACATATATGACATAAAATGAATGATAAAGCAAATATGGCAAAATATTAACAAGGGTGAATCTGGTTAAAGATATACAGGAATTATTTATTATGATTCTTATAATTTTTCTGTAAGTTTGAAATTACTTCAATATAAAAATTTAAATAAGCTTTAAGAATAAAGAGATCAGAAAATATTGTAGGGCCAGACACAGTGGCTCATGCCTATAATCCCAGCACTTTGGGAGGACGAGGCAGGCAGATTACTTGAGGTCAGGAGTTGGAGAACAGCCTGGCCAACATGACAAAACCTCATCTCTACTAAAAATACAAAAATTAGCCAGGCATGTTGGCGGGCGCCTATAATCCCAGCTACTCAGGATGCTGAGGCAGGAGAATCACTTGAACCCGAGGCAGAGGTTGCAGTGGGCCAAGACTGTGATATTGCACTCCAGCCTGGGCCAGAGGGCAGGACTCAATCTCAAAAAAAATCAGCCAGGCGTGGTGGTGCACACCTGTAGTCCTGCCTCCTTGGGAGACTGAGGCAGGAGAATCACTGGAGCCCAGGAGGCCTAAGTTGCAACGAGCCAAGATCATGCCGTAGCACTCCAGCCTGGGCAACAGTATTATAATCTATCTCAAAAAAAAAAAAAAAAAAAAAAACATATTCCCAGAAAACTAACTTGATAAAACTGCAATCACCTGATGGATTCTTTTCGCATGCTGCACAGGCAGGGCTAATTCATTGAGACAGTCATATTGCAATAAAGAGTTTAATAATCACAGGGCTAGCCAAAAGGAAGAACAGAAGCTTATCACTCAAATCAGCCCTTCTTAAAAGCTAAGAGGCTAGGGTTTTTCAAGGATAGTTTGGCAGGGAGGGGGCTAGGAAATGGGGAATGCTGATTGGTTAGATTAAAACTCTTCTTGCACTGAGTCAGTTCCTGGGTGGGACCACAAGACCAGATGAGCAGTTTCTTGGTATGCATTATTGGTCCACATAGCACATCAACTGGCCCATCAGACTGCAGGGTCTAGAAAACACCAATCTTAAGTTTTAACAATAGTGATGTTATCTATAGGAGCAACTGGGGAAGTGAGAAATCTTGTGAACTCCAGAGCAGTAAATGATTATAGAAAGGCAGGCTGGGGAATAAATGACTTTGTTATCATTTAACTACGCCTACATTTTAGCAGAATTCAGACCCCTCCCATAATCCAAAGCTGTGGCTTTTTACTATTCCTACAAAGATGGTTTTGGTCCACAAGCAAGGAGGGTATTAGTTTCATGAAGAGACTGTTATCATCTTTGTTTCAAAGTTAACAAAGGCAGTTAGCTTGTGAGATTAAAAGCAAGATGGAGTTAGCTATATCATATTTCTCACTCATAATTTTTGCAAAGGTAGTTTCAAAATTGCTCAGCAAGAAAACTTAAATAGATTTATAATCATTAAAGACATTGTGTAAAATTAAATCGTTTAAAACATTTTAAAATCTTTCAAAAAATTAAACATCAGGCTAAAGCAGACAGACATGCAGGTGAATTCTACCAAACTTCTAAGAAACAGATACTTCAAACTCCCAGCTTTATTCTTTCAAGCAATCATAATCTTGATACCAAGGCATAAAAGGATAAAATAAGAAAAATTACAGGCCCATTTCCCTCATTAACATAGATACAAAAATCATAAAATATTGGCAAACTGAATGCAACAATCTGTGAAAAATATAATGTATTAATTATCAAGTTGAGTTTATCCTGGGAATTCAAAGTATGTTTACTGTTAATCCATTAATAAAATGTATTTAATTAACATATAGAAAAAATATTATACATATTTTCCTTCATTTTTAAAAATAAAAGAACATTTTTTATAAAATAAAGCATCCCAGCCAAGTGCAGTGGCTCTGATACAGTTTGGCTGTGTCCCCACCCAAATTTCATCTTGAATTCCCACATGTTATAGGAGGGACCTGGTGGTAGGTCACTGACTCATGAGGCAGATGTTTCCTGTGCTGTTCTCATGATAGTGAATAAGTCTCACAAGATCTAATGATTTTATTTTTTTATTATTATTATTATTTTTGAGATGGAGTCTCTCTCTGTTGCCCAGGCTGGAGTGCAGTGGTACAATATTGGCTCACTCCAACCTCCGCCTCCCGGGTTCAAGTCATTCTCCTGCCTTAGCCTCCCAAGTAGCTGGGATTACAGGCACATGCCACCACTCCCAGCTAATTTTTGTATTTTAGTAGAGATGGGATTTCACCATGTTGGCCAGGCTGGTCTCAAACTCCTGATCTCAGGCGATCCACCCACCTCTGCCTCACAAACTGCTGGGACTACAGGTGTGAGCCACCATGCCCAGCCGGATCTGATGGTTTTAAAAAGGGGAGTTTCCTGCACAAGCTCGCTTCTCTTATCTGCCACCGTGTGAGAAATGTCTTTCACCTTCCACCATAATTGTGAGGCCTCCCCAGACATGTGGAACTGTAAGTCCAATAAACTTCTTTCTTTTGTAAATTGTCCAGTCTCAGGTATGTCTTTATCAGTAGCATGAGAACAGACTAGTACAGTAAATGGGTACCAGTAGAGTGGGGCACTGCTGAAAAGATCCTCAAAAATGTGGAAGGAACTTTGGAACTGGGTAACAGGCAGAGGTTGGAACAGTTTGGAGGGCTCAGAAGAAGACAAGAAAATGTGGGAAAGTTTGGAACTTCCTAGAGACTTGCTGAATGGCTTTGTCCAAAATGCTGATAGCAGTATGGACAATAAAATCCAGGCTGAGGTGGTCTTAGGCGAAGATGAGGAACTTGTTGGGAACTGGAGCAAACGTGATTGTTGTCATTTAACTATACCCTTTCAGCAAAGAGACTGGCAGCATTTCACCCCTGCTCTAGAGATTTGTGGAACTTTGAGCTTGAGAGAGATGATTTAGGGTATGCAATAGAAAAGCAAATCTTATTTTCTGAAGAGAAATTGAAGCCAGTTGCAGAAATTTGCATAAGTAACAAGGAGCCCAATGTTAATCCCCAGGACAATGGGGAAAATGTCTCCAGGGAACATCAAGGACCTGGAAGCCTAGGAGGAAAAAGTGGTTTTCTGGGATGGACCCAGGATACTCTTGCTACAGCCTAGAGACTTGGTGCCCTGTGTCCCAGCTGCTCCAGCCATGGCTGAAAGGGGCCAACATAGAGCTTACTTAGGTCATGGCTTTAGAGGGTGCAAGCCTCAAGCCTTGGCAGCTTCCATGAGGTGTTGAGCCTGCCTGTGCACGGAAGTCAAAAATTAGGATTTGGGAATCTCCACCTAGATTTCAAAGGATAGATGCCTAGATGTTCAGGCAGAAGTTTGCCACAGGGCTGGGATGCTCATGGAGAACCCCTGCTAGGGCAGTGCAGAAGGGAAATGTGAGGTCAGAGTCCCAACACAGAGTCCCCACTGGGGCACTGCCTAGTAGAGCTGTGAGAAGAAGGCCACTATCCTCCAGACCCCAGAATGGTAGATTCACTAAGAGCTTGCACCATGAACCTGGAAAAGCTGAAGACGCTCAATGCCAATCTGTAAAAGCAGCCGGGAGGGAGGCTGTACCCTGCAAAGCCATTGGGCAGAGCAAGCCAAGACCACAGGAACCCACCTCTTGCATCAGTGTGACCTGGATGTGAGACATGGAGTCAAAGGAGATCATTTTGGAACTTTAAGATTTGACTACCCTTCTGGATTTTGGAATTGCATGGGGCCTGTAGACCCTTTGTTTTGGCCAATTTCTCCCATTGGGAATGGCTGTATTTACCCAATGCCTGTATCCCCCATTGTATCTAGGAAGTAACTAACTTGCTTTTGATTTTACAGGCTCATAAGTGGAAGGGATTTGCCTTGTCTCAGATGAGACTTTGGACTGTGAACTTTTGACTAATGCTGAAATGAGTTAAGACTCTGCAGGACTGTTGGAAGGCATGGCCGGTTTTGAAATGTGAGGACATGAGATTTGGGAGGGGCCAGGGGCAGAATGATATGGTTTGGCTGTGTCTCCATCCAAATCTCACCTTGACTTCCCATGTGTTGTGGGAGGCACTCGGTGGGAGGTAACTGAATCATGGGGGCAGGTCTTTCCCATGATGGTCTCAGGATAGTAAATAAGTCTCATGAAATTTCATGGTTTTAAAAAGGGGAGTTTCCCTGCACAACCTCTCTTCTTTTGTCTGCCACCATGTGAGACGTGCCTTTCACCTTCCACTATGATTATGAGGCCTCCCCAGCCACATCAAATTGTAAGTCCAATAAGCCTCTTTCCTTTGTAAATGGCCCAGTCTCAGGTATGTCTTTATCAGCAGCATGAGAACAGACTAATACAAGCTCACACCTATAATACCAGCACTTTGGGAGGCCAAGGTGGGCAGATCACTTGACCTCAGGAGTTCAAGACCAGCCTGAGCAACATGGCAATACCCCAACTCTACAAAAATAGAAAAATTAGCTGGATGTGGTGGCATGCACCTGTAGTCCCAGCTACTCAGGAGGCTGAGGCAGGAGGATCACTTGAACCATGGAGGTTGCAGTGAGCCAAGATCTGGCCACCGCTTTTGAGGCTGGGCAACAGAGCAAGGCTCTGTCATAAGAAAAAAAGAGAAAAAAATAATTCAGCTGGCCTTTGTCCCTGGTTCCTGAGAGATAGCTTCTAAACCTTCAAAATTTCCAGAGTAATAAGACTATCTTTGTTATTCATAGTGTGCCCCCTAAGATCACCCCTGAGCTTGTACTAACCAGATGACACATGGTGAGCCACTAGTTTATACTAAGTTGGCTCAACATGGGGGCTAGCCATGCCAAAAGACCAACCATGTGATTAAAAGGTTAGCACTTTGAACCAGATATCAGCCTGACCTCCAAGGAAGGGAGGGGGAAATAGAGATTAAGTTCAGTTGCCTGGCCAAGGATTCAATCAATCATGCCTACATAATGAAACCCCCCCCAAAAAAAGCTCTGGACACAGAATTCAGTTGTGCTTCCCTGACTGGCAATCTTTTGTGCGTATTGTTATACATCAACATGCCGGGAGGGTGACATTTTGACTCCACAGAGGAAGGATACTGGAAGCTTGATATTTGGGACCCTTCCAGACTTTGCCCTGCATGATTCTTCTTTTGGCTATTTCTGATTTGTATCCTTTTTGCTATAATAAAACTATAATTGTAAGTATAACATTTTTCTGAGTTCTGTGAGTCACTGTAGCAAATTACCAAACCTGAGGAGTTAGTGAGCACTCCTAAATTTGTAGCCAGTTGATCAGAAATTAGGGTGGCCCTGGAAACCCCGTAGCCCGTGGCTAGTGTCTGAAGTGAAGAAAGCCTGGTGGAGGACTTTACTTTTATCTGATAAAATTTGGTCTAACTCTGGGCAGGTAGCATCAGAAATTACTGAAGCAATGAACAATCAAACCAAAAACTAATAATAAGTGATCATATAAAAGAGGAGGAAAAGAACAGATGGTCTGGAACAGGGTGGAACTTACACCTCCCTGAATATATCTTGTTTTAGGGCTTGACTTTGAAATCATGCAATTGTTTTTAGATAATCAAAACGAAAAATGGAATTAAGATAAAAAGCAATCCCTAAAAATTAAAAACTGAAACAAAGGGACCTAACACTATATCAAGTTAGTACCATAACCACACAGAAAATTATTTCAAGTAACTTTAAATACAGTATTTTGATTGTACATCCATAGAAGGGATCATAAGGTCAAAACAAATGAAAAGGAATCAAAACTATATTCAGTGGTCATGTGGCCAGTTGCAATATTGGTGTTGTTCTTTCAAATAAAAGATGTAGAAGCAACAGGCACACCCCTAGCCCCAAGATTATGCTTTCTAAAACCATTATTCTTTAAAGAAAACCAAAGCTCTTCGGACAAATGATTAGCCCCACATATGAGGAAGGAAACATACAGGAACCTAGTACATCTTGTCACAATAGAAATCAAAGAAGTTGTCAAAGACTACTGGGGCCCATTAATAGCATATTGGAGCCAACTTGAAGCACCCACTGGCCAAAGATGGGATCAAGTGAGCCTCAAAAATAATGATGATTGTGACAGACTGAAACATACCAAATATGTACAAATATATTTTTAACACATACAATATATAAAAATTTATCGATTCATAATGATAGTTTTATAAAGCCATCAATGGATATCTTTGGAGGTTGCTTATTAGCAACCTCCAAAGGGTACCATCTTATTCTGAAATGAGATACAAAAGAATCAATCATTTATCCTGCCTTTCCTATTCAGACTATATTTTGGGGTAACCAAATAATTGATGAAAGTTCTTTGTAGAAGAATCACAGCTAATAAGTATAAGAAGAGTTAAGGATTTAGAAAAATTACTATTTTGCAACATCTAATGAAATCATAGATACAGATAATAATTGTCAATGGCTTCCAAAGCAGTAGGTGAAAGGTGGATGGAAGACTTTATAATGGAGGGATCAAACTAAAACCACCTGAACCAGCTGATCAGTATTAAGATCACTGAAAGTAAAACAAAACAAAACAAAACAGAAAACAAATTTCACATGCTTCCTAATGTAATTCAATTGGAAATACACAACACCACCCATACAGTAATTTTGCCAAATAAATAAATATTTAAAAATTTTACAGCTGGGTGCAGTGGCATGTTCCTGGAGTCCCACCTACTTGGGAGGCTAAGGAGGTAGGATCACTTCAGCCTAGGCTTTTGAGACTGGCCTGAGAAAAATAGTGAGAGATACCTGCCTCAAAAAAAAAAAGAAAAAAAAAATCGCTGGAAAATGTAAATCTAATCAAATCTACGGTTCTAATTGCTCATTTCAGAAAAAAAAGGGAATGGATGTAAAATCACAGTTTAAAAATTAACTCAAACATAAAAGGCAAAAAATTCTATAGTTCAAATGACTCAGTTTCTCATCAAATAAGTAGTAATATTTCAATATTAGATTATTAGGAAATCATAAATAGTTATAATAGATTAATATTATTATTACTATTTGGAGGGTGTTAACATGGTGTGATTATGGGTATTGTGGATACGCTTCTGAAAAGTCCTTATCTGTTAGAGGTACACACTAGTATATTTAGAGATTAAATAATAAGGTGCCTGGAAACTACTTTCAAATACTCCCCCCAAAAAAAGTATGGGGAAGAGGGGATACAAGAATGGCAGAAAATTGATAATTAGTGAAGTTGGGTGATGGATTATGAGGACTCATTATAACATTCTCTCTAGTTCTGTGTATGTTTGAAAATCTCTGTAATAATAAGTAAAAGATAAACATATGATCATCTTAATTGATGCAGAAAAATGTATTTGATCATGTTCAACATTCGTTCATAATTCATTCATAATTGCCATTCTCAGCAAACTGGAAATAGAAAGGAATTTATTTAAACTGATAAAGTGTGCTATCAAAATCTACAGTTAACATTACAGTTAATAATGAAACAGGAGTTCCTTTTTTTGAATCAGGAATAAAACAAGGATATTTTATCCCTAATATTACTATTTCTCAGCTACACTGAATTAGAGGACTTAGCACAAGCCAAGAAAAGAAACGGGGGTGGGAAGGAAGAAAGAGTTCATTTTCTCAGATAAAAGCATTGTCTATATAGAAAACCCAAAGTACTGTAAAAAATTAGAATTGTTAGCTCTGGCATACAGATCTGCCACAACCTCAATTATTGCCTCCTCAGAAGAAAGAATTCAACCAAGAGACATGAGGCAGAGGAAGAGACTGAAGCAAGTTTTAGAGCAGGAGTGAAAGTTAATGAAAAGGTTTTAGAGCAGGAACAAAAGGCAGTAAAGTACACTTGGAAGTGGGACCCAGCAGGCAACTTGAGAGATTTAAGTGCTCTGTTTGACCTTTGACTTGGGGTTTTACACATTGTCATGCTTCTGAGCGGTTGTCTCTTCTCCCAATTCTTCCCTTGGGATGAGCTGTCCACAGGCATAGTAGTCTGCCAGCACTTGGGAGGGGCCCCATGCACGTTTTACTGAAGTTGTACACGTGCTCATTTGAGGCTGTTTGTTTGTTTTGCCATCCCTTCTGCTGGGGGTACCCCATAGTAAGCATTGCACTGGGAGTTCAAGGATTGGACATGATAGTATTGATTAGCCATGAGAGCAGCAAGCAAGGAGACCTACAAATAAAGAAAAAAGAGGGCAGGGAAAGTCTGAGCCACGAAGACCACATTTATATATATATATTTTTTGGTTGTTTGTTTTCTTATTTCAATAGTTTTTGGGGAACAGGTGATGTTTGGTTTCATGGAAAACTTATTTTGTGGCGATTTCTGAGATTTTGGTATACCCATCACCCAAGCAGTGCACACTGTATCCAATGTGTAGTCTTTTATCCCTCATTCCCCTCTGACCCTTCTCCCTGAATTACCATTCTTTACGCCTTTGCATCCTCATAACTTAGCTCCCACTTATAAGTGAGAATAAAAAATGTTTGTTTTTCCATTCCTGCGTTCCTTTATTTGGAATAATGATGTCTAATTCCAGCCAAGTTCTTGCCAGTGCCATTATTTCATTCCTTTTTATGGCTGAGTAGTATTCCATGGAATATATACCACATTTTCTTTAACCACTCATTGACTGATTGGCATTTAGGCTGGTTCCATATTTTTGCAACCACAAATTGTGCTGCTGTAAACATATGTATGCAAGTCTTCTCATTTAATGATTTACTTTCCTCTGGGTAGATACCCAGTAATGGGCTGGATCAAGTGGTAGTTCTACTTTTAGCTCTTTAAGGAACTCCTACACTGTTTTCCATAGTACTTGTACTAGTTTACAGTCCCACAAGCAGGGTGAAAGTGTTCCCTTTTTACTATATCCACACCAACATTTGTTTTTTATTTTTTATTTTTTAATTATGGCCACTCTTGAAGGGATAAGGTGGTATCTCATCGTGGTTTTGATTTGCATTTCCCTGATAATTAGTGATGTTGAGCAGTTTTTCATATGACCATTAGCCATTTGTATACTTCTTTTGGGAAGTGTCTACTCATGCTGGTGCAGTGGTTCACGCCTATAATCCCAGCACTTTAGGAGGGAGGCCAAGGCGACCAGATCACCTGAGGTCAGGAGTTCAAGACCAGCCTGGCCAACATGGCAAAACCCTGTCTCTACTAAAAATACAAAAATTAGCCGGGCATCATTGCATGTGCCTGTAATCGCAGCTACTCAGGAGGCTGACGCAGGAGAAATCATTTATTGTTTGAGCCCAGGGGACAGAGGTTACGGTGAGCCAAGATCATGCCATTGCACTCCAGCCTAGGCAACAAGAGCGAGACTCCATCTCAAAAAAAAAAAAAGAGACAGAAAAAAGAGAGACAGAAAATTGTCTGTTCATGCCCTTGCCTAATTTCTGACAAAATTATTTGCTTTTTCTTGCTGATTTGTTTGAGTTCTTTGTAGATTCTTAGTCTTTTGTTGGATGCATAGTTTGTGAATATTGTCTCCTGCTCTGTGGGTTGTCTGTTTATTCTGCTGATTCTTTCTTTTGCTGGGCAGAAGCTTTTTAGTTTAATTACGTGCCACCTATTTATCTTTGTTTTTGTTGCATTTGCTTTTGGGTTATTGGTTATGAACTCTTTGCCTAAACCAATGTTTATAAGAGCTTTTTTCTATGTTATGTTCTAGAATTTTTATGATTTCAGGTTCTAGATTTAAGTATTTGATCCATCTTGAGTTGATTTTTGTATAAGGTGAGACATGAGGACCCAGTTTCATTCTTCTACATGTGGCTTGCCAATTACACCAGCACCATTTGCTGAATAAGATATCCTTTCCCCACTTTATGTTTTTGTTTGCTTTGTTGAAGAGTAGTTGATTGTAAATATTTGGCTTTATTTCTGGATTCTCTATTCTGTTCCACTGGTCTATATGCCTATTTTTATACCAATGTCATGCTGTTTTGGCAGTGATAGGCTTGTAGTATAGTTTAAAGTTCAGTAATGTGATGCCTCCAGATTTGTTCTTTTTCCTTAGTCTTGTTTTGGCTTTTTTGGACCTTTTTTGGCTTCATGTGAATTTTAGGATTGTTTTTTCTAGCTCTGTGAAGAATAATGATGGTACTTTGATTGGAACTGCATTGAATTTGTAGATTGCTTTCAGCAGTATGGCCATTTCTACAATATTGATTCTACTCATCCATGCACATGGGATGTGTTTCCATTTGTTTGTGTCATCTATGATTTCTTTCAGCAGTGTTTTGTAGTTTTTCTTGTAGAGATCTTTTACCTCCTTGGTTAGTTATATTCCTAAGTTTGTTTTTAATTTGTTTTGTTTCTTTTGCAGCTATTGTAAAAGGGGTTGAGTTCTTGATTTGATTCTCATCTAGGTTGGTGGTGGTGTATTACAGTGCTACTGATTTCTGTGCATTGGTTTTGTATACTGAAACTTTACTGAATTCATTTATCAGATCTAGGAGCTTTTTGGATGGGTCGTTAGTGTTTTTTAGGTATACAATCCTATCATCAGTGAACAACAACAGTTTGCCTTCCCCTTTACCAACTTAAATGCCCTTTATTTCCTTCTTTTGTATGATTGCTCTGGCTAGGACTTCCAGTACACTGTTGAATAGCAGTGGTGAAAGTGAGAATCCTTGTCTTGTTTTCAGAGGGAATGCTTTCAATTTCTCCCCATTCAGTATAATGTTGGTTGTGGGTTTGTCATAGATGGCTTTTATTACCTTGAGGTATATTCCTTCTATGCCAATTTCACTGAGGGTTTTAATCATAAAGGGATACTGAATTTTGTCAGATGTTTTTTCTGCATCTATTGGGATGCTTACATGATTTTTGTTTTTAATCCTGTTTATGTGATATATCACATTTATTGATTTGTGTATGTTAAAGCATACTCACGTCCTTGGTATAAAACCCACTGATCATGGAATATTATCTTTTTGATATGCTGCTGGATTTGGTTAGCTAGTATTTTGTTGAGGATTTTTACATCTATGTTCATCAGGAATATTGGTCTGCATTTTTCTCTTTTTTTTTTTTTTTAATGTCCTTTCCTGGTTTTGGTATAAGGTGATACTGGCCTCATAGAATGATTTAGGGAGGATTCTCTTTCTCTATCTTGCAAAGCAGTTTCAGTAGGATTGGTACCAATTCTTCCTTGAATGCCTGATAGAATTCAGTTGTGAATCCATCTGGTCCTGAACTTTTTGGCAATTGTTTTTATTACTGTTTCAGTCTCACTACTTTTATTTGGTCTGTTCAGAGTTTCTATTTCTTCCTGACTTAATTTAGGATGGTTGAATATTTGTATCACAAAGCAGTTTCACAGATAGCTTTCTTCTAGGTTTCACTGCCAGATATTCGGTTTCTCAATATAGGCTGCAGTGGAGTTTGAAATATCTCTTTTTAGATTCTACACAAAAAGGGTTTCTAAACTGCTGAACCAAAACATAAGTTAAACTCTCCAAGATGACATCACAAAGCAGTTTCACCAATAGGTTTCCATTAGTTTTTATCGTGAGATATTTGTTTCTTCACCATAGGCTTCCATTCAGTCTGAAATGTCCCTTTCTAGATTCTACACGAAGTGTGTTTCTAAACTGCTGAATCAAAACACAGGTTCAACTCTCTGAGATGAATGCACACATAACAAAGCAGTTTCACAGACAGCTTGCTTCAAGGTTTGATCGCCAGATATTCAGTTTTCCACCATAGGCCACAGTGGAGTTTGAAATATCTCTTTTTAGATTCTACACAAAAAGTGTTTCTAAACTGCTGAATCAAAACATAAGTTAAACTCTCGAAGATAAATGCACACATTGCAAAGCAGTTTCACCAATAGCTTTCCATTAGTTTTTATCATGAGATATTTGTTTCTTCACTATAGGTTTCCATTCAGTCTGAAATGTCCCTTTCTAAATTCTGCAGAAGTAATTCCTAGTTTGTGCATATAAAAGTGTTCATAGTAGCCTTTTGTATTTCTGTGTTATCAGTTGTAGTATGTCCTGTTTTCTTTCTAATTGAGCTTATTTGGAACTTATCTCTTCTTTTCTTGGCTAATCTCACTAATGGTCAATTTCATTTATCTTTTCAAAGAATCAGCTTTTTTTTTTTTTTTTTTTTTTTTTTTTTTTTTTTTTTTTTTTTTTTTTTTTTTTTTTTTTTTTTTTTTTGTGATGGAGTTTCGCTCTTGTTACCCAGGCTGGAGTGCAATGGCGCGATCTCGGCTCACCGCAACCTCCGTCTCCTGGGTTCAGGCAATTCTCCTGCCTCAGCCTCCTAAGTAGCTGGGATTACAGGCACGCGCCACCATGCCCAGCTAATTTCTTGTATTTTTAGTAGAGACGGGGTTTCACCATGTTGACCAGGATGGTCTCGATCTGTTGACCTCGTGATCCACCCGCCTCGGCCTCCCAAAGTGCTGGGATTACAGGCTTGAGCCACCGCGCCCGGCCCCGTTTTACATATCTTTTGTATTTTTTTTGTTTGAATTTCATTTAGTTCTGCTCTGATCTTTGTTTCTTTCCTTTCGTCTGCTGGGTTTGGGTTTGGTTTGTTCTTGTTTCTCTAGTTCCTTGAGGAGTGACCTTAGATTGTCTATTCATGCTCTTTCAGACTTTTTGATGTAGGAATTTAATGTTATAAACTTTCCTTTTAGCAATGCTTTGGCAGTATCTCAGAGATTTGATAACTTGTGTCACTGTTATCATTCAGTTCAAAGAGTGTTTTAATTTCTATGTTGATTTTATTGTTGACCCAAAGATCATTCAGGAGAAGATTATTTAATTTCCATGTGTTTTTATAGTTTTGAAGGTTCCTTTTGGAGTTTATTTCCAGTTTTATTCCACTGTGGTCTGAAAGAGTACTTGATATAATTCTGATTTTCTTAAATTTATTGAGACTTCTTTTGTGGCCTATCACATGGCCTATCTTGGAGAATGTTTCATATGCTGATAAAAATAATGTATATTCTGCAGGAGTTGGTTAGAATGCTCTGTAAATATCTGTTAAGTCCATTTGTTCTAGGATATAGTTTAAGTCCACTGTTTCTTATTGGCCTTCTGTCTTGATGACCTGTTTAGTGCTGTAAGTGAAATATTTAAGCCCCCCACTATGATTGTGTTGTTATCTCATTTGTTAGGTCTAGTAATAATTGTTTTATAAATTTGGGAGCTTCAGTGTTAGGGGTATATATGTTTAGGGCTGTGATATTTTCCTGTTAGACTGATCTTTTTATTATTATGTAATGTCCCTCTTTGTGCTTTTTTAACTGTTGTTACTTTAAATTCTGTTTTATCTGATACAGGAAGAGCTACTCCAGCTCACTTTTAGTTTCCATTTGCATGTAATATCTTTTTCTATCCTTTTACCTTAAGTTTTTGTGAGTCCTTATGTGTTATGTGAGTTTCCTGAAGATAGCAGATATTTAGTTGGTGAATTTTTTATCCATTCTGCCATTCTGCATATTTTAAGTGGAGAATTCAATGTTAATATTGAGATGTGAGGTACTATTTTATTCATCATGCTAGTTGTTGGCTGATGAGTTTTTTTCATTGTGTTATTGTCTATTGTTTTTGTTTTTCTTGTGAGATTTATGTGTTAAGAAGTTTCTATTTTGGTGTATTTTGAAGTTTTGTTTCAATATTTAGAACTCCTTTTACCATTTCTTGTAGTGCTGGGTTGGTAGTGGTGAATTCTCTTAGCATTGGTTTGTCTGAAAAAAACTTTCTCTCTCCTTCATTTATGAAGCTTAGTTTTGCTGGATACAAAATTCTTAGCTGGCCATTATTTTGTTTGAGGTGGCTCAAGATAGGATCCCAATCTCCAAGCTTCTAGGGTTTCTGCTGAGAAATCTGCTGTTAATCTGATAAGATTTCCTTAACAGGTTACCTGATGCTTTTGCCTCACAGCTCTTAACTTCTTTCCTTTGTCTTGACTTTAGATAATCTGATGACTATGTGTCTACACGATGATCTTGTTGCAATGAATTTCCCAGGTGTTCTTTGAACTTCTTGTATCTGAATGTCTAGATCTCTGGTGAGTCCAAGGAAGTTTCCCTCAATTATTCCCTCGAATATGTTTTCTGAACTTTTAGATTTCTCTTCTTCCTCAGGAATATTCAATTATTCTTAGGTTTGGCCATTTAACACAATCCCAAATTTCTTGGAGGCTTTGCTCATTTCTTTATTCTTTGTTCTTTGTCTTTGTCTGACTGTCTAATTTGAAAGCCTTGTCTTTGAGCTCTGAAGTTCTTTCGTCTACTTGTTCTAGTCTGTTGTTGACAGTTTCCAGTGCATTTTGTATTTCTCTAAGTGTGTCTTTCATTTCCATATGTTCTAATTGTTTCTTCTTTATGATATCTGTTTCTCTGGAAAATTCTTTGTCAATATCCTGTAATTTATTTTTAATTCTTTAAGTTGGTTTTCACCTTTCTCTGGTATATCCTTGAGTAGCTTAATGATCAACTTTCAGAATTTTTTATCTGGCAATTCAGAGATTTCTTCCTGATTTGGATCAATTTCTAGTGAGCTAGTGTGATCTTTTGGGGGTTTTATAGAACCTAGTTTTGTCATTTTACCAGAATTACTTTTCTGGTTCCTTCTCATTTGGGTAGACTGTTTTGGTGGAAAAATCTGGGACTCACAGCCTGATGTTCAGATTCTTTTGTCCCATGGGATGATCCATTGGTGTGGTGCTCTCCCCCTTCTCCTTGGGATGGGGCTTCCTGAGAGCCATACTGCAGTGATTGTTATTGCTCTTCTGGGTCTAGTCACCCAGTAGGGTTACCAGGCTCTGGGCTAGTGCTAGGGAATGTCTGCAAAGAGCCCTGTGATGTGATCCATCTTCAGGTCTCTGACCATGGATACCAGCACCTGCTCTGGTGGAGGTAGTAGGGGAATGAAGCAGACTCAGTGAGAGTCCTTGGTTGTGGATATGTTCAATGTGCTAGCTTTCTCAAATGCTGGTTATGCTATCATGAAATTGTCCCATGGACAGACTCAGGACCTCTGGTTAGCCACGATGTTGCAGAAAATGAATTGGCTGTCATTTTCTCCTTCCTTTGAGCAGGGTTATTCTGTTATGAGTTGCGGTAATGCCCTGAATCCGTTGGCCTCCAGCCAAGAGGTAGCACTTTCAAGAGTGCACCAGCTACAATAGTAGAAGGGGGATATAAGCTTGCCCTAAGTTGGCCAGTGTAAGTATTCAGGTTTCTCATGCAAGGGGCAGGGCCATAAAGTTCCCAAGAATTTATGTCTTCTGTGATTGGCTACCAGGGTAGGTAGAGAAAGATCATCAGGTAGGGGCAGGGTCAGGCACATCTGACTCAGACTCTGCTTTGGCAGGGCTTGCTGCAGCCACTATAGAGAATGGCGTGGAGGGGGAGGGTGGTTCTTGGGCCAATGGGGTATGTTTCAAAGCAGATTATGGCTGCCTCTGTCACTAGGGAAGTGGCAGAAAGCCGGTAGCAATAGGCCTCACAGAGCCGAGATGCAGTGAGCAAGGCCGGTCTCACTCTTGCCATGCCCTGCTAACAGTGGCAAGTGCAGGCAGTCTGCACACCGTAAGGCGTTTTTTCCTTACCAGTTGAGTGTTCCTACAGGAAGGTCATATACCAGTTAAACTCCACCATTTTACCTCTTAGTGCACATGCTTGAGCCCACCTGCACAACTCCTGAGACCTTACCAGGAAGCTGCTGATCACCAGTTTTAGGTGTTTTTTATTTATTGGGAGATTGCCTTTTCCTGGAGCTGGCTGTGACCAATTATTATTTTAGAAAGACAGTTTAACAACCATCTGATGGTTGCCTGACATTCCTGGTTATGGGGTGGGGGCCTCTCTTGGCCTGCTTTTGCCTGCCTAATTTTCTTTCTAGAATCACTAAGAGTTTAGCAAGGAAATAATAAAGATAACAATCAGAATGGTATTTACCCTCAGTGGTGGGCATGCAGAAGAGGATTCCAATGGGGTAGGAGACTGGTAGTGTGGAGAAAGCAGTTTATTATTCCATATACCTTGCAGTGTTGGGGGGGGGGTTGGTTTGTATGATATACTACCTAATTTTAAAAAGCAACTAAAAAAAGATTCTTTGTTTCTGGAATTTCTAAAGCATAAAGCATATGGAAACATCTGTTTGGTATACTGAAGACATAATGCTTGCTTTGACTGGGAAAATCACAATAACTTGTTCTTGAATGTCACTTGCCATTTTCAAAAGTATCACCAGGTTATTGTCAAATGGTAGTGTGAACTTGGAGTTGCCAAATATTCAGATCTTTACAAGAAAAGCTGGATATAAAAATTATTACATGTATGCAAGTAATTTATTTGGAAACTGTAAATGAATCAAACAATAAAAGAATACAAATGATACAGCAAATGAATCCAACAAAAGCCATCCATTTGTAAGCTGCCAGGCTATGACCTCCATTCTAGACTCATAGTTTCTTGGAGGCAGTCTTAGACCTCGAATGAGCAGGGTCATTCCTTTGAGATAGGACACGAGCTCTTCAGCATATTCCACAACTCCCTGTTCTTCTCACATCCTGCGATCTTCATTATTCTATATTTTCTGCCTGGCCCCAGGAGATGGCTGTTTGTAAACCAACCCCTCTTCCATACTCTATGACATCGATTGGAATCCATCTGCATTTCTCTAAATTCACCATCAGAGGGCAGGCATGGAAAATAAAAGATGAAAAACCATAGATTTTGCAACTACTGTTACTTTCAGAGAAAGGAATTCAGGGATCAACTATAAAAGTCATTTTGTATTTTTCTGAGTTTAGAAGTATTCTGCAAACATAAAGTATGAGAGTGGGAGTGTTCATGCTTTGCTATAGCTGACCTCTATAAGATTCTCCTCTAAGAATCAGAACTTGGCATTGCTTAGGGGCCTAGCTCAGGACAACCAAGAACACGGCTTATTTCAGAAATTCTTAAAAATAAGATTCCACATGCTCTCTCATAGTCACACTTTTCTGCTGAACACATCTGTCAAAGGCAATCTCTTTGGGGAGAGGCTAAGGAGCAGAGCAGGGATAAGCCAGACTCTGCCAGTGGGCAGTGGGCAATCACAGTGTGCAGTGGCTGGAAAATGTTTAGCAACCACCTCTCAAAACAAGCAAACGAAACAGCTCTGACTTGTAGCATTTGCCAATTTTTATGGTGCAAATACTCGTTCCTTGGCCAACTTTAAGCTGCCAATATGGTGTCACTGAAGAAACACACAGTTGGGAATGCACACAATGGGCTCTTGCCAGCCACCACAAGCCCGCTTCACCACACCACTGACTCCCAGCCCCCAGCTTCATTTCAAAGTTACTGTCGAAGCAAGCCCATCCCTAATACCTGCAGAGTTTCGAATATGGGTACAAATGGTGACCCACATACTCCATGTCTAGCTATCTAAGGTATAAATCAAACTAACAAACTGTTCACTAAAATACGTCTTATCCTGTCACCTTGACAAATATACCTTCATAACTACCTAGAAGGCCAGGTTTAAATTTAGAATTCTATGCCTGAACATGGTTACATAGAAGAAGCCATCTCTGGCCCTCCATCTCAGGCTAACTCCACTTCTCTTCCCACCCTCCGCACACACAAGTCCTAACCCTTGCTGCCAAGCTCTAACCACACCCTGTGCAAACATCTGCCCCTTGGCCATTTCTTAGGCCTGGGTATGAGCAGTACAGGAGAATAGGCTAAGGGAGAAGGCCACACTCACCTAAAAGTGGACTGGTGGTTATTTGAGAAGGCAATTACAAGTGCCTCCAAGTGCCTGAAGCAGGGAGGTGGGGGTTAGGCTCCAAGTGGGCATGGCCTCATTGTTCTGGGGATTCCTCATTCTATGGGGAGCGCAAAGCCGGACCAAGACCAACAGGGGCCTTTTAAAGTACAGGATTCAGGGTAGAGCACTTTCTCTCCTACTCCTGAGAGTGACTACTGTGCAAAAGTCTCTCCTCTATCAGGATCTTCTGATAAACATCCCTTGAGGCTCCTGAAATTCCAATCACTCAGACAGAGTATGCACTGGGTACTACAGTGTGCTGGTTCTGAGCTAAGAGTAAAGGAAGGAAAAGATTCTTTCTGCCTCAACAGTTCTTTTTCTTTTCTTTTTTC
>NW_016107345.1:2348915-2386720 GCF_001604975.1 Cebus imitator
TAATCTTGGCTCACTGCAGCCTCTGCCTACCGGGTTCAAGTGATTCTCCTGCATCAGCCTCCTAAGTAGCTGGGATTACAGGCACCCACCACCATGCCTGGCTAATTTTTGTATTTTTAGTAGAGACAGGTTTCACCATGTTATCCAGGCTGGTCTCAAACCCCTAACCTCAGGTGATCCACCTGCCTCAGCCTCCCAAAACTGGGAATACAGGCACGAGCCACCGCGCTCGGGCTCTGCCTCAACATTTCCAAAAGGTTAGTCCATTATATTTGGGTCTTCACTTGTACTTTAGAGCAGGGGTCAGCAAACCAGGACCCACAGGCCAAATCCTGCCCACCTGTGTTTGTATAGCCATGACTTTAGGATGGTTTATACATTTTGAAAGGGCTAATCAAAAAAATCAAAAGAAGTATAATATTTCTGGATATGAGAAAATTATACAAATTCTAATTTTATTGTCCATAAAGAAAATTGTATTGAAACACAGCCCTGTTGGTTTACATATTGTCTCTGGCTACAATGGTTGACTGGTTGTGATGGAGAATCTGTGATCCACAAAGCCTAAAATATTTACTCTCTAACCCATGAGAAAGTTTCCCAACCTGTACTTTAGAGTTAAGTTTCCTTCCTATGATTATACAAAGAAGCTTGGTGGTATGTAGTGTAAGAAGGATGTGAGCCCCTGAGAAGGAAAGCCTAGGAGAGGACAAGGAAAGGTGGAAACCAGAATTTGGGACTGGACAAATTGCAGAACTTTGCCTCCTGAGAAAAGGGCCTGGGCATGTAAGGACAGAAAGAGGAAGGAAAAATGGGCTTGGGACCCTGTCACACTTTATCAACACACAGGCCAGTCTTTGCCTTCGTTTCCCCCATTAATCCCATAAATAGTCTCCATTTGATTGGAACTTTAAACCTCCACTGAGGAAATCACCATAATGCCTTTGCTGCATAATTAATTAACTTTGGGGTTGAATGGCATTGGGGGCTCATCATTAAAACATCTAGAGCAGCTCTGCCTAGTATAAAGATAATGAGAGCCAGCTAAATATGTCTACATTTTCTAATAGCTTCATTTTCAACAGTAAATAGAAACTGGCAATATAAATGAAGTATTTTATTTACTCCAATATATCCAAAATACTATCATTTCAATATGTAATCAATATTAAAATGACCGAAATTAGCCTATATTCTTTTTTTTACACTAAGTCTTTACCTGGTAAATACTTTATACTTACAGCGCATCTGTTTGGAAAATCTCACGCTAAATTTTCACCAGTAATACTTGATCTGTATTCATATTTCCTAAAAGTAATGGTTGAAAAAGTAGATTACAGACCCTTTTCACAAGATGGTGCAGAAAGCGAAGAAGGAAACTCCTGCCCCTCCTAAAGCTGAAGCCAAAGCGAAGACTTTGAAAAGCAAGAAGGCAGTGTTGAAAGTTGTCCACAGCCACAAAAAAAAACAAGATCCGCACGTCACCCACCTTCCGGCCACCCAAGCCACTGCCACCCCAGAGGCAGCCCAATATCCTCAGAAGAGTGCCCCCAGGAGAAACAAGCTTGACCACCATGCTATCATCAAGTTTCCTCTTATTGAGTCCACCATGAGGAATACAGAAGACAACACACCTGAGATCATTTGGATGTTAACGCTCGCAAGCACCAGATCAAACAGGCTGTGTGACACTGATATGGCCACAGTCAACACCCTGATTCAGCCTGAAGGAGAGAAGAAGACATATGTTCGACTGGCTCCTGATTACAATGGTTTGGATGTTGTCAACAAAATTGGAATTATCTAAACTGAGCCCAGCTGGCTCATTCTAAATATATGTATATCTTTTGACCAGAAAAAAAAAAAAAGAAAAAGTAGATTACATACTCAAAATATTCTAAACATACTTAAGTGTTTTCTAATATTGAATGAAGTTTCAGTTTTTAAATGTAAATTTAAATTCATTATCATTAATATTAAATAAAATTTAAAATTCAGTTTAGTTGTTAAAGCCACATGCCGTTAGTGACTACCGTATTAGACAGAGTGTCTCTAGATAAATTCATGGAAACTGAACCTCCAAGCATTGTTCTCTTTTACTACGTTCTGTCAACAACAGGACACTAATTAATATTTACAGGGCACTTATTCTCTGCCTTTAAGCTCTTCAAGTCACAAGGAACGGGCATAAGAATAGACATACACAGTCATGTGTCACTTAGCAATAAGAATCCCTTCTGAGAAATGTGTTGTTAGATGACTTTGTCATTGTGCAAACATCATAGAGTATATTTCCACAAACCTAGATGGTATAGCCTACTAAATACCTAGGCTATATGGTATAGCACATTATTCCAGGGATACAAACCTGCACAGGAAGTTATCCTGCTGAATACTGCAGACAATTACAGTACAATGGTAAGCATTGGTGTATAAAAACATATCTAAACTTGGAAAAGATAAGGGAAAAATACAGTACAAAAGATTTTAAAAGTGTGACACCTGGATAGGGCACGTACCATGAATGAAGTTTGCAGGACTGGAGTTGCTCTGGGTGAGTCAGTGAGTGACTAATGAGTGAATATGAAGGCCTACAACATTACTGTATATTATTGTAGACTCTATAAAGACTGTACACTTAGGCTATTCTAAATTTATTAAAAACATTTTTCTTTCTTCAATAATAAATTAACCCTAGCTTACTGTAACTTTTTTACTTTATAAGCTTTTTTTTTTTTTAGAGACAAGGTTTCACCATGTTAGCCAGGATGGTCTCGGTCTCCTGACCTTGTGATCTGCCCACCTCAGCCTCCCAAAGTGCTGGGATTGCAGGTGTGAGCCACCATGCCTGGCCAACTTTTTAATTCTTTTTTAACTTTTTGACTCTGGTCATAACAGTTTAAAATGCAAACACATTGTATAGCCATACAAAAATATTTTTCTTTCTTTATATCTTTACTCTATAAGCACTTTTTTTTTTTAACTTTTAAATCTTTTTGTTAAAAAATAAGACAAACAAACCCACTAGTCTGGGCCTACAGAAGGTCAGGATCATCAATACCATGGTCTTCTACCTCCACATCTTGTCCCACAGGAAGGTCTTCAGGGGCAACAACATGCATGGAGCTGTCACCTATAATAAGAATGCCTTCTTCTGGCTGAGCATGGTGGCTCGCACCTGTAATCCCAGCACTTTAGGAGGCTGAGGACAGCAGATCACTTGAGATCAGGAGTTTGAGACCAGCCTGGCCAATATGGTGAAACCCTGTCTCTACTAAAAACACAAAAAAATTAGCTAGGCACAGTGGTGCACAGAGTAGCGATCCTAGCTACTCTGGAGGCTAAGGTGGGAGAATCGCTTGAACCAGGGAGGTGGAGGTTGCAATGAGCTGAGATCGCACCACTGCACACCAGTTTGAGTGACAGAGTGAGAATCTGTCTCAAAATAAATAAATAAATAGAATGCCTTCTTCCATAATATCTCCTGAAGGGCTTGTATGAGACTGTTTTACAGTTAAAATTTTTTATTAGTAGAAAAATCACATTCTAAAATAACAGTAAAAATTGTAGTAAAGTAAATACATAACCCAGTAACAGCCATTTTTGTCATCAAGTATTATGTCCTGTGCATAATTTTATGTGCTACACTTTTATAGGACTGGCAGAGCAGCCACAAAGATGTGAGCAGTTCATTGTGCTACAATGTTAGGATGGCTACCGGATCACTAGGCAATAGGAAATTTTCAGCTCCATTATAATCTTATGGAACCACTGTGGTATGTACGGTCCATTGTTGACTGAAACATCACTGTGTGGCATAAGACTTATATACCTCATCAAGCTAAGAAGTTTACTTTTTAATCTAAGAACAACGGGAACTCAAATTACCAGAATCAGGTAAATCTGGTTTACGCTTCAAAAGGATCACTCTGGGTGGAGTAAGGAAGGGAATGAGGCAAGACTGTAAGCAGAGAGGCTGGTTAAGTGGCTCTGGCAGTCATCCAGGCTCACTGTAACTTCTTTACTTTATAAAAGTTTTAATTGTTTTAACTTTTTGACTCTATTGTAATTGCACTTAGTTTAAAACACAAACGCCTTATATAACCATACAAAAATATTTTCTTTCTTTATATCTTTATAAGCTTTTTTTTTTTTTTACCTTTTTGTTAAAAAATACGACACAAACAATAGGGTGGAGACAGTGGAGATGGTGAAAACTGGGTAACTAAAATCTACTTGGGAAGTAGAGAACACAATACTTGCATAGAGAAGCAGAAGTGAGAGAAAAATCAAAGATGAACTCTGAGGTCTTTTCCATGAGCCTGTGGTAGTTCCATTTACTGAGATGGGGAAGACAGAAGGCAAGCAGGCTGGAGTGGGAGCAGGAGGGAATCAAAAGTTTAGTTAAGAGAACGTCAAGTTTGAGGCACTGAATGGTCACCTCTGGTAGGCAGCTGCATACTCAAACCTGAGGCTCAGCCAGGAGGTTGAGGTTGGAGATGTCAGTTTGGGAGTTTGAGGGACAATTTTATAGGTCAAATTGCCTGGGCTAGAGTCCCCAGTTAATTAATTATTAATCTAGGTGTTGCTGTGAAAATACTTTATTGCCATGACTAAAGCTCATAATCAGCTGACTTTAAGTAAGGGAGATTATCCTGATTCAATCAATTGCAAGACCTTAGACGTGGAACTAAGGCTTCCCTAAGAAGAAGTTTTGCCTATGAATGGCAGTTCGCCCCATGCCTAAGAATTGCTCTTCCTGACAGCCTGCGCTATGTAAGAATCACATAAGAAATGCCTTGCAATAAATCTCTTAATATGTATTCTTCCTTGCTCTTTCTCTGGTTGAACTCTGTTTGATATAGGAGTCCTCAATAAATACATAATACAGATGACATCTTATGCCAGGCTTGTCCAGCTTGGTCTGAGGGCTGCATGCCACCCAGAACGGCTTTGAATGCAGCCCAAAAAAATTCATAAATTTTCGTAAAGCATTATGGGATTTTTTTTGCAATTTTTTTTAGCTCATCAGCTATTATCACTAGTGTTAGTGTGTCCTACTTGCAGCCCAAGACTATTCTTCTTCCAGTGTGTTCCAGAGAAGCCAAAAGATTGGACACTCCTGTCTTATACCGTGAGACTGTGAGATCTCCCAGAAAAGAAAACAGAAGGACCAAGGACAGAGCCCAGATGCGCCAACACTTACAGGTCAGTTAAAAGAGAAAAAGAAACTGAGAAGGAATAGCCAATGGTGTGGGAGAAACCCCTTCTGAGTGTTTAATTAGGTTTGGCAATACAAAAGTCATTGGCAAACTTAGCAAGAGTGACCATTTCTGTAGAATAGCAAGACCAGAAGCCATACCCTTCACATGCCTTCATCTTTGAATCTTCACGGCAACCCTTAAAGCTAAGTTATCATTAACCTCCTGCACTGTTCAATATTATGAGTGGTGTTGAAGGCTGAAGCTCTGGAGCCCTGAGTGCCCGAGTTCAAACCTTGTCCCCTCTGCCTACTGACTGTGTTACCTGGCACATTATTTAACCAGTCTGTACACCAGTTTCTCACCTGTAAAATGAAGATACTGATAAACCCTCCTTCATATCATTGCTTTGAGAACTGTATGACTTACACATAAAGCCCATAGAAAGCTCCCTACATAGTAACTAACTACCTTATAACTCCCCTTGTACAGATGAAGGAACTGAGGCTCTCAGAGCTATCTGTAGATTCCAAACTCATAGCAAGGGCAGAAAGATGTCAACCTGTTGTTCTCTAGGACTTCACACCCTTAGTTAGAATTCAAAGCATCATTCCCAGGCAGGGGGCAGCGGCTCAGAATCAGGTTCCTTTGAGAGAGAGAAGTTTCTTCCAAAGTATAAGTAAGCCAAGCGAGCAGCAGGATCCAATTAACAAGTAGGACCCTTCTGGTACTTTTGGTCCCTCACGTTCCCAGAGACTGAGATGGTCATTTGCAGATGATATACATACACCTTAACCGTATAATACGAACAGCACATCAAGTAGACAAAAAACTAAACACCTACATACAGTAACCTAGGGGTTTGTCTCATGTTTCTGAACATGGTTATCATCTTCCCAACCTATTCATTCAACTTGTCTAAGTTCTGACTGTCAATCTAAGCAAGAGAGAGGCTCTCTAAAAGACGAGGTATTTATTTGGGAATAGAGAATTGCAATAGGAATCTGCATGCCCTGATAAACTATGCCTGTATTCAGGGAGGGAAAGGAAGACAAAGATTTTTAAAGAATGAGAAGGATTACATAATTGCTTTGAAATGATTATCTTTGGCTACAAAGATCAATAACAAGGTTGAAAGCAGTCAGGTTAGACAGGCAGTTACTGGGCAGACGTCTTTGTAGGAGATTTCGCAGAATGGCCCTTGTGCCAGGTTGTGGTTTCTGTAGTCTTTTGCGACAGTTTCTGTTATAGGCATACAAGCATGAAAACCCTCACTTCATGGCTTTCCCCAGCTATATTTGTTAGAGCTTTCTTAACAGGACTGACTCCATTTTGATTCTGAAAACTTTCACACCACATTTCTCTTCAGCCTGGCAATGTCTTACCTTTATCAAGGTTATTCATTCTTTGTGAATGTTCCAATTATTTCCAGGATACTAAAAAATAAACTACAGCAGGCAAACATAATTACTATGAATAAACTCTTTAGGAAAGCAATAGGATGTTCTATATCCAGAATCAAAATCATGTTTGCCTATTGTGTTTACATCAAGCTAAATCATGTTTACCTTTTACCTATCAAATTCCATTTCTGGGAATTTATTGTGAGAAAATAATTCGAGAGAAGGAAAGGAAGCAATAAGCATAAAGATGTGTTATTCAGTTAGATTTTCATATCTCTGCAGCAATTTGAAAATTATTTTCTCTCTAATGTAAAATTTTTTAAATCTTAAACTATGTCTGGACTCATCACATAACAGAAATTATACAAAAAAATATGCATGCAAAGTGAAAGGAAATAACAAAGAACATTGTTTTGGGCCATCTTCTCTCAACAATAGCTTTGTTACCTTAGATGAGAACTTCATCTCTCTAAAACCCAGTTTTCTCATCCTTAATACGAATTTAATACTAATCAATATCCATTAAGCATTTTTGTTTGTTTGTTTTGAGACAGAGACTTGCTCTGTCACCAGGCTAGAGTGCAGTGGCATGATCTCAGCTCACTGAGACCTCCACCTCCCAGGTTCAAGCAATTCTCCTGCCTCAGCCTCCCGAGTAGCTGGGACTACAGGCACACACCACCACGCCCAGCTAATTTTTGTATTTTTAGTAGAGACGAGGTTTCATCATGTTGGCCAAGATGGTCTGGATCTCTTCACCTTGTGATCTGCCTGCCTTGGCCTCCCAAAGTGCTGGGATTACAGGCGTGCACCACCTCACTTGGCCCCATTAAGCATTTTCTATGTGCCAGGCATTATGTGTGCCAAGTGTTTTACAGCCCTAATTTCGTTTAATCCTTCAGTGATCCTGTAAACGACTCTTGCCTTCTTTTTCCAGATAAGGAAATTAAAGCTCAGAGACATGAAGTGACATATCCAAGATCACACAGTAAAGAGGAAGCCAGGTGCAGTGGCTCACACTTATAATCCTAGCACTTTGGGAGGCCAAGGCAGGCGGATCACCTGAGGTCAGGAGTTCAAGGCCAGCCTGGTCAACATGGTGAAACCCCATTTCTACCCAAAATACAAAAAATTAGCCAGGCATGGTGGTTCATGCCTGTAATCCCAGCTACTAGGGAGGCTGAGGCAGGAGAATCGTCTGAACTCAGGAGATGGAGGTTGCAGTGAGCCAAGATAGTGCCACTGCACTCCAGCCTGGGTGACAGAGCGAGACCCTGTCTCAAATAAATAAACAAATAAATAAATAGAACCCATATTCATGCAATTAGGAAAACAGAAACCACTCTAGATATTTTAAACAAAGAGAAATACAGACCAGGAATTGGTTATAAAGGTGTTGGAAGGAGAAAAAGAAAAAAAAGTCTCCAAACGATTAGCAATTACAGAAAGTCACTACTAACCCTGGGACTGAAGAAGAGGGAAAATTGCGTCACCCGGGGCCCAAAAACATTGTGCCTCTGCGGCCGCCATACCCAGGCGTCTGCACCCGTGGGTCACAGCCTTTGCCTCCATGGCCCCACTGCGGACTCCAGCCCAGGAGTCCCCACCCCCATCCTGTGACTCCTAAAGGCATTACCAGAAACTGAGAATAAATGGCTTCTGCCTTTCTCTCACCTGCCAGTCTCCCATCAGTGCCTCCTGTTGGAAGAGTCTAACAGAATAAGCTGGAAAGGATTCTGGGAAATGTAGTTTGCAGGGTTTCAGCCTAGAGGAATATAGATGGGCAAGCTGATTGGGGACAGACATATCTAACCCATAGGCCTTTAGATAAAAGTGATCGGAAAGAAAAAAGGAGCAGCAACATGGGGGGAAAAATGAAGTTTTGAAACTCACACGATTACTGTAAACATTTATTACCTTCTATCCAGTCATTGGTTGACCTGCCCATTACTAATTCATGGGATTATGTGGGGCTGTATCACCTCCTATTCCACATGGGAGGACAAACCACCCAAACACATCAATCCCTATTTCCTGTCCCCTTGAGCTGTGATTGGTTCACTGGCAGGTATGTGATCCAAACAGGACTATTCACAGCCAGTTTTGGGAAATGCTGGGGATAAAAAGTATCTCTTACTTTAAGAGATTATGAGCCATAAGAATCCTATAAGCCTGAAGCTGCTGGATCATATTCCTGCCGTGGAAAGAGTGCCTAATTGGGAAAATAATGTCAGCATTTTTAGCCACTGTTTCAACTACGCGTTAGTGTTGGACCTCAAATAAATTAAAAACCCTAAAACAGCTGCTTCTGCTTCTCTCTAAAATTTTATCCTCAAAACTTTCTCATGTGAAATGTTGCTAATGCAGTTCGCCTCAATCTAATCCTACACAGTGGAATTTTTCTTCACCCTAAATGCAGATTCAACAAGTTCAGTGATTTCCTTGCATAACCTTCTAGAGTTTCACTCAAGAGCTGCCCTCACAATATGGGTCCCTGCACTGTGACCCTACAATTATGTGCTTTGGGAACACCTGTAAATAATTACTTTGGATGGGGTTCAAGCAACCTTCTACTGAGTCCTGTTGTATACAGAAAGGTGTCTGTGTGATGTTCCAGTATGTTTGTTTGCTTAGTGATAACAGGGGTCACCAAAGCCTGAATCAAACCTAAAAACCACAGCCTCTCGCCCAACCACTAGATGAAAATTAGGACACCTTGTATGCAACCAAATATTTTTGGAGTATCCTATGTCTGCAGTTTTTGATATGGTATTTATATAACTGGAACTCTTTCTGTTGCAGGTAACAAAAACCCAAATCAAACCAGTTTAAGCACAAAGGGGAATTTGTTATCCTTTGTAAATGAACATTGGAGGAAATCCTCAGGTGTGCTTAGATTCAGGTGGTCAACTTCCCCTAGCAGGAGTCTGTCTCAGTCTGTCTCTCTCTCTCTCTCTCTCACCTCTTAGAAGCCCCTATCTTCTTTTCTTCTTTATTCCTGAAGTCACCGTGTTGCAATTTTGTTCGAGCATCTCAGGCAAGTGCGGGCCTGGTATTTGGTCAGAGCACACCCACAGGTGATGTGCCATTCAGGAATTTATTCTTCAAGCAAGAGGTGAAAAAAATGCAAGGGACATAGGTGGTGGCCTACCAAGGATGGCGCCATCGGAGCCATCTGCCCCAGCAGGAAGGGAACTTTTATCACCGACATTGTTTAGAATCACTTGCATTGAAGATAAAGGGCAGGCTGACTTTTGGTTAGGTTTACTGTTTTTTAAAGTTATCCACAGGCAATGCTCTCTTAATTCCTGCATTCAGTCTGTTGTTCCCACTACCCTGTCTTTGACTGCACCACGATATACAGGAGTCCCTCCTCTCCCTCAGTACACCTACTGGAAGAGATTATCAACCACTTCTTTACCTACCACCTCCTGGCTAGTGGCTTCTGAACCTCTCTCTTCCTTGGTGGGATCATCCAGCTGTCTAAAGCACGTTTCCATTTAAAGATCCCACTATGTCTGATAATGGACTCTACCTCAGCCTCTCCCACTGTGATTCAGATCTCAGAAGATGCCTCTATATAACAAGCCATGAAGAGAGCTGTCAGGAATGTGTGAGATGCATCCTCATCTTTAAAACAAGTCAAAGGGCCTCCCTCAAACTGCTCCTTTTAGGGGCTTCTCAGAGACAAGGCTCTCTGCTGAACATGCTATGGGGCTGACTGAATGTGACCTGGCATTGACATCAAGTTATTTGACAAAACCCCTTTGCAAATATCCAAGACACATGGAGCTTAAAGTTTCCCCCACTGCTTCTCTGACAAGAAAATGAACAGAGCGTAAGTCGTGTTCCTCACTTCTCGCCCTTTGTTCCTGCCTAGACTCTTGCCTTCCTGCTAATATGCAATATCCAGGCCTGGAGGATTCATTAAAGAATGCCTGCAGAGTTTCCCTAGAGGCCTCCTATGTATAGCTGGGAGGCCCTGAGGCCCACCTGGGGCAGTTGAGGCAGGGCTTGGAGGTAGGAGAGCACCATGGTGTTCAATTATATCTGAAATCTATCTCCATCCTGACCCCTAGATACCAGAATTTCAATAGAATTATTTTAGATTTGTTTCCACAGTTCCCCACCTCCAACCCACAACCCTGACAAGAGTACTTTGTGCATGATATTAATTAAAATATCTGCCAAATGCCCAAGAGCTTCTTTCATATCTACACACTGGCCTATTCCTTCCAACTACACTTTGAAAATCGGAGGTTATTTCCCCCCCTTTAGAGAACAGGAAATAAGTCTCAAAAAGGTTTGTAAGACTTGGATGAGATCCCACAGCTGGTGACTGGGGGAATTAGGACCCAAAGGTGGATCCGGTACTCCAAGGTCTCATGCTATCCTCATGGGCAAGGAGCACTGTCACCGCCCTGCACACAGCTATTCCATTCACAAACGCCTCCCCAACCGGCCTGTCCCAGTAATCAAATTACCACCCCTGGAGAACCATCGCTTTGAGTAACAGAGTTGAGTTGTTATACACTGGCTGGTATGAATTCATTTATCAGATTATCTCCTGAGATTACAGAACCAGGGATGTGGGCCTCTTGCTGGGAAGAAAAGGAAGACAGAGGCAGGCAGCCAACCATGCATGGAAAGAGGAGACTTGCAAAGAGCACCCCAATGAGGGCTGAGCCCCTTAGGGCATAGGAATTCCTGCAACAGTACAAGGACCAGCAAAAGAACAGTATGTTTACCTTCTGGCTTGTCTAAATCTCTACCCTCAAAGAGCGTCAAAATTAGGTGCAGGCATGACCCCCCCACCCCTGCTCTGTCTGCATTTACCCGCCTGCAATCTTAAGGCCAACTGTGCTCAGCGGAAGGACAAACTTGAAGAAGCACAAAAGAGATCATGTATGAGATTGTAACTTACACTGGTGTTCTTCCCTAAAGCCACTGGCCCATCTGGTTCTGTCATGATTCTAGAGAAACATCAGCTCTAACCATGTTTTTGGCCATTCATTTATTCCTCTATATATGCCCTGGGCATTCCAGGCTGGCTTCACCATCCAAACCCTCCAGGCCATCACTGACTTCCCAGCTCCAGTTCCCTAGTGCTCGGACAGCCCTAGCCTCTTCCTAAAATACCAAACTCCTTGGTTAATTTGACCATAGATTAAAGTTGCTTAACCTAGGACCCACTGACTCTTGGAAGCAATCAGTGGAACATTTGCACATTTTTATTTATGACAATGAGGTTTTCTGGGAACAGCACCTTCCTTGGTTTCATCAATTACCCACAAAGTGACCAATTGCTTAGGTCATTACCACAGAAGTGTTGCAATATTATTCTTCTGCAGGGGCTTCCAACAATACACAGCGTACAACAGAATGCAACCCTTCAAGTTTGCAATGATGGGTACTATAAAAGGAATGGGTGCATACATAAACCAACTCTTTAGTTTTGACCTTATAATAAGTTCATTTTTAAAATAAGAATTAATTTTATTCACATTTGGTAACAAGAAGTTGGAGCTGTCAACACAAGACGTTTATACATGTCATGAAAACCCTAAAATAGCCGTTGTAGCTAGCCACTAGATTCCATAAAACCAATGCCTTAATGGAACCATTCTTCCCTTATTGCAAAAATAGCCTCCACATTGATAAACATGTTGTCACTGTGGCAAAGAAATGTAGGGTTTTTTTAATAGTAACACTGCTGTTTTGTAGGAAGAACTGTTTATATTTTCAGATTAATATTAGCTTGGTCTATTTTAAGTAGAATTTTGAAGTGTGAGAGCCTGTTTTTCTCTGCAGAAGTAAGATTAATCCACAGTTTTAAAGAAATGAATCCAATCTGGTGTGATAGCTTTCCTGCTGTGTACTAGCCACACTGAGGGTTTTAGCAGTTAATTTGGAATCCCAACAAAATCATAGCAAGCAAAATAACATTCAACACTTTATATGCAGAGAAAATTGTGATATTATCTGTACTTAATTTTGCTTTGCCCGTGTCTCTTCACTTTTCTTTCTTCCCTGATAGTTTTTGGAGCTCAGAGCAGGGAATCTACTCTTGGCCAGCTTCCCAAAAGTGCTTGGTATCCTGAATAACCATCAAGTAATTATTGAGTGACTACTATATACCTTGATTTGCATTGGGTGGGTTATTAGAGGTACTTTAGGAAAGACAGTACTTATCTCCAGGGAATTGGTGACACACATGAAATAAATAGAAAGCAATGTAATTTAATATCCAATTAAGTACTAAATTGTGAAGTGTTGACTCAAAGGGCTATTTAAATCTAGAGAACAGAGATGGTTTGATTCTTGGGACAGATTTGAAGTAAAGGTAAAAATTAGGTTAGATATTGAAAGAAGATGGTGATGATAACAGTAAAACCAGTACCATTAACAGAAAATAAATAAAGTACCAATTTTTACAACCTACTATATGGCAGCAACCACTTTGCATGAATAATCTCATTTATTCTTCAGAGCAACCCATTTCACAGATGAGGGAACAAGCTCAGAGAGGTTAACAACCTTGGCCAATGAGGAATCAGATTTGTCTGCAACAGAAACACATCATGTTATTTCCAGTACGCTACACACACCACCTCCCCAAGATGTGGACAACAGCACTCTTCCTCTTCTCTTGATGAAAATTGTCTTAATAATTTGGAATTGTAAAACCAAATAAAATTCAAGAAGAGCAATACCCTGGCTGCACCTAGACTTGCAAATGGTACACTTGGTTTGTTAGTTGAGTTGGGGAAGATTGGTTCATTCATTTGGTTCAAAGTGTGCCCTAAATCCCCTAAGGAGTGGAGTGAGAAGTAGGGGAATAGAAAGAAAACCAGAAACTAGAAACAAAATTGGGAGGTCAAAAGGAAAGTCCTCACTCCCAAAGTAGGAAGAGGCAAGGAAATGTTCAGCTTTCTAAGAGACCTGACCCTATGCTAAGAACTCCAGGTAAAGAAAAGGGGCCCACAGTGACATCACATGGATGCCTGGAAAGCCAAGTCTACATGCCATTATACATAGGATCACAGGTCATACAGTCTAGTTTCACTATAGGGTATGTGATACCCAGCCTCCAAGATGGCCCCAGTGACCCCCACTTCCTGGATTCAGACTTAGGTTATAAAAGACTTCTAAGGCTTTTGCTCGCTCTCGTTCTCACTCTCCCCTCCTCTCTCTCTCTCTCTCTCTCTTCTCTCTCTTCCTCTTATCTCTCACACTAGCAGAAACCAGCCAGCTACCATGTTATGAGCAGCCTTATGAAGAGGCCACGTGGTAAGAAAGTGAAGCTTGTCAACAACCACAGGCGGGAGCTTAGAAGGAGATTCTCCAACCTGAGCTAATTCTTAAGACAACTGGCACAGGTTTCACCTTAAATACAACCTCATGAGAGACCCTGAGCCAGAACAACCCAGCTAAGCTGCTCCCGAATTTCTGACCTCAGAAATTGTAGGAGATACTAAGTGTTTGTTGTATTAACCTGCTAAATTTTTTACTTGATCTTAGTAAGCTAATACAGGGTAGGATGGGCCTAAACAATCGGAGAGGAGAGCTGCTCTCGACAAATATAGCTCAATGGAAGAAAATGAGCCATGTGAGTCTCTTTCTCATGCTCCTGTTTCATGCTTCTACAGAGGCTATTCCTTCTGTCTGGGGCATCTTCCTCTGCCTATCTACCTGTCTGCCTTGCCGGTGTGGCCTCAAACATTATGTCCTGTAGAAGTCTCCTCTGATCTCTCCTCAGCTGGGTAGTTCCTCTGTCTTCTAGGATCCCTCTGCTCCTCCCCACACCAGGCTTTCTTTTATCACAGTCATGATTTCTTAGGACCCGTTTACTTGTCTGTCCACCCCACAAAACTGAGCAACACGAGGGCAGGGCTAATCCCAGCATCTAGCTAGGTACCTGGCATTTAGTAGGTGCCCAGCAAAATGCAGGTGGATTTTCAGGAGCTCAGAGCCAAGGAAAGCACTTGGAGAAGAAAAGTAACTGCAAAACAAAGGATGACTAGCTAGAAGAGTAAGAAGAGAATTTTGGGGCTATACAGAAAAGGAACTTCCCCTCAGAAAAGCCAGGGTCCAGCACAGGGATCAAGGCACGCAGGACACCTGCCTCAGGACAGAAACACAATTCAGGCTGAGGAGGGTGATTTGGGGCCCATAGCCATATATGAGATCAGGAAGTTAGCTCTGGACAAGATGCAGCATCCAGCCAGGATGTTATGCCAACTCAATCGACCTTGACCTAGAAGCCAAGCTATATTTAATTAGGAGACAGACAGAGCTGCCATAAGGGAAAGGAGCCCGAGGCCCGGTGTGTGCTCAGCAGAGTCAGCTAGTCTAATCTGTGACTAGGCTTTGGTTAACCATAAACTAGGTTTCTAGAAGACACTCAGGTGTAAGGCAAGGGAGAAGGGGATCAGCACGCAGGAGTTTTCCATTTGTTTCCTTTTTAAGATTTAATTTGGGAAAACTTGGTTCACACTCAGAGAAAAAGGGTATTTTTCACAACTTCATCAAGACACATGGAGAGGGAAGGAGAGAATCAAAATTCTCTTGGATTCTAGTACCTCCCTTTTTAACCTGGAACTGCACAAATACCCTAAGAAAACCAAATATATCGGGCCATTATCACCAGCAGAGGTCACAGCAGCAGCACATTAGTAGTCTGAAATAAAAGTTTGATGGTGAGTTTATCATGGTTGCATGGGTCAGTCCCAGGTAGGGAGACTGCCCAAATGGGATATGCCCTGTTATTATCAATCACTTCCTCCAGCAAGTCAACCTCCCCTCCCCAACACGATTAACCCAGCCCAACTCCAATCACCACCTGCAAACCTCAGAACTTATGGACATTTATGTCCCTCACCAGGCTCCATTTGGAGAAAATATGTTTGTATTTATACACTGTTTTAGCTAGAGCATTTGGGGAACAAGAGAATCCCAGTTGTAAATATTTTCCTGTTTGTCACTTGTTTTTTTACCTTGCACGTGGTATTTCTTTGCCATACAAGAAATTGTCATTTCTATAATCAGACTAATTAATCTTTTATTTTATGCTATGTAGGTTTTGTGTCATGTTTAAATAACCCTTCCTCATCCTAAAATTATATATTTTTAGAGTCTCTCATGTTTTCTTCTAAATTTTTTATGGGTTCATTTTAAAAGTCAACTTTATTAAGGTATAAATTACATGTAATAAAATGCACCTGTTTCAAGTATACACTCCAGTGAGTTTTGACAAATATATATAGTCAAGTAATGCATTGTAAGTAAGAGCATTCCCATCCGCTTAACAAGACTCCATTCCTTGCCGGGCACTGTGGCTCATGCCTGTAATCCCAGCACTTTGGGAGGCTGAGGCAGGTGGATCACTTGAGGTCAGGAGCTGGAGACCAGGGTGGCCAACATGGAGAAACCCTGTCTCTACTAAAAATACAGAAATTAGCTGGGTGTGGTGGCGGATGCCTATAATCCCAGCTACTCAGGAGGCTGAGGCTGGAGAATGGCTTGAATCCAGAGGCGGAGGTTGCAGCGAGCTGAGATTTGCGCCATTGCACTCCAGCCTGGGTGACAAAAGCAAAACTCCATCTCAAAAAAATGAAAACAAGTCTCCATCCCTATATACTCAATCCCCACCCAAACCTCACTGCCAGGCAACTGTGGATCTGCTTTCTCTCCTTTTAGATTCCTTTTGCTTATTCTAGAATGTTTTGCAGAATTGTACAATATATGTTTTGTATCTGGCTTCTTTCACTAAACCTAATGTCTGTGAGGTTCATCTATGTTATTGTATGTATCGTCTTTCTTTTTTATTGTTGAGTAGTATTTCACTGTACGGATAAACTACAATTTAGTTGTCCCTTCACTTGTTGGATATTTCCCAGTTTGGGATTATTATGAATAAATCTACTTGGCTTCACTTTGTTTTGTTTCTTTTTTCTTTTTCTGATGGCTTACTTTTTTAATAGACTTTATTTTTTAGGGCACTTTTAGGTTCACAGCATAACTGATGAGAAAGTAGAGTTCCTACATACGTCCCACCCCCACATGTATATAGCTACCCCACTATCAACATTCTTCCTGCACCACAGTTGAATATTTGTTAAAATCTGTGATCCTTTAGTGACACATTATTGTCACTCAGAGTTCATATTTTGCATTGGGGTTACTCTTGGTGTTGTAAATTCTATGGATTTTGACAAATATATAATGACATGTAGCCACCATTATAGATTCATACAGAACAGTTTCACTGCCTTAAAAATCCACTCTGCTCTTGCAAAACAAATGACCAACAGAGTAAATAGACAACCTACAAAACAGGAGAGGATATCTGCAAACTATGCATCCAACAAAGGTCTAATATCCAGAATCTATGAGGAACTTGAATCAACAAAGAAACAAACAAACAAAAAATCTCACTAAAAACTGAGCAAAGGACATGAACAGACACTTCTGAAAAGAAGACATACAAGCTGCCACCACACATATGAAAAAATGCTCAGCATTGCTAATCATCAGAGAGATGCAAATCAAAACCACAAAGAGACACCCCACACCAGTCAGAATGGCTACTATTAAAAAGTCAACAAATAGCAGATGTTGGCAAGGTTGCAGAGAAAAGGTAGTGCTTATACACTGTTGGTGAGAACATAAACTAGTTGAGCCACAGTGAAAAGCAGTTTGGAGACTTCTTAAAGAACCTAAAACAGAACCACCATTTGGCCCAGCAATCCCACTACTGGTTATAGACCCAAGGAAAATAATTTATTCTATCAAAAAGATACATGCACTTGTATGTTCATTGCAGTGCTATTTACAATATCAAAGACATGGAATCAACCCAAGTGCCTATCAAGAGTGGACTAAAGAAAATGTGGTACATATACATCATGGCATAGTATGCACCCATAAAAAAGAACAAAATCATGTATTTTGCAGCAACATGGATGCAGCTGGAAGCAACTATTCTAAATAAATTCATACATAAACAAAACAAAATAACACGTATTCTCACTTATAAATGGCAGCTAAACATTGGGGACACACTGACAGAAAGACAGAACAATCAGCACTGGGGACTCCAAAAGGGGAGTGCGTGGGTGAAGAGCAAGTGTGGAAAACTACCTATGTTCACCATTAGGATGAACACCATTAGGATGACAGGATTAACAGAAGCCCAAGCCTCGGCATCACACAATATATTCATGTAACAAATGTGTACGTGTACCCCCTGAATCTAAAATTCAAACAAAATTAAGTATCTAGCAGGACAGTGACTCATGCCTATAATCCCAGCACTTTGGGAGGCTGAGGCAGATAGATCACCTGAGGTCAGGAAATTCAAAACCAGCCTGGCCAACATAGTGAAACCTTGTCTCTACTAAAAATACATAAAATAAGCTGGGTGTGGTGGTGGGCACTTGTAATCCCAGCTACTAGGGAGGCTGAAGCAGGAGAATTGCCAGAACCTGGGAGGCAGAGGTTACAGTGAGCTGAGATTACAGTGAGCTGAGATAGCACCACTGTGTTCCAGGTTCGGGAACAAGAACAAAACTCCATCTCAAAAAAAGAAGAAGAAAGAAGAAAGGAAAGAAAGAAAGAGAGAGAGAGAAAGGGAGGGAGGGAGGGAGGGAGGGAAGGAAGGAAGGAAGGAAGGAAGGAAGGAAGGAAGGAAGGAAGGAGGAAGGAAGGAAGGAAGGAAGGAGAGAGAGAGAGAAAGAAAAAAAAGAAAGAGAAAGAAAGAAAAAAGAAGGAGGAGGAGGAAGAGGAGGAGGAAAAGGAGAGGAAGGAAGAAGAAAGAAAGAAGAAAGAAGAAGAAGAAGAAGAGGAAGAAGAAAAGAAGAAAAGGGAGGAGGAGGAGGAGGAGGAGGGGGAGGGGGAGGGGGGGAGGAAAGAAGAAGAAAGAAGAAAAGAAAGAAATCAAGTATCTAAGAAACAACCTATCTCATCCATAAAAGAAATCCTGTGTTCTCTGCCCTCACCCTTTGGTCTCCCCAACTCCTAACAACTGCTGATCTTTTTACTGTCTTCATAGTTTTGCCTTTCCAAGAATGTCACATAGTTGGAATTACCTAGTATGCAGTCTTTTCAGATTGGCTTCTTTCCTTGTTTCTTCATGGCTTGATAGTGGAAATATTTTCCTGCTGAATAATATTCCACTGTCTTAAAGTATCTCCATAGTTTATTTATCCATTCACCTACAGAACAGCATCTTGGTCTTCCAAGTTTGGACAATTATGAATAAAGCTATTATAAACATCCATGCACAGGTTTTGTGTGGACATAATGTTGTAGTTCATTTGGATAAATATGACATGGCAGAAGTAAGTTTAGTTTGTAGGAAACTGCCAAACTATCTTTCCAAGTGGCTGTGCAATTTTGCATTCCCACTAGCAGTGAACAAGAGTTCCTGTTGCTCCACAACCTCACCAGCATTTGGTGTTGTCAGTGTTGTCGATTTTGGTCATCTTAATAGGTGTGTGGTGTAGTAATCATTGCTGATTTAGTTTGCAATTCCCTAATGACATGTGATGTTGAACATCTTTTCATATGTTTATTTGACATCTGTACATCTTCTTTAATGAGATGACCAGGTTTTTGCCCATTTTTAAAATCAGGTTGTTTGTTTTCTTATTGTTGAGTTGTAAGAGTTCTTTGAATATTTTAGATAACAGTCTTTTATCAGATGTTTTGTAAACAGTCTTTTACAAATATTTTGCCCTAGGCTGTGACTTGGTTTTTTGTTTGTTTGTTTGTTTTCTGAGATGAAGTCTTGCTCTGTGGTCCAGGCTGGAGTGCAGTGGCTTGATCTCAGCTCACTGCAACCTCCACCTCCTGGGTTCAAGCAATTCTCTGCATCAGCCTCCCAAGTAGCTGGGATTACAAGTTCCTGCCACCATGCCCACTTAATTGTATTTTTAGTAGAGATGAGGTTTCACCATCTTGGCCAGGCTGGTCTTGAACTCCTGACTTTGTGATTCACCTGCCTTGGCCTCTCAAAGTTCTGGGATTATAGGCGTGAGCCACCGTGCCCAGCCTAACTTATCTTCTTATTCTCATGACTTGTCTTCACTTTTTTAAAAATCTTTGACCCACCTGGAAATTATTTCAATCTAAAGAATGAGTCCAGGTATTGTTTGGTTTCTATAGGTGTGCTAATCCAGTTATCTCAACAGGACTTACTGAATAATTTATTTTTCCCCCAGTGATTTAAAATGCCACTTTATGCTAAATTCTCATACATACTTAGATCTAGAAAACATAATGCTTTTTAAAGTCTACATTTTCTGATTACTTAAAATAGAGGGCATCTGTATATACCTAACATTTCTTCAAATCTGACAAGGTACATGAGCCATTTTCATGCATGTGTTCACCATATCCTGGAGTTTATTATAAACCATTGTTGTGTTACTGCATTGGGCTGGAATTTCCCCAAGGACTTATTGGGGACTCCATGAGAACAGAGACCACTAGCCTGGAAGCTCCTTTAACTTGTCTTCTCTCTTAAACTGACCACTCCCCAAGGGCAGGAACCAACTGCACCTATAAAAAGGCCTTCTCACAAAAAGATGTTCCTTCCCCCATTAGATGAAAGGGCCCTTTTGCTTCTATGAAGATGAGAATGCCAAAGGCAAAGGCTGTGGCCATTGTACCATCTCCACAAACCACTGGATACCTGCCTGGAATACCGGCCATTCTCTCCTCCTTATTGATTGTCTCTCCATTTCTTAAAACTGTGTTCGTGGCCCTGGGGCCTTCTGAAAAGAAAGTGGCAATGTGTGCTGTGGACCAAGTAAAAGTAACAACTACCTCTGTTTGGTGTCCAGAGCTGACATTCCTCCTGGCCAGCAGAAAACCACTTGGGGAGATAGGGTGGCATTCCCTGCAAAGCCAGGCATCTCAGGTTCACTTACCCGACAGAGGATAGCCTTCCCTTCAAAGCCAGGCATCTCAGGTTCACTTACCTCTTGGCCAGCGGAGTGGTCTAGGCAGGAAGAAAAGGTCTTCAGCTTTGTGACCTCTGTATGTCCCATTCCTCACCTTCTCCATAGCTGCTTTGCTTTTTCCTTGCCAGCTGCTGCCCTCCCTGACCTGGGCTTCTCTTTCCTTTTGAATGTTTTATTTTCCTTTTCATAAGAAACAAGTTTGCAGCTTTCCTTGAGATCAGAAGGATGGAGTTGAGCAGCGAGTCCTCTAGGTGGAGTAGCTACCTATGGAGAGACGAAGAAGGGGATATTGATGAAACCCTCATATCCCGTTCTGTCTCACTATAGATAACTACTCAGGAACCTGAATTGGGGAAGTTTCAGTGTTTTCAAGAAATCCACATGTCAAAGTTACTCACTGCTGGCCAGACTGTGTTAGCAAAAATTCATGATTACAATTTCATAAGGAATAAATTAATAAAATCTGCAATTAAATTTTCCCTTTTAGCAACTCTCTCTTTTTAAGGCCTGCAGGCTTGGGTCTCCACTGCTGAGCTTGCTCTGCAGGCAGATCTGAGACAGAGGCTCAGCTGCTCAGGTGAGATAGGGTAGCCGGCAGCCCTGCACTGAGCCCCACAGTAAGCAGTGGAGGGAGGGACCAGGGCAGAGGACAGAAGGGCACTGAGGGATGTCAGGGAGGGGTTGGGAGGTTGGAGGATGCATTTCCAGCTCTGATACTCATCACCACTTTCACTAGAGCCTCTGTTTCTTCATCTCTAAGATGATGATGGCAATTCCCTTTCACATGATTGTCATGAGGACGAAATGAAGCTGCATATAAAGCAAGTATCTGGCACATGGGGACTTGAATGGCACTTACTGTTCCAATCAGGCCATCCAAGACTCATTAGAGTAGCCTTCTTGTAGTCATGGAAAGTGTTCATAGATTAGCACCTCATACTGCAATGATGTATTTGGTTGATAATTATATTTTTATAAAAGATGCCATGTATTTTCTTTTTGTTTGTTTTTGATTGGCTAAAACAGCAGAATGTGCCATGTACTTTCTTCCTCATCCCCACCCACTTACTCTCCCACTCATGATTGGCCTTCCTATCATCTAGCAGAAAATCTGTATTCCTCTATGAGTACTCTAAGCCACCACCTGCAATCACCCCTAACAGGTTTTGTTTCCTCTCTTGTCTGCCTCTTAGTCAGTTTCCATACAGTACCAGAATGATCTTCTGAAACTGAAAACTGGGTGCTCATACTACACTGCTTAAAACCTTCCAGGGAGTTTCTGCCTCACTTAAAATAAAGTGATCATGACCCACAGGTGCCTACATAAGCCAGCCCTGGCTGCCTTTCCAACACCATCTCCAGCCCGCCCTTTCCTTCTCACTCTGCCTGCCTTTGGTCCTGAACTCCCTCAGGGTCTTTGTGTTTGCTATTCCTAGGAATGCCCCTCATCCCTGTTATCAACTAAATGACATCCTCTCCAAACTCATATGTTCTAACCTCCGTATTCCAGGATGTGACTGTATTTGAAGATACGGCCTTTAAAGAGGTAGTTAAGGTAAAATGAGCTTATTAGGGTGGCCCCTAATCCAATATGACCGATGTCCTTATAAGAAGAGGAGACTGGAACACAGACACACTGACAGACAGCCATCTGGTGGGGGCCCAATGAGAAGGCATCCATCTGCAAGCTAAGGAGCAAGGCCTTAGAAGAAACCAAACCTCCCACAATATTCATCTTGGGTTTCTAGCTTCCAAAACTGTAAGAAAATTTCTGTTGTTGAAGCCACGTGACATGTGGTACAGCAAACTCATACCACCTGCCTCTTCACATGGCTGGCTCCTTCTCATCATTCTCTGTCTCAACACGAATGTCATATCCTCAGAGAGTCTATCCCTAACCACTCAGCCTGAACAATACCCTCCTCTCATTTTTTTTTTCCGTAAAATTGTTTACATTGTAAAATTATTTTACTTACTGACCGGTGTACTGTCTGTTTTACAATAGAATATAACTTCAGTGACAGCTGTCACCTTGTCTGCCTTGCTGCTCTGCGAGGACAGTACCTGGCACAGGGTGGGCATGTGGAAAATATTTCTTGGATGTCCATGTTGCCAAGCACCAATGAGGTTACAGAGACAAATATGAGATGGCTCCCAGCCTGGGACAGCAGAGTGCCTGTTGTATGCCAGGAATCTTGGCACTCAGGAAGTACACGAGCCAGAGGTGTGGACAGAGCGTGGTCTGGGGAGGTCAGCACAGAACTGCGGAAGCCTAAAGTGGGGGAGGGAGATTTTCCAGAGGGCGGCACATGTGAAAGCCCAGAAAAATGAAACAACTGTGTGAGTATGCAAAACACCAGCAGCTCAGCAGGCCTAGAGTAACCCGTGCTTGTTCAAGGCAGGAGGGTGGGAAGGAGAGATAGACAGGGACTTCCCAGTGAAAGCCTTGAGTGCCAAGCTAAGGGATTTGAAACTTCTTTTATCTACTCCCACCCTTCCTCTCCCTTATAAGTAGAAAAGTGAATAAATTCAACATACAATGTTTATCTCATATACTTATAAGTGAGATAATATGTAAAATCATCCACCGGCCAAGCACAGTGGCTCCCACCTGTAATCCCAGTACTTTGGGAGGCCAAGTTGAATAGATCACCAGGTCAAGAGATCGAGACCATCCTGGCCAAGATGGTGAAACCCTGTTTCTACTAAAAATACAAAAATTAGCTGAGTGTGGTGGCATGTGCCTATAGTCCCAACTACTCAGGAGGCTGAGGTGGGAGAATTGCTTGAACCCTTGAACCCGGGTGGTGGGGGCTGCAGTGAGCCAAGGTCACGCCACTGCACTCCAGCCTGGAAACAGAGACTATCAGCTATAACTTTATTATGTTAGTGGGTACTTTAGGGTTTACAGTATATATCTTTAAATTATCACAGTTTATCTTCAATTGATACTATACTTCACACATAGCAAAGAAACATACAATAGTATTTTTGCATCATATTTTCCTGCTTCTTTGAACAGATGCCAGACATTATAAATTTTATTTTGTTGAGTACTGGGACATTTTTGTATTCAATAAAATACAAAATACATCCCTTTGGTCTGGGATGCATTAAATTGCACACAGTTTAATTCTTTCACATTTCTCTTTAAAGATTTATTAGGCAGAATTACAGCAGTGTTTACTCTAGGTCTAATTCTTACCTAATAGTGGGGCAACACCCTTCTCAGTACTCTACTTAATGCCCCACTAATTCTGAGATTTTTCATTCTAGCTGATAGGAATAGGCACTATTTCTGGCCCTGTGTGAATGCTACAAACTACTCTTCCAATTCTTTCAAGGGGATCTTTTCCTCCTTCAGGTAGTTTCCTCACATTCATGCACTCATCAGTACTCAGCCAAAAATGTCAAATAAAACTGTCAATATCCAGGGTTCTTGGTACTCTGACAAACAAATCCCAATAGCCTTGGTCTTTCTAGACTCTCAACTGCATGCCCTCAATCCAAGATGTGCGTTCCTGCCAGGTTCTTCCTGGTTCCCGTCCTCCTGTACTATAGCTTAGAAACTCTCTCTAGGTAATAAGCTGTGGCAATTACTTGACTTGCTTTGTTTCCATCTCTCACGAATAATTGCCTTTCATTACCCAATGTCCAGTGTCAAAAACTATATGTGTAATGTGTATCTCCTGGGTGTTTTTGTTGTTATGTTGTTTTGTTTGTTTGTTTGAGACAGGGTCTTGCCGTTGCCCAGGCTGGACTGCAGTGGCATGATCATGGCTCATGCATCCTCAAACACCTGGGCTCAAGCAATCCTCCCACCTCAGCCTCCCAAGAAACTGGGAGTACAGGTGTATACCACCATACCTGGCTACTTTTTTATTTTTTGTGGAGATGGAGGCTTACTATGTTGCCCAGCCTGATCTCAAACTGCTGGGCTCAAGTGATCCTCCCAGCTTAGTCTTCCAAAGTGCTGGGACTGGATTTTAATGTTATCTCTGATTCCTATCATTCTATCTTGTTTGGAAGTAAAAGCCTTACTCAGCCACAACTGTAGAAAAAAAAAAAAAAAACTGTGAAAACAATTTAAAGTATTTCCCAATCAATGACAGGATGAAAGACAAACTACTTAGCTGTGGCCAAGAAATTGAGTAGTAATGGTTTCACCGACATCTTAGAAGACACAAAAGAATTAACTGAAGAGCAAAGATAAATATTAGTACACATAACAGTATTTCCTACTTCTGAGATGTAAAGGCTTTTCAGAGGTAATTCTGACCATAAGTTCCATCACTTATCTTTGACCCTAACCCAAGCACAATGAAATTCTCCCTTACTGTTCTCCATTTCCCACCTGTTCACCCAACTATTAAGCACAATAAGAGGGGACGGCTTGTAAAAGCAGAGGCTGGATAAGTCCAAAAGTAGCTGAACAGGTTCTCTTAACCCCAGGCTATAAAATGAAGCTGTTATCACCTGCTTCCTCACCAAATTTTTGTCAGATGCTGCTTCTAACAGCAGTGCTGCCAAACTACAAGTCTATCCTTTCAACCAATGGCTGTTCACCCTGGATGCTGACCCAGTGCTAACATTGTGCCAGTTACTGTAGGGGAGAAAAAATATCAAGCACACTTTGTGGGGAGGGCTCAGAGACCCAAGGTAGCACCCATGAAACCATTAAAGACAGTCCAAGTGCAAATTCCAGATTTTCCTTTTCAGACTACAAAGGCCCACTGGGTATCCAACACAGTAAATGTAGAGACCCCACCAACATTATGATATTTTGTGTCAAAAAATATTTCCTAAAGCCAGAGATAAAGAAAATATCCTAAACGTTTTGGGGAAGATGAATAGGAAAAATGGGGAATAAGAAAATGGAGTAAGAAAGCTAAATCTGCATTTATTATAACCAGAAGTATAATAATGTCTGAATTTAAAAATCAAGAAAAACATCATACACTACTATTATTGAGAATTATAGAACTAAAGACAAAGGAAAAAGTTAAATGCAGTTACTTCTAGGTACAAAAATGTGGAGACAGAAAAAAATGGGCTATGGGGTCTGATGTCTTCCTTATAACTTCTCTAGTACTACACATTTACTTTTTTACAACCATGTGCATCACCTGTAATGTTTTTATTGGGATAAAATATATATATATGACATAAACTTTATGTTTTTCATCATTTTTGAGTATATAATTCAGTGGCATTAAGTACATTCACATTGTTGTGCAGCCATTATCACCAACCATTTCTGGAACTTTTTCATCATTCCAAATGGAAACTCTATACCCATTAAACAATAGCTCTCCACTTTCCCCTCCTCCTAACCCCTAGAAGCCATTATTTCTTTCTCTATGAATTTCACTATTGTAGGTACCTCATATAAGTGGAATCATTACAATATTTGTCCTTTTGTGTCTGACTTATTTCACTTGGCATGATGTTTTAGTTTCATCCATTGTAGCCTGTGTCAGAATTTCCTTTTTTTTTTTTTTTAAGTTGAATAACATTCCATTGTAGGTATGTACAACATATTGTTTATCCATTTACCTGCTGATGGACATGTTGTCAAGCTGTTTCCCTCTTTGGGCTATTGTGAATAACGTTGCTATGAACACTGATGTGTAACTGTCTGTTGGAGTCTCTGCTTTCAATTCTTTTGGGTATAGACAAAGAAGTGGAATTGCTGGGTCATACAGTAATTCTATGTTTAACTTTTTGAGGAACTAACATACAGTTTTTCACAACAGCTGCACCATTTTACATTCCCACCAGCAATGTACACAAGTTTCCAGTTTCTCCACATCCTGGCCAATACTCTTGTATATTCTGGGTTTTTTAAAATACGTACATTTGCTTATAGTCATCCTAATGGGTGTGAAGTAGCATCTCATTGTGGTTTTGATATATGTTTCCCTAATGATTAATAATGTTAAGCATCTTTTTATGGGCTTATTGCCATTTGTATCTCTTCTTTGGATAAATGCAAATTCAAGTCCTTTGCCATTTTTGGACTGGTTGTTTGTTTGTATTATTTTTTCAATAAAAACAAAGAGTTAATGCTAAAAGCAAGATCTAAATGCCAACAGGGAAGCTGAGTTTTAAAGCAACGGTCCTTGATGAGGCCCTTAGATGGGTTCCTAAATGGGAAGCAGGGTGCTACTCTGTATTATCACAGTGTTGAAGACCTAGGCACGTCCACGCAAAATAAAAGTGTGTTACACCCTCTTCTCAATGAAATCTATTCATTTCTTTGCAAGGCATTCCCTCTCTTCTAATACCTTTCTCCTGGAAGACAAGAAAAATCATTTTTGTTTATTTGTTTGTTTTCATGGCTCCTGGGACACTGTCTTGAATTGGGCCCTGAGATGGTGTAGGAGAGAAGGTAAAAGTGCAGACCCTGGAGCCAAACTGACCATCTTTCCATCCCAGCTCAGAGACTTTATAGCTAAGTCACCTTATCAAATCCCCTGACCTCTCAGTTTCCTCATCTGTAAAATGGTACCTCATTAGATTGTAGAGAAGATTAATTTAAATACCGGCAAAGGGCTATCAATTTAAATACTGGCCAAGGGCTATTAATTTAAATACTGGCAAAGGGCTTGCAACAATGCTTCTAAATGCCATATAAATCTGAAGCTCTTTGAGATAATCACCAGCTTGGCACAGAGAGTACCCAGAAAAGCATTCACCCAACTGTTGGGATTCCCCTGAGGAGTGGGATTTAAAAAGAGAGGTTGATGGAAGGATATTAATTTCTATCTCATGCACCTTTGTACTGTCTGAATTTGTTAGTTTTTACTAAAGGTAAAATGAAGAAAAAAATTAAATAAGATCGCATACGGCTAAGAGAATATAAACAAATCTCTTCCAATCATCCACTAAAATAGCTAAGAAAACATAGAAATTAAAAAATAATAAGAAATTTTTTTGACCCTTGGATGCTGCCCAGTGCTAACATTGTGCCAGGTACTGCAGGAAATATGTATATACATATATGGCACACTTTTTGGCTTTTCTGAAAAGCCATGGGAATTTTTTGAACCCAGAAGACCAATAGGAGCCAAGGGGCAGGGGTTGGGGTGGATGACGTCAATTGTCCATCTAAGCTCTAATCTGGAAATCTAGTCCCCTTTACTTCAACGAGTTTGCTTGTTTGTTTTGAGGACGGCAAGGGGTTGAGAACGCCCTGATGGTGAAGATCCGTTTCTCTTTCTTTATTCAGTAAGGAACTACAACTCCCAGAAGAACCCTGGGCAGAAATGATGGGCGGGAGGAGGAGAAGATGCTTCTAATACCAAAGTGTGGTCTTAGTCCCACCCACCCTCCCTACGGACTTTGTCCTGGAAGCTTGTTTGTAGAACCGGCAAGGGCTCCAGAAACCTCGTGTTTGCACTGATCTTGAAGGAATCACTTGAAGAGGCACTCTAAGCAACAGCAATGAGGAAGGAAGGTTATAAAAGAGTGGGCAGATAACACTTGCACCTCAGCAAGTGTGACAGCCAACTCAACCCTGGAATCCCAGCAAGAATGAGGACTAGGGCAAACACACCCGAGTGGGCAGTCCCCAGGGATACCAGCCAGAATGTACAGAGGGCAGAGTCGACTTCCACGGTGGCATCTGAATGAGGTTCAAAAGGAACCTGTCACATTAGGAATTGTATTGCCCATGGGAATAACTGTTACTGCACATAAGAACTCTGGCTCCTTTTTTACCAGTTTCAGAAACTTCATTAAGTATAATTACCATGACATTCACTATGTCAAAAATATGAATGACAGCTATTGTCTTAAATGAAATACACCTAAAATAGTACAGCGACTTTGGAAAAGATTGGCAGCACCTCAAAAGGTTAAACATAGGGTTATGTGACCCAGCAATTCTATCCCTAGGTATATGCCCATGAGAATTGAAAACATAGGCCCATGATAAAGCTTGTACAAGAATGTTCACAGCAGCATTATTCATATAAGCAGATAACAAATAAGCAGAAACAACCTAAATGGCTATCAACTGAGAATGGATAAACAAAATGTGATATATACACATAATGGAATGTCATTCAGTCATAAAAGGGACTGAAGTACTGAAAAACACTACAACATGAATGAACCTTGAAAACACTATGTTTGGTGAAAGAAACTGGACACAAAAATGCCTCATTCTGTATGATTCATTTGTATGAAATGTCCAGAATAGGCAAAACCAGAGAGTTAGAAAGTAGATGAGTGGTTGCCAGGAAATAAAAGAGGGAAATGACGTGACTGCTTCAAGGTACAGGGTTGGTGTTTGGGTGAGAAAAATATTCTGGAATTAGATGGTGGTGATGGTTGCATGACCTTGAAATATATATTTCCACTACATCATACACTTTAAGTTAGTGAATTTTATGGTATGTGAATTGTATCTCAATAAAGCTGGTATAAGAGAGAAATATCCCTCAAATGTTAATGCAATATTTTTTGGAAAGCATGGCCAGGAGTGCCCCAATTTTTATTTCTACTTTTCTGTTTTTGACAAATTTTGTCAAGTTTTTCCCTTCTAATGGCAGCTAGTTTACCAGCTAAAGCTAGGGAGTCAAACAGACTGGTGGATTCAAATCCAAGCTCTTCATGAATGAACTGAGTAATCATGAGCAAGTCACTTACTTATTCTAAACTCAGTTTACTCACGTGAAATTAAGGGGATTATATTGCTTATCTCATAGGGTAGTTGTGAGAGTTTAATGAGAAAATCTTATAGCTTTGCATGGGGTTGTGTGCCTGTTGGGACAGTACTACTAGTACTGGAAGTTCTAGACAGAGCCATCAGACAAAAGAAAGAAATAAAGGGCATATAAACTAGTAGAGAGAAAGTCAAATTGTCACTGTTTGCTGATTATATAAATGTAAACCTAGAAAACCCTAAAATCTTCTCCATAAAGCTCCTATAAATAAATGAATTCAGCAAAGATTCAGAATACAAAATTAATGTACACAAATCAGTAGCTCTGCGATACACCAACAAGGACCAAGCTGAGAATCAATTCAAGAACATCTGTAAAAAATAAAATAAAGGGCCGGGCGCGGTGGCTCACGCCTGTAATCCCAGCACTTTGGGAGGCCGAGGCGGGTGGATCACGAGGTCAAGAGATCAAGACCATCCTGGTCAACATGGTGAAACCCTGTCTCTACTAAAAATACAAAAAATTAGCTGGGCATGGTGGCGCGTGCCTGTAATCCCAGCTACTCAGGAGGCTGAGGCAGGAGAATTGCCTGAACCCAGGAGGCAGAGGTTGTGGTGAGCCAAGATCACTCCGTTGCACTCCAGCCTGGGTAACAAGAGCAAAACTCTGTCTCAAAAAATAATAATAATAAATAAAATAAAATACTTATGATCCAAAGTAGGGTGGGGGTTGCCTCACCCAGGAAGTGCAAGGGGTCAGGGAAATCCCTTCCCTAGCCAAGGAAAGCCATGAGGGACTACGCTGTGAGGAATGGTGCATTCTTGCCCAGATACTATGCTTTTTCCCACAGTCTTTGCAACCTGCAGACCAGAAGATTGGTGGCTACACCACAAGGGCCCTGGGTTTCAAGCACAAAACTGGGCAGCCATTTGGGCAGACACCAAGACAGCTGCAGGAGTTTTTTTTCATATCCCAGTGGTTCCTGGAACACCAGTGAGACAGAACCATTCACTTGCCTGGAAAAACGCTGAAGCCAGGGAGCCAAGTGGTCTAGCTCAGTGGATCCCACGCCCATGGAGCCCAGCATGCTAAGATCAACTGGCTTGAAATTCTCGCTGCCAGCACAGCAGTCTGAAATGGACTTGGGATGCTCGAGGTTGGTGGGGGGAGGAGCATCTGCTATTACTGAGGCTTGTCTAGGCAGTCTTCCCCTCACAGTGAAAACAAAGCCGCCAGGAAGTTCAAACTGGACAGAGCCCACTGTAGCTCAGCAAAGCTGCTGTAGCCAGATTGCCTCTCTAGAGTCCTCCTCTCTGGGCAGAGCATCTCCAAAGGCAGCAGCCCCAGTCAGGGGCTTATGGATAAAACTCCCATCTTCCTAGGACAGAGCACCTAGCGGAACAGGCGACTGTGGGCACAGCTTCAGCAGACGTAAATGTTACTGCCTGCCAGCTCTGAAGAGAGCAGCAGATCTCCCAGCAGAGTGTTCAAGCTCTGCTAACGGACAGACTGCCTCCTCAAGTGGGTCCCTGATCCCGGTGCCTCCTGACTGGGAGACACCTCCCGGCAGGGGTAGACAGATACCTCATACAGGAAAGCTCCAGCTGGCATCTGGTTGGTACCCCTCTGGGATGAAGCTTCCCGAGGAAGGAACAGGCAGCAATCTTTGCTGTTCTGCAGGCTCCACTGGTGATACCCAGGCAAACAAGGTCTGAAGTGGACCTACAGCAAACTCCAGCAGACCTGCAGCAGAAGGGCCTGTTAGAAGGAAAACTAACAAACAGAAAGGAATAGCATCAACATCAACAAAAAAGATATCCACACAAAAACTCAATTCTAAGGTCAGCAACATCAAAGACCAAAGATAGGTAAATGCATGAAGATAAGGAAAAACCAGTGCAAAAAGGCTAAAAATTCCAAAAATCAGAGTTGGGAGTAATACACTCCTCAGCAAATGAAAAAGAAGGGAAATCATAGCAACCAGTCTCTCAGACCACAGTGCAATCAAATGAAAACTCAGGATTAAGAAACTCACTCAAAAATCACACAACAACATAGAACCTGAAAAACCTGCTTCTGAATGACTACTGAGTAAATAAGAAAATTAACCAGAAATAAAGAAGTTCCTTGAAACCAATGAGAACAACAACACAACATACCAGAATCTCTGGGACATAATAAAGCAGTGTTTAGAGGGAAATTTATAGCACTAAATGCCCACAGGAGAAAGTAGGAAAGATTTAAAATGGAGCCTAACATCACAATTAAAAGAACTAGAGAAGCAAGAGCAAACAAATTCAAAAGCTAGCAGAAAACAAGAAATAACTAAGAGCAGAGCATAAGTGAAGGAGATAGAGATATGAAAAACAATTCAAAAAATCAATGAATCTAAGAGCTGGTTTTTCTGAAAAGATTAACAAAATAGCTAGACTGCTAGCCAGACTAATAACAAAGAAAAGAGAAAAGAATCAAATAGACACAATAAAACATGATAAAGGGGATATTACCACTGATCCCACAGAAATACAAACTACCATCAGAGAATACTATAAATATTTTTATGCAAATAAACTAGAAAATCTAGAAGAAATAAATAAATTCCTGGGCACAGACAGCCTCCCAAGACTCAACCAGGAAGAAGTCAAATTTCTGCATAGATCAATAACAAAGCCTGATACTGAGGCAGTAATTAACACTCTGCCAACACAAAAAGCCCTGAACTAGATGGATTCACAGCCATATTCTATCAGAGGTACAAAGAGGAGCTGGTACCATTGCTTCTGAAACTATTCCAAACAACTGAAAAAGAGGGACTCCCCCTAACTCATTTTATGAGGCCAGGATCATCCTGATACAAAAACCTGGCAGAGACACAACAAAGAAAGAAAATTTTAGGCCAATATTCCTGATGAACATCGATGCAAATATTCTCCATTAAATACTGGCAAACTGAATCCAGCAGCACAGCAAAAAGCTTATCCACCATGATCAAGTCGGCTTCATCCCTGAAATGCAAGGCTGGTTCAACATATGCACATCAATAAACATAATCCATCATATAAACAGAGCCAATAACAAAAACCACATGATTATCTCAATAGGTGCAGAAAAGGCCTTTGATAAAATTCAATATCCCTTCATGCTAAAAACTCTCAAGAAACTAGGTAACGATTGAATGTATCTCAAAATAATAAGAGCTATTTAGGACAAACTCAAGCCAATATCATACCGAATGGGCAAAAGCTGGAAGCATTCCCTTTGAAAACTGGCACAAGACAAGGATGCCCTCTCACCACTCCTATTCAACATAGTATTGGAAGTTCTGGCCAGGGCAATCAGGGAATAAAAAGAAATAAAAGGTATTCAAATAAGAAGTCAAATTGTCTCTGTTTGCAGATGACATGATTGTATAGTTAGAAAACCCCATCATCTCAGTCTAAAAATCTCTTTAAGCTGATAAGCAACTTCAACAAGTCTCAGGATACAAAATCAATGTGCAAAAATCACAAGCATTCCTATACATCAATCATAGACAAACAGAGAGCCACATCATGAGTGAACTCCTATTCAAAATTAATACAAAGAGAATAAAATACCTAGGAACACAACTCACAAGGGAAGTGAAGGACCTCTTCAAAGAGAACTACAAACCACTGCTCAAGTAAATAAGAGAGGACACAAACAAATGGAAAAACATTCCATGCTCATGGATAGGAATAATCAATATCATGAAAATGGCCATCTGCCCAAAGTAATTTATAGATTCAATGCTACCCCCATCAAGTTACCATTGACTTTCTTCAAATAATTAGAAATAACTACTTTAAATTTCACATGGAACCAAAAAAAAGAGCATGTATAGCCAAGACAATCCCAAGCAAGAAGAATAAAGCTGGAGGCATCACGCTACCTGACTTCAAACTATAGTACAAGGCTACAATAACCAAAATAGCATGGTACTGGTACCAAAACAGAAATATAGACCAATGGAACAGAACAGAGGCCTCAGAAATAACACTACACATCTACAACCATCTAATCTTAGAGAAACCTGACAAAAACAAGAAATGGGGAAAGAATTTCTTATTTAATAAATGGTGTTGTGGAAACTGGGCTAGCCACATGCAGAAAACTGAAACTGGACGCCTTCCTTACACCTTATACAAAAATTAACTCAAGATGGGGTAAAGATTTAAATATAAGACCTAAAATGATAAAAACCCTAGAAGAAAAGCTAGGCAATACCATTCAGGACAAAGGAAGGGACATGGATGAAGCTCAGCAAACTAACACAAGAACAGGAGACTAAACACTGCATGTTCTCACTCATAAGCGGGAGTTGAACAATAAGAACACATGGACACAGGCAGGGGAACATCACACACACAGGAGCTGTCAGGGGGTGGGGGGCAAGGGAAGGGATAGCAATAGGAGAAATACCTAATGTAGGTAACAGGTTGATTGATTCAGCAAACCACCATGGCACATGTACACCTAATGTAAGAAACCTGCACGTTCTGCACATGTATCCCAGAACTCGAAGTATAATAATAATAATGAAAGGAACTGGTAAGTAACAAAGAAAATGTCAGAACATTTTTTACTCTTTTCAGTTAACAAGAGAAGACATGGAACAAATGTAAATTTAAATTTATATAAACATTTTCCCCTAACTAAAAAAAAAAAAAAAAAAACTATTCATGAATTTCAAACTTTTTTGCACCAAAAATTCATATTCATTTTTTGTAACATATCTGAACAAGATCTAGTTTGAGGCACAAAAAAGGATAAGACATCAGCTTGAAAATAGCCCCTATCAGAGCAGCATGAATTGAAGCAAGAACAAACATCAAATTTATGGCCAAGGTTGGGTGGAAGAACGGTGAAATCGAGGATGCTTTACAATTTTGATGGGGAAAATTCCCCCAAAGAAATCTGAAGTCTACAAATGAATAACTTGTTTGCAGAAGGAATGAGATAATGTTGAAGAAGTCTGCAGTGGTAGACCATCCACATCGATTTTTGAGGAAAAGATTAATCTTGTGTGTGCCTTAATTGAGGAGGACTCACAGTTGACAGCACAAACAACCAGGCAATACCATAGACATCTCAACTGGTTCTGCTTATACAATTCTCACTGAAAAACTGAAGTTAGGCAAACTTTCCATGTGATGGGTGCAAAATTGTTGCACCTAGCTCAGCTGAAGATAAGAGCAGAGCTTTCTTTTTTTTTTTTTTTTTTTTGAGACGGAGTTTCACTCTTGTTACCCAGGCTGGAGTGCAATGGCACGATCTCGGCTCACCGCAACCTCCGCCTCCTGGGTTCAGGCAATTCTCCTGCCTCAGCCTCCTGAGTAGCTGGGATTACAGGCACGTGCCACCATGCCCAGCTAATTTTTTTGTATTTTTAGTAGAGACGGGGTTTCACCATGTTGACCAGGATGGTCTCGATCTCTTGACCTCGTGATCCACCCGCCTCGGCCTCCCAAAGTGCTGGGATTACAGGCTTGAGCCACCGTGCCCGGCAAGAGCAGAGCTTTCAATGGAAATTGTAAACAAGCAGATCAAGATGTTGAAGCATTTCTTTGAAGAATTTTAACAGGAGATCAAGTATAGCTTTCTCAGTATGATCCTGAAGACAAAGCACAATCAAAGTAGTAGCTACGAAGAGATGCAAGTGGTCCAGTCAAATCAAAAGTGGACTGGTCAAGAGCCGAAGTCATAGCGGCAGCTTTTTGGAATGCTCAAGGTATTTTGTCTGTTGACTTTCTGGAGGGCAGAACAATAGCATCTATTTACTACAGGAGAAAGTTAACCAAAGCTTTAGCAGAAAAACACCCAGAAAATCTTCACTGAAGAGTCCTTCTCCACCAGGACAATGTTCCTGCTCATTCCTCTCTGTAAATAAGGGCAATTTTCCAGAAGTTTCTATGGAAAATTATTAGGTATCCATCTTACATTCCTGACCTGGCTCCTTCTGACATATTTTTCTTCCCTAAAGTTGAAAAATCTGTAAATGGCACCGACTTTTCTTCAGTTAATAATGTTAAAAAGCCTGCATTTTTATGATTAAAGTCCTAGAACCCTCAATTATTTACAGATGGACTAAATAGCTGTTATCATCGAGTGTCTTTAACTTGATGGAGCTTATGTTGCACAACAAAGTTTACATATTTAAATTTTATCTTTTAATTCCATTTTCCATGAACTTTTACTTTATTCTTTAAAAAATAAATCGAAGTGTTTTAATTCTACTTGCCTTTTTTACTTATTACACCTCAGGAGATTTTTTGCCATATGGATTCACCTCATCCTTTGTCATGATTGCGTAATCTTCCGTAGATGGAATGTTCCATGTTTTATTTCTTCATTCCCCCACTGTTCAATTTTCTTCAACTACAAGCATTGTTCATAATTCTGTACTGTTTGTGAGCCTGTACAGGAGTATCCGAGGACAAGCCTTTTTATGCATTTTGAGAGTGTTACTCTGAGATAGACACCAGGGGAATTGCTGGGTCACAAATCCAATTTTTTCAAAGTAAATCCGCTTGTGAACCCGGAACCAAGGCGGTTTTTCCCCGTCTCCTGTTCAGGAGCGCGCAGCCGTGACTGGCTAGTTACCTCGGGCCAGCGGGTCGCCCTGGTCTCAGGTGCCAGGGCGGGGTGACCTACCACTCTCCAGGCACGCGCTCTGGCCACGCCTCGCGGCCCCTTTCATTGAAAAACCCCAAAGGGATCACGTGAAAGAGCCCCGCGGAGTGCGTGACGTCACGACGCTCAGACCAATGGTAACCTCTGTTTATGTCGGGAGCCATCAAATAGTCATTCCAGCCCCCCCCAACCCCGCCCACCCTACGCCGCGTTGCGTCGCGCAGCTCCAAGGCACCGAGCCGAGGCAGGCGGCGGCGTGGCTGGAGCGCCGCGGGGAGAGCTGTGCCGGTTGCTCTCGGCAGCCGCGTCTCGGCCAGCTCTCCTCGCAGTCCCTGGGGCGCTGTGCATCTCCAGTCCAGGACCGAAGCCGCCGGCCGTAGCGGGCGGCCAGATCCGCGTCCCGCCTCAGCGCCCGGAGGACATGCGGGAGAGAGAATGAGCCAGAGGGACACGCTGGTGCATCTGTTTGCCGGGGGGTACGGTCCAGGCGGGGCGTGCGCACTGGGGCTGAAGGTGCTGGGACCCGAGACGCGGGCGAGAGGGAGGAGGGGACTCCATGCTGGGGATGGGGGACAGGCGGGGTGCGGCCTGGGCGAGGAGCAGCCCAGCCCGTGGGTAGCGAGGGGCCCTCCGATTCTGGGAAGCGAGTGGGTGAGGCCCGGGCTCGAGGGCGAGAGAGTGAGGCCTGGGCGAGGAGGGTTGAGGCATGAAATCCCGGCCAGGAGTGAGGCTTTGCGCCCGCGGGGCGGGGTGTGGCGGGGGCGAAATCCATGCGGCTGAGTAGACGTGGGCAGGGCTGGGGTCGATGCATGATCCCCGGGCCGCCGCTGGACCCAGCCGCATGCTGCAGTCTAGCGGATGTCGGGGTTGCAGGGTCGCTTTGAGGAGCCTGGCTCTGAGTTCGTGTAGGTTGCACTGCCCAAAGGGAACGGGGCGGAAAGTGCGGAGGCCGAGGACAAAATGGGCGCCGGGGCCTCTTCAGCCTTAGCTCGGTGCCGCGCGCACAGGGGCCTCCGCACGTCACTCACGCCCCACCTCGGACCGCGGGCGGCTCATTTCCGGGCTCGGCTCTGCAGTGTGGGTGGTAACGGGGCTACGGGCTCTAGCGGGGAAGACTTTGGTATTCCCTGGTGATTGCTGTAGGGTGTTTCTAGCCTTTGAAAAATTTCTTGCCGGAGCTTTTCCAGGTGGTGAATGGGGTGCAAAGCTTTGCAGTGACTTTGGGGTCAGATTCCTTTCTAGAAAACCACTCCTCTTGTATACCCTTGCTTTTCTGCTGCTTGGGAGAGAGTAGGAGTGGAGAGGTCAAATTTTTTGACGATAGTGTTAATAGTTACTATGTGTGTGCAAGATTAGGACTAAGCCTAAAGTCTTAGTTCCCTGATTGCCAGCATGAGTACTAGAGCTGCCAGTTTAGCCTCGTGTTTAGATTTGTTCCTTCTAAATTATTTGGAGAATCATAGCAATTTTAAGAATCAGTTATTTGGAAGATTATAAAGAGTTTTCTTATCAAAAATGGCTTCGGTGAGTTATACTGAGACTCTTCCCAGCATCTTTTTAAATCCTACAGTTTTTAGATTGATCATTTTTAAGAATATGAAATGCGTATGCAGTTCTATTCACGACGTCTTGCTTTGAGTTGCATATGAACTCTATTGAGCCAATGATGGCAATACTTTTTTTAGGTTGGCACACTGTCATTCACCAAACATCATTGCACACCAGTTATGGGCCAGCCACTGTTCTGTCATAAAAGCAATATCTTTCTGTTAATCTGTGAGACCCAGTTTAGGCAGTTTGCTTTCCATATTTCTGCTGTGTTGACTGCCAATAATCAGGCAAATTAAATTTTTTTTTTTTTTTTTTTTTTTTTTTTTTTTTTTTTTTTTTTTTTTTTTTTTTTTTTTTTTT